>NC_042296.1:2207500-2507500 GCF_901000725.2 Takifugu rubripes | reverse complement strand
AGACAGACTGGCCTGTGTTTCTGTGGAAAAGAATGGTAAGATTAAAGCGCTAACGCTAACGTGTGTTTTCAGTAACGCCGGACAATGTTGTGCCCTCTGTTTGTCTGGTCTCTGTTTGTCCTTAGATGGAGCCATGTCAGTGTTTGAATGCCAGACCCCCCTACACACACACACACACACACACACACACACACACACACACACACACAGAGCAAGCCCCGTCCCCACCCTTCGTTGTTTGTTTTGCCCTCATTTCTATGAGAATGCATTGTAAAAGTCTCTCAGAGACAAAGACGCTATAGAGGAAATCCAAGCACACGTCTCTGGGCTAATATTGACTCTGTTCTCGCTCGCTTTCGTTTAATTTATCGAAGAGCTGGAATAGATCGAGAACAGGTGCAACCGCCCAGAATTGTCCAACACCTTTTCCCGTCGAGTTGATACAGACCGAAGAGTTTCATGTAGCTGGGTTTCCTGAACGTTTTAAAGAAGCTAATTCAATTTTATGAGTAGGAATTATGGTCTTTTTACACATTTTTTAAATCAAAGATCTGTGTTGTTACCTATGCATTATATTGAGAGGTAAATGTCTTTTTTATTGGGAAAAAATAAGCAAACATGATCATTTTTACTGCTTCAGAAAACAAATCGTGTCGTATTGCATCAAGAAATATGATCAGACTAGTGAAGTGGAATGCAAACCATGTTAGTAGATGTAGCTTTGGTATCAAAAAACAAGCTTTTTGAAGTTTTGTTTTTGTACACGGTGCTAGCATCATTTCCCGTCTCAGTTACATGATCGTCATTTGATCACCACACCAGGATGTTTCGGTTATTTCGCTCGGGGACTCGGTTTGTTAAGGTCAAACATAATCTTCCTACACCAGCAAGGAAGAAGGAATTTTTCCTCAGTTATTTGTACCTTTAGGCACTGAAGAGAAGGAGGGATGATGCATAACAAAGGACCCTTGTCAGTTTTGTGACTACGCATCCTTAATGTGAGACTGTATCGTATAGACTCCAACACACACCACCTACGTAGCCGAATAGCAAACCACTGGTGGCTTTTATCGGCCAGAAGAATGTGAAAAACAATTTTTCCTGGTCCCTGTCTTTGTCAGATCTTCATCACAGTCAACTGTCTGAGCACGGACTTCTCCTCTCAGAAGGGGGTGAAAGGTCTTCCTCTCATGATCCAGATCGACACTTACAGCTACAACAACCGCAGCAACAAGCCGCTGCACCGAGCGTACTCACAGATCAAGGTGTTCTGCGACAAGGTGAGAGATCGCCTCCCTCCTAATGAGATACAAGCAAATTTGTCTTGATCTTTGTTGTTCGTAACAATTGAGGATGGATCTGACTGGGTTACAGGAAGCAGAGGGAGAGAATAAAATTGTGACCGCAGTTCTCCCTCTAGTGGTCTCTCAAAAACACTGAACCTCTGAAAAAACCTGAACACACACATACACACATACTCGCATTGCAGGTTTTCACAGACATAACAAGTTACTCAACTATCAACCTAACGGTACCCGAATCCAAACCTAAACCCAATTCTAACCTCAACCCTAAAGCCATGTCTCAAATACCCTCAGACAGTCCCTTGAATTTGTGGGACCCAGCAAACGGGCCCCAATTTTCTAGTGGAATACACAGTATGTAGCAATGATGAGGATGCACATAGACACACGTAATTCACATAGACGCACTAATTCATCATTAAATGTTAGCATACAGAGAGGTCATACATCAAAGATGAGTTTATAGAGGTGTGTAATTTTCAGGTCACCTAAAGTTCAAGTTTGGTGTCCTTGAGCAAGGTCAATGTAATAACTGCAAATGTTTGTGTGTGTGTGTGTGCGCGCGTGCTTTGTCAGGGAGCAGAGAGGAAAATACGAGATGAGGAGAGGAAACTGCTCCGCAAGAAATCAAAAGGTTTGAGGTCCTTCCTGTAACGACTGCGACCATACGACCATGACGTCTCGTGTCAGAAGGTAAAACAAGCCCGACAGTCCAGCTGAGGATGTTTGTCTCTTCAGGGAAAGATGGCGGCGTGGGCGTGATAACCATTCCCAAGAAGTCGGACACCACCTTCTTTAAGACCCTGACCAACCTGGAGGCTCAGCCGGTGCTCTTCATCCCCGACGTCCACTTTGGGAACCTGCAGAGGGCCGGACAGGTAGGACACACATTCCCAAGAGGACAAACCTGACAAATATTCTACTTTTTTTGGAACTGACTTGTTTAGTTAAAAGGTAAAGGGGATAATATGAAGAAATCATTGGGCGTTATTAAAATATGAACATTCACAAACCCGATTCTTTGCTTCCAGGTCTTTGCCTTCAACACAGAGGAGATTGAGCGAGACGGGTGAGTGTGTGTGTTTTAGTTTCCACCAGGCTGTACGGATGCATGGTAGGCAAATCAGGGCAGCTAGACCACAGACGCAAAGACTGACGCATACGCTACGTGGGGATTTCAGGGGCGTGCTGGTGAAGAGGATGTTCCGGCCGTCCGATGAAGATTTGTGTCCATCGCCCCACAAACAGCTCAAAGAGGACACACAGAAAAGAGGTTTGTGGACGGAAGGTGCCGATTAACATGTGCGACGGCTCCTCTCTGACCTCTCTAACTCCTGGCTGCAGTGCTGCTGTACGTAAGGAAAGAGACGGACGAAGTGTTCGACGCGCTGATGCTGAAGTCACCGACTCTGGGGGGCCTGATGGATGCTGTAAGGGCAGCGCAGTCACGCCAGTCGACGGCGAGGCGGGCTCCTTTTCAAACCGGTGTCATCTGTCTTTTGTAGATATCTGAGAAATACGGCGTGCCGACGGAGAGGATAGCCAAAGTGTACAAGAAAAGTAAAAAAGGGTGCGTGAGGGTGCACGTTCCAGATGAACGTTTTCACTGAATTTCACAAAAAAACTGTGACTTTTTGTGGTTTTTCAACGATGGCCAAGTTGCCGTGTTTTAAATAATCTGTAGTTTGTATACAAACATGCTAATGACTAATAGCTAGCGTGATGTTTAACCCCAAAACAAAGGTAAAAGTTTTTGTTTGATGGAACAAATATTGATGAAATAAAGCTAGACTTCAGAAACGCTAAACTAAAAGGCATTGGTGAAAGGCTAGAAACAATGAGTGAAATTAGCATCTCAGGTTCAGGAAATGAGGATTTTAGCGGCGTTTTTGTGGTCGTAGTTTCATTCCACAATCATGAAATGGTGTCTCGTGACACAGGATCCTGGTGAACATGGACGACAACATCATCGAGCATTACTCCAACGAAGACACCTTCATCCTCGACATCGACAGCTACGCCGACGCGCTGAAGATCACGCTGACGGAGATCTGAGAGCCTGCCAGCCGACCCGAAGGCCTGCAGGTCGAGGCTGGAATGTAAAGCTGTGATTGCTGGTTGGCCATCATCTACAGGGTTGCTATTGATTGGCTAATAAGCTGACTGACAGTATTGGAGACAGGCTGTCTGTTACACTATGAAGTCGTATTCTCTGTGCAGGAGAGACGACGCCGGTTAAGTGACATTACAGAAACAGACTCACACCATCATCCCCTGCATAGGTGCGAGGCGAACCAACGCTCCGCATCCTCCACAGTCTTAGTTGTAAAAAGAGAATTGTACTTTTATTGTCGCTGTACAGTCTCGTGTTTCTTTGCCAAATCAGGATCGGTCTCAGAAATTGCCTAAAACGTTGCAGCCACAGCTTGGATTAGTTTGTAAAGACACTTAGCAGCTATTTTTGCATGTCTGATGTTTTGCATTATTGTTAGTGTTATTTATTAATACTTTGTTCACATTTCTTTAGTATTTCATCCAAAAATTTCAAGTACTTTTAGTGACTTCATGTCATAGTCACCCGCCCTCGGTGAGAGAACTACAGGACTTTTTTTCTTTTACACGGCTGAGCTCTTTTTAAGCTATCAAAATGGAAGCAAGTGGTATTTTTTAGGACACTACTTTTGACGACTCGATACACATGAACAGGAGAGGTGGCACTTGTTGATGTACTTGATCCTGCTGAAAAATGTAATAAAGATGCCAGTCGATAAATCGTGGTTGGATTCTACAGCAGCGCTGGCAAGTCCTCAACGCTGACCTTTGATAGCTAAATAAAAGGGATGGAGCATATTTTGTGCACATTGTGCCCATTTAGAATCATTACAGTTTGGTGTGCTGGTAGCAGGAGAGGTGCCACGATACCTTTAGAGTACTACCCAGGTACCTTTAAGCTAAGTACCCAACCCCAATAGGGTGGCGACCCATCCAGGGTGGAACCTGCCCTCGCCCATATGAAGCCGGGATCCGCTCCAGCAAAGGAAGTAGTGGTCAAGGAAACAAAGGATAGAGACCCAAATGTCCCATTTTGTCTTTATTTAAATAACAAAATGGACATCCTACACATAACACATAATGAAAGTTTACAATACAAAATCTACAAAATCATAGTGACAAAGTCTTTTGTTGTTCAGCAGGTAACGGTACAGTATAAATGGATACAATACTGAGTTTTGTTTTCCTTTTAATTCACTTACATTTGGCACTTGACCACAAGATGCTACTGAAGTTAGGGATCGTTTGAGGAACATCGGATCATCTGCTGCAGAAACCAGAAGATTAACGATTTCCTCCGCGAAGTTGCCGTCCGCGTGTAGACCAAGACGATTTTGTTTGTTAAAAATATCTCTACAGTGGGTCCTATTAAATTTGGAGATGAAACAAACCTCTAATTCACTGGTGTGTGCAACGGGAGCTGCCTAGCTTCCTGTGAAATGTCAGTGGTGGAACGAGGCCTACGGGTAGCCTCTCTCTGTCGCCGTGGATACGCAGCAAATGTGTGGTCCTCTCCTTGTCACCCCTCCATCATAAATACGAGTGAGTATTCTGTACAATGTTCTTTCATATTTGTCAAGTAAAAGAAAATAACATTCTTCACATTCCAATAACTTAAATACATTTGTCATTTTTTTATCAATGCAGCGAAACAATGCAGTTATCAGAGTGAAAGAAAATAAAAGTTCATCCTATATATTCATATATATTCATAAAAACGTCTACGTTTTTTTTGCTGATAAACTTGAACAATTGTTGAAAGAAAAATGAAAAAAAGTCACAGCTCCACTTCCATCAAGCTCTCGCTGGAAACTGACGCTAAAGTCGTTTTTAAAACAGAATATTCCCCTTCATTTAGAAATCCGCGCCAGTTTGTTTTACCGTCACAAAGCTCCGAAAGAGACATAAAAACAGTTGAAACAAACGCCCCAGATCTTCAGAGCTGGGATCCGCGGGTCGGCTTTTCTTCCAGTGTCAAGTTAATTCTAATACTTCTCAAAGACCCGTCCCTCGATCAACTCGGTTAACAGAACAAACTGGACATTCCCTTTAGGAATAATGTGCTAAAAGAATGAAAAGAAACAGCAAACTTGGATTTCGCCTCAAGTCGGTTGAATTGTCCACATTGTCAAAAAGTCCTTGCTGGGATGTCGGTCCTTTGATTTGTGTACCGTGGGAACGGGAGGTGGTTTCTGTGCTGCCCCAGCGTGGAGATGCGTGAGCGGCATGTCGGGTAAAGTGTCTAACAGGATGAAGACGTCGTGCTTTGGTATTAAAGTAGGTATGTTAGCATGTCAGCTATGTGGCGGATTTACCTCTACGGCCCAACCGATCAAACGCCGACAATCTTAGGTGGGTCGGATTATTTTTTTTTTAAAAACAAATTGTTAAAACTTGTCAGCCTGTGATGGGAAATGTCACGTGTCCACTTTCCTACTGGCCAGCACTGCTGGGGTCGCACTGAAGCAGCCGGACGATGGAGGGGTCGCTCTTCGCTCCTTCCACGAATTCTTCAAGAGACAGTTTACCTGAGAGAGAGAAAGTCACATCTCTAAGCAACAAATCCACTGTGTAATATTTGGCAGCACCTAGTGGTGAGAATACAGAATGCAGGCCCAGGCTAGCAACATATCGGTGGATGTTCTCCATCTCCCAGGTTGTAGAACTCTTCTCATCAGCTTGAAATAGGTCAACTGGACTTCCTCGTGGTCTCTAGATGTTCCCTCTAAGAGGCTCCACCAGTTCTTCAGTGGAGATGGAAGAGATCTTAGAGGAACCACAAGGAAGTCTAGGGGACCCATTTCAAGCTGAAGGGAAGAGTTTGTGTATTCCCACTGATGACGTTTGTCTATACAATAATAATCAGGACTGGAATTTGAACTCAATCCAGGATGACCAGGGTCAGTGTTCTCGTGCGCTACTGTTAAGGCCTACCGTCGCGATTTGTGTCCATCTGCCTGAAGATCTTGTCTGTGCGCTTCTCTGGTGTGGACTCATCTTCGGGCATCTTCATCACCGCGGAAACCATCTTGTAGATAGCCTGAACAGAGCAAAGGCAAGGGGTCGTCATTTTAAAAGGAAGGCGCGGGACACAAAGGTCAGAGGTCACCATCTCCATCGACACGAGTTCGTCTGGGTGGAACCACCTTTCTTTTTCCAGACCTACAAGGGCTGGAGGAGAAGGTCTGGCTTCTAAAATTACACGGGGCTGCTTCTGGAGCGGCGGGCCATCAAAGGGTGGCGAAGCAGAGAGATATACGAGGGGAACAGCTGGTGTGGACGACTGAGCATCTCAGCGGGAGCAGGGAATGAAGATGGCGCCATTATGGTATGCACTCTTGTAAGGAGGGAAGGAAGGAAGGTAGAGGTAAAAACCCAAAACGTACCGATACAATCTCCAGCATCTCCGCTTTGCTGATGTAGCCGTTTCCGTCCAGGTCGTACATGCTGAAAGCCCACTTTAACTTCTGGTCCAGTCGGCCTCGTGAGGTCACGCTGAGGGCGATGATGAACTCCCTGAAGTCTATGGTCCCGTCGCCGTTGGCGTCGAAGGTGCGGAAGACGTGCTCGGCGAACTTGGAGGCGTCTCCGTAAGGGAAGAAGTTGGCGTAGATCTTCTTGAACTCCTCCAGAGACAGAGCGCCGCTGGGGCAGTCCCGCAGGAAGCCCTTGTACCACTCGGTGATCTCGTGCTCGGTGAAGTCCGTGTTCTCCATCAGGTCCTGCATGACGTCGGGACGCAGCTTGCTGTTCTGTTTGCCCATGACTGACGCTTCTGTTGAGGCTGCTGATTTAAACTGAAGAGAAAAGCGAGAGAGAAACAGGAAAAAAGCCATCAGATATCCTGCCTCTTCTAAACAAATCCAGCCTTCATGCATTTAAATAAATAAATAATCTAAACAAATATAACATCGTTGATGGGTGCGAATCCCTTCTGAGCTGCGATTTCATCACTGATCCCTTTTCAGATGTGGAATGTGGGAACTTTCAAAATAAAAGCTGCCTTATTGTGAACTACAATGCGATACGATGGTGACGGTGTTCCATTGGTTCCATCTCTCCTTACGGTGGAAACGCTGGCCATCATCTCCTCGACCCCTAACAGACGACTCTACTCCAGTTGCACATCTTTTCAAACCATGCAGAGTATCAAGCTGTTAAAACGCCTCAGAGTTATGAGCACTTGAGCTATTAACATCCTGGTGCTGTAAAAGGCTCCACGAACAGCAAATTATCCTCTGTTACAGCAGGTTAAAAGGCCTTTACCCAGCTTTTACCTGCAGCTTCAATTTGCCCTTTAATATTTGACATTAGGAATTGAATCAAACGACACAACAGGAAGATGGGGTGGATCCTGTGGCCTCATTGTGCAGCTGTATTCAGGATGCAAAACCACTGTGGTTGCTACAACGCGAGACATTTAAAATGTGGCGCACATACTGCTGAAAACCCCAACGCATGCAGATATGTGAGCGCACTGCAGATGCGTCTTCCATTTCCTGCAGGAACTGTGATGCCGATGATATCGCCACGCGCTCGCACATCCTCTGTACCATCGACCAAAGTTATTTTCTGACGAGAGCCCTGGAATAAAACCTACAGAAAGCACGTTAGATAACAGCAAACTCCAATCTGACAAATCCGAGAGAGCGATAGAGGCTGAAATCTCCCCGGGCGTCGGCATTGAAAGTGAACGCTTGAACACTTAATGGTGGGGGCGCTGTTCTTTATCTAACCCTTTAGGTAATATCCTTAATGCTTTCTCCATCAGAACGCTCTTCCAACGCAACCCAAGAGAGGCTATTCAAAGCTTAGCAGGGGATAATGACAGAAGTGTCAGGTCAAGCCGGAGTCAATTATAGTGTAGTTACAGTAGCTGTTCAAGAAGCAACGTGTCACTTGTCAATTGCGTTTCCACTCAATAGGCCGATTTTATTCTACATTTAAATTAAAACATGCTGCAGGATCCTAATAAGCTCAGGGAAGAAAACGAGCTGATGCAACGTGGCTGCCGGCATCAGAAAGTTCCATATTCTTTAACCGTGTGTGCTCTATGCTGCCGTCTCTTCAATAAATGATGGCGCTAGATAAGGAGCTCAACTATAGAACACCATGCATAGCCTAAATATAAATAATACAGTGCTACTTTATTGGAAATTTCCCTCTTTGCTTAAATACACAGCTATAATTTTAATAAACCCTCTCGGAATAGACGCCAAGAGCATTTTGTAATTATTATTAAGCCTGTCACCATCTATGGTGCCACAGACAAAATCACAAGAACCCTGACTACTAAATTAGCCTGCACACAATGGCAAAAATTACACAAAAAAGGCAAAAAAACCCTGGGCCCGGGGGTTTCAGCACTTGTAATGACAAAAAATATGACAGACGGGGGCAGAAAGTGGGAAGAATTAAGCATTACTGGATCAGCCAGAGGGCAAGGAAAAGATATTTCAGCCACGAAAGAGAACATTGAAAAGCAGCGCTTTAAGTAGCGGACTGAGATTTCCCTCCACCTGTCTGAGTGTGTGGTGAATGTGGTTTTCTAGCAACGCAACCAAGACCAGCAGGAAACTGCAGGAAACATTGTAAGAATTCATTCACGGTGGCAGAATCCCCTGACACCCCCTCTAGAGAGTTGAGAAGGAGGCACACGCTAAATAAACGTGCTTTTCTAATCCCGACCCTGCAACACTAACAAAAGGTGAACGCAGAAATAAGGAGACGAGAGCTCAGATCACCAGAAGAACAAGCTATTTTAGACTCCGGCAGATCACTGCCTGCATTTAACCGCTAAGACTCTTACCTGCTCCTGGCAGGTCTTTGATGCTACGTTACATAACTGAGGCTTTGTGGAGTGGACAGGTCACATGGGCGAGTAAAGTGGCCCCTATCTGGGCGGGTTAACACAGGTGAATGGGCTCGCTCTCACCTTTGGAGGGCTATCAGAGTCAAGAACCACTGATGTCAGAGCGCGCACACATCAGCCCTCGCCAAACAGCCCCTGCTGCTTCGTACACGTGACCTGGCCGCAACATCGCCACAATGAGAGGTCCTCCGCGTTGGCTTGCTCACGTCTTCAGCCCACGGCTGGTTTATTCTCCCGACAGAGGGGGTATTTGTTCACTCCCCAACAGTCTCCTTGGATACGTTAGATGCCTAAAGGTGACTCTTCTTCTCTTGAGTATTTGTATTCTGCTTATGTGCCAGTTATCGCCACGGCCGCTCCCTGGTCTGAAGCTTCTCTGCACACCAGGTTCTTCCAGATTTAGAACTCAAGAATCAACTGGATTAAATCCAGGATAAAAAAAGGAGGCAGACAATTGTTCACACACACACACACACACACACACACACAGCTCTATTTCCTACACGCCGAGGTCACAGTGTTTGACAAATTAGTGTTAAAAAACTTTTTTTTGGCAAATGGAGCAAATTCAATTCTAAAAACGCATTCGTAACCTTTAGTTATTGAAGTAAAGCGGCAGTGCTTTCCTTAAAACGATGAGAGAGGGAATTTTCTGACCACTTTTACGCAAAGATAGAGCAAATTACTCTGAACAGGAATTAATTGAATAGATTTACAGATTGCACAGTTGGTGTGTTCACAAAATAACAGAAAAATCAAGCAATTAAGTGCGGGCCCAGCTTTCCGTACCAAGGCTCTCCACGTGAAACTCCTTCTGGAACATCTCGCAGCCCACTTATGCAACAGTTAGACAGATCCATTTATATCCTGCAGGTAAATCTCAACCTAATCCAGGAGCAGCAAGAGCAAAGCAGCAGAGACCCCAATCTCTCACTCACACACAATATTAACGGCGGCGTCTTTTGCCTAAGACGAACGCAACCAACCAGGGCGGGAATGAGATATTGTGAATAAAATATTCCTCCGTTTCATTGTAGCCTGGCGTCTCAAATTCAGGCAGTTCTGCAACGTTGCGCATCCTTTCTGTCCCTATAAAAGCTTCTGATTGTCAACATGACGGCATGAGGGCAAACGCCACACACTCCCACCCGTGCAGTAGTCACTAATATTGCTACATGAGACGCTCCAGAAACCCATGAATTGATCACACGGGGTTAACAAAAACACAAAGCCTGAATCCATTTCATCAGAATAAAATGGTAAAATATCTAACAAGGGCCTGTGCTGCACGCTGGGCTTCATTTCAGAGAGCTGATATTACCTATTAGACCCCAAACATGGTGGGTTTGTATCCCGCCCCCCTCTGGGGCCTCGCAACCACGAACCCATCCAAGAAAACAGCAACGGTAGACATTTATATCACAAGACGACTTTGTGGAAGCCAGGTTGTGACATGCAGCAGAAACTGGTCACGGGACGCTGTAGCGGCCGCGCTCACATTACAAGGATCGCGACAAGCGCTGCTCAGCGGCGCGTGTTTATCGGCCCCATGTGACTGTAACTTTATCTGTCGTGTCATCCTCCACCGGTCCGACCCTCAGCTCTATGGAAAGCGATGTCCTCAGCAAGCGCACGAAACCCAGAACGGCTCCAGTGAAAGAAGGCAGTCGCCATCGTGGGTTTTCCCGTGCGTCAAAACTAAAGCAAAAGCAAAACACGAGACCGTGGCGCAACTTTAAAAGGGAAATCTGGTTTGTGTTTGTCTTCCAGAGGCTTGATGGCAGTTTAAACAATTATCCAAATGACACAGGAATCCTGAGATACATCCAAGAAACATTGAGTTCTTTACATAAAAGAAGACTTTCTGCTTTTCTCTGTATTATGGAGCCTATCAACCCCTCTCTGCTGGACAAAAGCAATATTGTTTGATGAAATTAAAATAAACCATCTCCAAGAATGAGTGTTTCCTGTGGTCTTTATCGTTTCAAAAGAAAGAAGCGAATTATTGGTGAGAAACAGAAAGATAGAGCACATAAACCCCTAATTCTCCTTTTCTGAAGGAGAATCATTTTCCCCACATCTGAATGTTGCTTGAACTCGTCTGTCCTTTAGAGACGCCTGCAGGACCGACGGAATCGCTGCGTGACCTCCCACCGTCGGCACTGCAGGGAAAACACAAGAGTCAGGACAGAGAGGAGCCGTTTATGAGGGAGAAAATGAGAACAAGATGAAAAAAACAACAAGTGCACGAAGTCAGATGGGGAGAGCTGCAGATGAGACTCGGCGGGGGGGTGGGGGGACCTGCAGGAGTGCCACTCCTCGCACACTCATGCTGATGGCTGCTATTTACTTCGGACAGCATATCTAAAAATGCCCCTCTTACAACGGCCTGTTGTAAAGACAAAGGCTGCAAAGATGGAAACGTCAATCCGGCTGATGGCTGAACAACGGCCACCCTCTGCTGCTGATATCTGCTGCACAGCACGGCCAACGCCAGCGCTCCACCGGGCACATTAACCCTGCGACGCTTATTGTTTCCCCTGCGGTTTCTGCTCATTCTCACTTACTGCCCACAGTCTGCTTCCTCCACTTGTAGTCCTAATCCGGGGGCCCGAGAACAGACTGCAGCCAGATTTGCAGCCAATTTTCGCATTTTGGGCCAAAACAAATCGGTGTGACGCCGACGCCAACGAAAATAGAAACATCTGTGCAAATTTAGCGTGCATTTGCAAGGATTCGGCATTTGGGGAAGTGTTTGCAGACATGCTGTCGTGACACCAAGGGGGCTATTATACGAACTCCACCCTTTTGCCCACAGCGCCTGGAGTCTGGCTGCCATGCCTGATAGATGGGAAGGCAGCCTATTCCACTTACAATGTATATATATATATACATTTGGAAGAGTTCTAAAGATAGCAGCAACATAAAATAACACTTTCTGTTGGGCCAAATCAGCCTCTCGGTTCCTGTTTCGAACTTTCCAGCCAAGGTCACCGGCAGTTCGACCCTGGAAGCGCCTCATCATCCGGTGACTCAAAACACTGTAGTTTGTAGTTGATATGCGCGGACTAAAGAAACACACCATGTCTTTACAATTTTCAAATAAATGCCAGACCAAAGAGCATGCTGGGAAAACAGAACCAAGCGACTGAAGACCTGGAGATGTTAACTGGCAGATGTCATTTCCTAAAAAACAGCAAAAAGACATGAATAATGAAGCTGGAAAGTCAATTAGATGACTCAAAGGTGATTGCAATGATTCAAAATCAGCAAACCAACTCAAAGTCCAGCGTTTGCAAGCGTCTGAGATCAATGCCCTGAAACGTGCAAGTGTATGAGTTGACAAATGCACATGACTGTAAATAACATGGGCCTCCATTCACATTACTGGACACGGAGCGATGTTATAAAAACACTGTCTACTTCCGCTCTGCTGCAGTAATCCAGTGATTGACTGATGTGTATTTGCTGAAATGGGATACTCTGCTTCCCTGGGCTTTGTGTGGAGGCAAAAACTCCTCTCTGCACTTCCCGTCATCGCTCAGGCTACTATAAAAACGGTATTGGCAGAGACAGTGAACGCATCACCGGCTCCTCAACAGAAAAAGAAACCACAGGGTTTGTTTGTTTGTTTTAAATAAATAATTCTAATTATATCTTTATCCCTCCCTAGCTTCGCCCAAAACGGCTCCAGGACAAAGCTGTGGAAGAAGTGCTTGTATATTCAACAGACTAATAAGGGTTTGTAACAGCTTCGAACCGTGAACTCACCTCACCTGAGCGGCGAAAAACACCAAAAAGTAGCAGGAAGCTGACAGACGGGAAGGAGGGGCGGACAAACAGCAGCAACAACTTGTCTCGCTTTGAAATGACCGTGGAAGTCTCTCTAATAGTCCATTCCTTCGCGGCAGCAAACGAACAGGAAAAGTTTGGGAGCAACAGGCAGGCGGAGCCGGACTCTCTCGGCTGGCTCTCTGACTCCAAGCTTCTCGTCTAAGCCTCCGCTCAGACCCTGCTTAGCTCTGCAGTCTCTCGGCGTGACGTCAGATCCACGGATCACGTGGTGCAGCGGCGGCCAATGGGAAGCTTCGTTGTCTTGGCAACAGGAGCCCGGCACCTGGAGGGCGATTAGTATGTGAAGTTGAACACCTAAGTTTGTTATAATGAGTTACATCATGGATATACAATAACAATATGGACAGGACAATGACGAGTGGCCACGTGGTATTAAAGGGTGTTAAAGTATTATATTTTAATTTGAAATATTTCTGAATATTTGGCTACGCAGACTGCACGTGGGTTGTCAATATGTAGATACAAGCCTGTAAATATATATTTACTTTGTTCATTTATTTTTTTACCCCAACACTTTTTCTTTTTTAAATTTATCTTGTATGCACAAGTGTGACTAAAGTGAATAGTTACTCCTCTTTAGGCAGTAAAGATTCATGTTTATTTATGCACATATCCTGAATATTCTTCAGCCTCTAATAAATCACGCTTTCCACCATGGGTTTTCAAGGCTCAGAGAAAAGCAGATGTGGTAAATTAATGTGCAAAATACATTATTGATGCCTGCAATGCAATGGAATAAATGTATTATTGTTTTATTTTTATGCAGTCGATTCCAGGTATAAGTGATTTCTAATGTATTCTAATTAATTTATGCATGACTTTCTCCACCTAATGGAGATCAGCAGTAACAACTGTGATTCGATTGTTGTGACTGTACAGGTGTTCCCATGAAGGCACATTGGAAGCCATGCTTTCCCTAAGATGATTAGTGAAAGTCAAAGACATGGGGCTTATTCAGGCGCTGTTCCAGAGAGCATTTTTAATGGCCTTATAAAGTACACCGACAACCCCTGTCTTATATTGACTCAGCAAAATCCCGACCGTGTTAATAGATCCTCTGCATTCCTAAACACAATAATGCATGTGTAGAAAACATTTTATCGACATATATTCTGATTTATCCCTCCATTTGTATTTAGTGAACTGGAGTTTCTGAGTGCAAACAACAATTTTTAAGACTTTTGTGGAGACACAACTATGCATTTATGTGCATATGCATATATATATTACTTTAAGCAATGCCTATAAAGATGTGATGAATAAATATCAGCATAATTAACATACATTAATTTTATTAGGGCCTGTGGCATGAATTGTTGATGCATCCTTGGACTTTCTTTGCATCCCTATATAGAATACGCTGATGTATTTCAGAATATTACATGAAGACGAGGATAAGACAGACTCTGATGTTAACAATAACTTGTTTTGTGTTTAATAAAGATCATTTTTCCTCTGCTCAGAAATGAGAGCTCTTTGAAGAGATTCACCCTTGGAGAGATTCACTGAGCACCATGAAGCAAGATCTGCAAGGGCTGACTAATAGGTTTGCATAAGACTGATCTTATTGGCTATGAAGAGCAATCCCCAAAACACACACACACACACACACGCACAGAGGGAGACCTGGCCTGCCACAGTTAAAAAAAAGAGAAGCTTTGAATTCAGAGGCACCTTCTAAATTAGCAAGACCCATGGCTCTACACGGGCACCGTCATTAGGTAACTGAGGCTTTAGAGATGAGGATAAGTAGATGGCGCTGGTTGGAGAAGTCGGCGCTGAGCACTGACAGCCTCTTGTCACTGATTATGTGTTACCTAAGTGGAGGGAGCTACTGTAACCTTGTGCTGCTCTGAACTCTGCAGGGAGTGCAGCCAAAGGGTTAAGGTGACTTGAGTTCTCTCGCAGTCGTCCCAGGCTCAGGGTGCCACCTCATTTAAAGGCAAACAATATGCTGTCCTCCACAGATCACCCATTTCTCAGATGCTTTTTCTGATCTTTGTCAGTCCTGTTAGTGTATAACCAAACAGTAATGTGTTGTGCACCTCTACAAATGTAAAGAGGCAACACACAAGCGCATCAAGTCGACCCGTGCGTCATCAGCAGCAGGCAAGAGCTTGGACTTACTGGATTACCAAGCAGATGAACTTATTCTCAACCAGGACATTGTGAACTGCTGCAGCCTGGGTAGGTATAGGTGTTAACAACTGTGCACACGCACGTGAGGTTGCCTGAAATCATCTGAACGTCCCACGGATTTAATCCTTGAGTTGTTGAGTCACTGCACATACCAGCTTGATGCCACAGAGTCTAAGTCGCAAATAAATTGTGGCTTTACAGAGAGTTTCAATGATCCACCGCCTCTGTGTTGCACAGTGGCACCATTGTGTCAACCCTCACCTGTCTGCAAACACAGGTGTTCTGTCAATATTGATAATATTTTGCTATTTTGATATCCACAGGCAAAGATGAGACTCAATTTCATGATTCAGCACTTTGCTGAAATTCCTCCTGCTGATCGATGTGCAACAGGTGAAATTTACTTAAACTTCCCTGGAGAGCTGGATTAATCTTAATTAAAGGTTAAATGATTCCTGGCTATCGAGTTAAAGACAGAGGGGATGTTGGGACATGGAGAGGTCATTCTGTGTCGTGAGGAGGTGAAGAGGATCAGGGGGAGCTGTAAAGAACATATACATTAATGTGGGGAGATAAGAATGCAAGTGAAGAGAGAAGCCGCTTCGTGATTTCCAAGACAGGATGTTTAAAATGAAAATAGGATAGATCAATAATAATAAAAACACAAAAGCCCATGAGGGGTCATTACTAACTTTTGACTTCACTTCATATTATTCTGAAATTATTGTCTTGAGTTTAAAATTTTAAGGAGATGGGCCCCTGTACATTTGCAGACATTAGTTCAGACACGACCAAAGAAGTTTGGTTCTCCCTGTGTGTGTGTGTGTGTGTGTGTGTGTGTGTGTGTGTGTGTGTGTGTGTGCGCGCACATTTTATTGCTGTTTATATGTTCTTAATTATTGCTTTTTGATATTACTTATTTATCCTCAATTAATACAATACATATACATATTATACACTGGCGTTTCTCTGTTTGATATCCGTCAATCAATCACTGGTCATTGAATTCTTCCGTGTCAATAAAGCTTTAGTGGAAAAAGCGGCTCGCGCTGAGGTCTACGGTGGCCGAGAGGTGCAAAACACTTTAACAATCGAGAGGTGCAAAACACTTTAACAATCGAGAGGTGCAAAACACTTTAACAATCGAGAGTTTTGCACCTCTCGGCCACCGTAAAAAGAGAAGGATATCCGCAAGATGTAATATTGTTGCTGTACTATGCGTGTTGTGGTAAATGTTGGGCATTGCATAAACTAGTTGGTCATCGCTAGTGTTAGCAGCTAAGCTAACTGCTATGCTAACTAGTCCAGCCTGCTGCTGTGCACTCTCTTTATGTCATGTTGGGGAAGTATGTGAACTTTGTTTGCCCGCCCCTCTTCTGTTTATGCATTAACTAATATTTCACCACTTCTGCTGCATTTTACCCACTCTGAAAAGTTCAGGAGAATTCGAGGGTTGGAAAGATTCTGTGAGAGCAGGTGAGAAGTCTACATGGTTGTGAGTGCACTATTTCACAGCAAGATATATTAAATATCACTTTATCTTTTTGTTCAGTGCATGCAAAGTTAAATCATTATGGACTTTGCACGAGTTGTTATTATGGGATGACTGCCATCCTGGGCTGATGTGTAATTATTACAGCAGGGATTTTTTAAATGATAAAACTGACAGTGTGATTAATCTGCCTGCCAGAATGCAAAGCCTCTGTCTTGCTCGGTGCATCAGAAGTCTGTGGGCTCCCGCACAGACAAACTTGTTACTTAAACTGGGAAAAGTACAGAAATATGTAAACTGTCAGCTACAACACAGCAAGGTAATGTGCATTTGGAATTTCAGCATTTTGCGTTTTATCAGGAGCCATTATCAAGAATGCACGTACTCACAAATAATCACACTGGATTATCTATTAACCCACTAATCCATTATTTAATTTTATTTCAACCCTGTCCTTGTGTCAAAAGTATTATTTGTGTGTAAAACAAATAATTACTTTCTGCAAAGTCAACATAATTATGCACCAAAGGCTGAGTTACCATTTTTAAAGCAGTCGTAGCGTTGACACAGACCATTTTGCGAAAACTTTTTCATTACGTCTTGCAGACAATGGAGAACAAGCCGTGGGCTCTCATCTCAGAGATTGGTGCACTGGGTTACCCTGAAGAATTAATTGACATCATGATGAAACGCTTCCATGTCGTTTCCCACAAAGACTTCCTTCAGAACTTGCAGCTGTACAGCCCAAAAGTCCAGGTCTTGTTTTGCTGGAACACCAGCCCTACGGTCGAGCCTTCGCTGCTCCGTCTGCTTCCCTCTCTGAAGGTGGTCGCCAACGGAGGGGCGGGCATCAACCACTTGGATGTGCCATACATTAACAGTCTTGGCGTGAAGGTGACCAACACGCCTGGCGTGGTGAGCAGCGCCACGGCTGACATCGCCCTGGGTCTGCTCCTGGCATCAGCGCGGGATATTATCACATGTGAGTGTCGTCGGTAAAGAAATCCATCAATCCTTTCTAGTTTAGAGTACATTTTATACCAAATAACACCTATATCATCACTTCTGATATCACCTTGAACGACCTGAGGATTAAGGTATTTGATCGTAGTCCATTTGATCTTTTATTTGGGTGATTTTTAATTTGTCCCCTTGTAAAACACTGCTCTTGTAATGTAGATTGTTGCTCGTATGACTGTTTTTCATAGCTCATCAAATAGCTGTTGACCCTAACACCACCAGTCTGCCAACAAGCATGATGGGAGTTGATGTCACGGGGTCAACTATGGGCATCGTTGGAATGGGCGACATCGGGTATAAAATTGCTCAACGAGGAAGAGGATTTGAGATGAAGATCCTTTATTACAACCGGAGAAGGAGGTAAGGCATCCCTTGAATGTTTTTATTTACTCTCTCTCTCCCTATATATATATTATTATTATGTGTTTTAAAGAAGAATAATGATGCTTTATTAATCCCCCCAGAGCTGTGTATTAGGATACATGCTGTAGACATTTAACACACAAAGATGAAGCCTCTTTAGCTGCTGTACCTTTTGAGCTCCCACCACCAAAAACATCAGCCCACCTCAATGCCGAAACCCGGGATCGAACCAGGGACCTTTAGATCTTCAGTCTAACGCTCTCCCAACTGAGCTATTTCGGCATGTTGGGACCCTCTAGGGTGGGATTGAGGGTGATATAGGGACTGTAGGTTGAGCGTTCTCTTTCCTGTTTTAGGAATGTTAAAGAGGAGCAGGCAGTCGGAGCCAGATACTGCCAGAGTCTGGATGAGCTGCTGAAAGACTCTGATTTTGTGGTTCTGGCAGTGAACCTGACCCCAGAAACTACAGGTCTGATCGGGCACAGGGAGCTGTCCCTCATGAGATCCACAGCCACACTGGTCAACATCAGCAGAGGTGAAAGCTGTGTCCCACTGCCTCCAAGAAACCGTTTAGTCAACATTTGAAGTCACTGTTTTTTTTCCCATCATGCATCAGGTCAGGTGGTAGATCAGGACGCTTTAGTCGACGCCCTCCGGTCAGGAACCATCCGTGGCGCCGCTTTAGATGTGACTTATCCTGAACCGTTACCAAGGTCGGACCGCACAATTCCATGGTTATTAGTGATCTCAGTAATGATTGTTGATCGGTGTCAGAGCAACACGTAACTTCTGACACTATATTCATCTTCCCAGATCCAACACAGGAAAAACCACTGATGCAGTTTTTGATTTTGGCTCCTGATCTGTCTCTTGTTGCAGGGACCATCCTCTCCTCAGCCTTCCTAATGTGGTCATCACCACCCATATCGGTACCAACACCATGAATACCTGTCACAGGATGGTAGAAAGCATGATTAACAATTCTCTGGCTGTACTGACTGGCCAACCTATTCCCAATGAAGTCAGAGCCCAGTGACTCCGCTGACGTGACCTCATCTGTCCAGATTGTTGCTCGGGCTTTTATGTTGACCTGAGTTTGACTTGGTCGATGTTTGAAGCCTCTCGCAACCAATGAGGGCGTACGGGTTTGGCCAATGATTTCAACCTTTCAGTGCAGTCCAACTTTCTTTGTGGAAGTTAAATTTTAGCGTCCGCTTGTATTGTATTGATTTTAAAATTGGGTTTGTTTTTAAAAATCTTCAGGGCCTTTTCACCTCATATCTGTCTGCTCTGCTCCGTCCACACACTCCCTCTCTGGGTCACTCGGGTCAACAGGTCTAATTTTGATGGCTCTTGGTGTTTTTAACAGCATTTTTTAAGTGCACCTATCTCCTATTGCACATCAGGCATAATTATAAATTAAATATTCAGATTGTTAATTTAAACATAAAAAGCTTAATTCTAATAAAGTCCTATTAAACTATCAGGGGTTGTGTTCTTACATTTATATTTTTTACTATTAATTTGCCGAAGAAAAAGTTAAGTTATTAACTTGGTTTGCAAATCTTTTGTGTAAATCATTTTTAAATCCTCAGTAAATAAACCTTGTGTGAGTAATTTTATGCAGATATCATAAATCTTTACAAGCTGACCTGCACAAAGGTCATATTAGAGATACAGAACTTTAAAATGTTTTTAAATCACGTCTTTTTTTGCTTTTAATAAAAATAGGCCAATAAAACAAATAGTCTCATTTGTCAAATAACCTCAAAAACGTTTCTAGGAGCCATTTTTCATGTCCTGTATATAGTGTATAAACATCCTTAAATGGTTTTTGTGGTTTGTCTATATCATCCACCCACCCATCCATCCATCCACCCACCCATCCATCCATCCATCCATCCATCCACCCACCCATCCATCCATCCACCCATCCACCCATCCATCCATCCATCCACCCATCCACCCATCCATCCATCCATCCATCCACCCACCCATCCATCCATCCATCCTCTACCGCTTATCCGGGATCGGGTCGCGGGGGCAGCAGCCTGAGCAGAGAGGCCCAGACTTCCCTCTCCCCAGCTGCTTCCTCCAGCTCGTCCGGGGGGATCCCCAGGTTTCCAGACCAGTCGAGAGACATAGTCTCTCCAACGTGTCCTGGGTCTTCCCGGGGACCTCCTACCGGAGGGACATGCCCTGAACACCTCACCAGGGAGGCATGTTCAGGGCATGTCTATATTAACCTAATGTTAATACTGTTACTGTCATTCAAGTTTCACAACATAAAACAAAAGTAGCTGTTTGTAGGTGTTTTACTGTTGCTTATTGTTTTAAATACGGTGTATTTAAAGAAGAAAGAACTTTATACTGACTGGAAAAACTAAATAAAAGTAGTAATAGTGGTTAAAAGGTTATGTGACAAAACACAGTAGGTTTCTTTATGGTCAAAGCCCCTTGGGTTTGGAAAATGAAAGATCACAGCTTCTCCTCTTCCCACCCACATAAACCCAGCCAATCGCGTCGCTGATTCAGAACTTCAAAAGCCAATCATCTGCGTGATTCAATCTTTCACAAGCCAATCATCTGCGTGATTCAATCTTTCACCAGGCAATCATCTTGCGTGATTCCATCTTTCACCAGCCAATCATCTGCACGATTCAATCTTTCGACAGTGTACCCCATCTTAAATTAAACTGCGGTCTCAATCTTTGGGAAAGCCAATCGATCCCACAGTTTATTTAGAATTTAATAATCTGCCCGCTGCTTATTCCGGACATCTCCGTGGATTTGACAAGGTACGTGTGCAAACTGAGGTCTGTTATTCGTTAAGTTGTTTTCTTTCATTTCACATAATATATCACCGTAAATGCTTCATGCAATATGTCCAAGTCCTGTCAGGCGGTGTAACGCTAATGTAACTTGAACATCGGGAGTTTTGCAATAAAGTTTGTGCAGTTGCTGCCGTAGCTTTAGCTGGTTGCATTTTTTTCTGCCGATGAAATTGCTTGTTTTCTTTGGCAGTTGTACGCTGGGGTGCGTCCTTTCTGATTACTTGTTATGTTATAACATTATGTTATGTTATAACATCATGTTATGGTATAACATTGCTCCCAGACAAACGAAATGGCATGACCTTTACACTCAGGTGAAACGACCAACCAAAAACAACTTACATTAATCATTTCAGATAGCAGACTACATTTTTCCCTCAGGTATAGACAGAAAGGATATAATCTATCTAGATTTATGACTATTAGCAGGATAAAAATCCCTCGGAAGAACTTAATACGGTGAACTGTTACATTCAGTAGAGTGTTTACAGTGTAAACTTTACACATTTATTAGTCAGCTATTATGTTATGTGAAACAAGAATAAGATTTTTTGTTGTTACAGATAGAAAGTGCCCTCTGTAGCTGAGGGGTCAAAGGACCCTGGTGAGGGAGCCACAGGGGTGCAATTGTGGCTTTCACACTCACAAGGTGACTACAATTAAAAGGAAAGACTGCAAATATAGAAAAATTCATTTCCAGTGTGAGGTTGACTGCTGACACTGACAGCACATTCACAACTCCATACATCTCTCCTATTTTTCAGGCACGCCTTCATTCACTAATGGGATTCCACATCATTATAGAATAGAATAGTTATGTAGTGTGTGAGTGTGTTGTTGGCGGGGGTGGGGGTAGCAGTAGTGGGGGGTGGGGGTTAATAACACAGACATAACAATGTTAGATTTTGGGATGTTTAAGGTACCTAGTGTGTTTTTTCTTTAATGAATTATTGCAGGCCACATTAGAGAATGCTGGAAAGAAAAATATTAAAATCCTTAAACAGCACTACTTAAAGAGCACTTATTTCATTACTTTAGACAAAACTGCCGCAATAACAACATACGACACTGACACTTTTGACTTTATTTTGGTTGTGTGTGATTTTCTTTAACACAGTGAACTATTACATTCAGTAGGGTGTTTACAGTGTAAACTTTACACATTTATTAGTCAGCTATTATGTTATGTGAAACAAGAGTAAGATTTTTCTGTTGTTACAGATAGAAAAGTGCCCTCTGCAGCTGAGGGGTCAAAGGACCCTGGTGAGAGAGCCACAGGGGTGCAATTGCGGCTTTCACACTCACAAGGTGACTACAATTTTTTTTTAAAACTACAAATATAGAAAAATTCATTTCCAATGTGAGGTTGACTGCTGACACTGACAGCACATTCACATTCACATTCACATACATGAAGCCTCTTTAGCTGCTGGACCTATTGAGCTCCCACCACCAAAAACATCAGCCCACCTCAGTGCCGAAACCCGGGATCGAACCAGGGACCTTTAGATCTTCAGTCTAACGCTCTCCCAACTGAGCTATTTCGGCATGTCGGGACCCTCTAGGGTGGGATTGAGGGTGATATAGGGACTGTAGGTTGAGCGTTCTCTTTCCTGTTTTAGGAATGTTAAAGAGGAGCAGGCAGTCGGAGCCAGATACTGCCAGAGTCTGGATGAGCTGCTGAAAGACTCTGATTTTGTGGTTCTGGCAGTGAACCTGACCCCAGAAACTACAGGTCTGATCGGGCACAGGGAGCTGTCCCTCATGAGATCCACAGCCACACTGGTCAACATCAGCAGAGGTGAAAGCTGTGTCCCACTGCCTCCAAGAAACCGTTTAGTCAACATTTGAAGTCACTGTTTTTTTTTCCCATCATGCATCAGGTCAGGTGGTAGATCAGGACGCTTTAGTCGACGCCCTCCGGTCAGGAACCATCCGTGGCGCCGCTTTAGATGTGACTTATCCTGAACCGTTACCAAGGTCGGACCGCACAATTCCATGGTTATTAGTGATCTCAGTAATGATTGTTGATCGGTGTCAGAGCAACACGTAACTTCTGACACTATATTCATCTTCCCAGATCCAACACAGGAAAAACCACTGATGCAGTTTTTGATTTTGGCTCCTGATCTGTCTCTTGTTGCAGGGACCATCCTCTCCTCAGCCTTCCTAATGTGGTCATCACCACCCATATCGGTACCAACACCATGAATACCTGTCACAGGATGGTAGAAAGCATGATTAACAATTCTCTGGCTGTACTGACTGGCCAACCTATTCCCAATGAAGTCAGAGCCCAGTGACTCCGCTGACGTGACCTCATCTGTCCAGATTGTTGCTCGGGCTTTTATGTTGACCTGAGTTTGACTTGGTCGATGTTTGAAGCCTCTCGCAACCAATGAGGGCGTACGGGTTTGGCCAATGATTTCAACCTTTCAGTGCAGTCCAACTTTCTTTGTGGAAGTTAAATTTTAGCGTCCGCTTGTATTGTATTGATTTTAAAATTGGGTTTGTTTTTAAAAATCTTCAGGGCCTTTTCACTTCATATCTGTCTGCTCTGCTCCGTCCACACACTCCCTCTCTGGGTCACTCGGGTCAACAGGTCTAATTTTGATGGCTCTTGGTGTTTTTAACAGCATTTTTTAAGTGCACCTATCTCCTATTGCACATCAGGCATAATTATAAATTAAATATTCAGATTGTTAATTTAAACATAAAAAGCTTAATTCTAATAAAGTCCTATTAAACTATCAGGGGTTGTGTTCTTACATTTATATTTTTTACTATTAATTTGCCGAAGAAAAAGTTAAGTTATTAACTTGGTTTGCAAATCTTTTGTGTAAATCATTTTTAAATCCTCAGTAAATAAACCTTGTGTGAGTAATTTTATGCAGATATCATAAATCTTTACAAGCTGACCTGCACAAAGGTCATATTAGAGATACAGAACTTTAAAATGTTTTTAAATCACGTCTTTTTTTGCTTTTAATAAAAATAGGCCAATAAAACAAATAGTCTCATTTGTCAAATAACCTCAAAAACGTTTCTAGGAGCCATTTTTCATGTCCTGTATATAGTGTATAAACATCCTTAAATGGTTTTTGTGGTTTGTCTATATCATCCACCCACCCATCCATCCATCCACCCACCCATCCATCCATCCATCCATCCATCCACCCACCCATCCATCCATCCACCCATCCACCCATCCATCCATCCATCCACCCATCCACCCATCCATCCATCCATCCATCCACCCACCCATCCATCCATCCATCCTCTACCGCTTATCCGGGATCGGGTCGCGGGGGCAGCAGCCTGAGCAGAGAGGCCCAGACTTCCCTCTCCCCAGCTGCTTCCTCCAGCTCGTCCGGGGGGATCCCCAGGTTTCCAGACCAGTCGAGAGACATAGTCTCTCCAACGTGTCCTGGGTCTTCCCGGGGACCTCCTACCGGAGGGACATGCCCTGAACACCTCACCAGGGAGGCATGTTCAGGGCATGTCTATATTAACCTAATGTTAATACTGTTACTGTCATTCAAGTTTCACAACATAAAACAAAAGTAGCTGTTTGTAGGTGTTTTACTGTTGCTTATTGTTTTAAATACGGTGTATTTAAAGAAGAAAGAACTTTATACTGACTGGAAAAACTAAATAAAAGTAGTAATAGTGGTTAAAAGGTTATGTGACAAAACACAGTAGGTTTCTTTATGGTCAAAGCCCCTTGGGTTTGGAAAATGAAAGATCACAGCTTCTCCTCTTCCCACCCACATAAACCCAGCCAATCGCGTCGCTGATTCAGAACTTCAAAAGCCAATCATCTGCGTGATTCAATCTTTCACAAGCCAATCATCTGCGTGATTCAATCTTTCACCAGGCAATCATCTTGCGTGATTCCATCTTTCACCAGCCAATCATCTGCACGATTCAATCTTTCGACAGTGTACCCCATCTTAAATTAAACTGCGGTCTCAATCTTTGGGAAAGCCAATCGATCCCACAGTTTATTTAGAATTTAATAATCTGCCCGCTGCTTATTCCGGACATCTCCGTGGATTTGACAAGGTACGTGTGCAAACTGAGGTCTGTTATTCGTTAAGTTGTTTTCTTTCATTTCACATAATATATCACCGTAAATGCTTCATGCAATATGTCCAAGTCCTGTCAGGCGGTGTAACGCTAATGTAACTTGAACATCGGGAGTTTTGCAATAAAGTTTGTGCAGTTGCTGCCGTAGCTTTAGCTGGTTGCATTTTTTTCTGCCGATGAAATTGCTTGTTTTCTTTGGCAGTTGTACGCTGGGGTGCGTCCTTTCTGATTACTTGTTATGTTATAACATTATGTTATGTTATAACATCATGTTATGGTATAACATTGCTCCCAGACAAACGAAATGGCATGACCTTTACACTCAGGTGAAACGACCAACCAAAAACAACTTACATTAATCATTTCAGATAGCAGACTACATTTTTCCCTCAGGTATAGACAGAAAGGATATAATCTATCTAGATTTATGACTATTAGCAGGATAAAAATCCCTCGGAAGAACTTAATACGGTGAACTGTTACATTCAGTAGAGTGTTTACAGTGTAAACTTTACACATTTATTAGTCAGCTATTATGTTATGTGAAACAAGAATAAGATTTTTTGTTGTTACAGATAGAAAGTGCCCTCTGTAGCTGAGGGGTCAAAGGACCCTGGTGAGGGAGCCACAGGGGTGCAATTGTGGCTTTCACACTCACAAGGTGACTACAATTAAAAGGAAAGACTGCAAATATAGAAAAATTCATTTCCAGTGTGAGGTTGACTGCTGACACTGACAGCACATTCACAACTCCATACATCTCTCCTATTTTTCAGGCACGCCTTCATTCACTAATGGGATTCCACATCATTATAGAATAGAATAGTTATGTAGTGTGTGAGTGTGTTGTTGGCGGGGGTGGGGGTAGCAGTAGTGGGGGGTGGGGGTTAATAACACAGACATAACAATGTTAGATTTTGGGATGTTTAAGGTACCTAGTGTGTTTTTTCTTTAATGAATTATTGCAGGCCACATTAGAGAATGCTGGAAAGAAAAATATTAAAATCCTTAAACAGCACTACTTAAAGAGCACTTATTTCATTACTTTAGACAAAACTGCCGCAATAACAACATACGACACTGACACTTTTGACTTTATTTTGGTTGTGTGTGATTTTCTTTAACACAGTGAACTATTACATTCAGTAGGGTGTTTACAGTGTAAACTTTACACATTTATTAGTCAGCTATTATGTTATGTGAAACAAGAGTAAGATTTTTCTGTTGTTACAGATAGAAAAGTGCCCTCTGCAGCTGAGGGGTCAAAGGACCCTGGTGAGAGAGCCACAGGGGTGCAATTGCGGCTTTCACACTCACAAGGTGACTACAATTTTTTTTTAAAACTACAAATATAGAAAAATTCATTTCCAATGTGAGGTTGACTGCTGACACTGACAGCACATTCACATTCACATTCACATACATGAAGCCTCTTTAGCTGCTGGACCTATTGAGCTCCCACCACCAAAAACATCAGCCCACCTCAGTGCCGAAACCCGGGATCGAACCAGGGACCTTTAGATCTTCAGTCTAACGCTCTCCCAACTGAGCTATTTCGGCATGTCGGGACCCTCTAGGGTGGGATTGAGGGTGATATAGGGACTGTAGGTTGAGCGTTCTCTTTCCTGTTTTAGGAATGTTAAAGAGGAGCAGGCAGTCGGAGCCAGATACTGCCAGAGTCTGGATGAGCTGCTGAAAGACTCTGATTTTGTGGTTCTGGCAGTGAACCTGACCCCAGAAACTACAGGTCTGATCGGGCACAGGGAGCTGTCCCTCATGAGATCCACAGCCACACTGGTCAACATCAGCAGAGGTGAAAGCTGTGTCCCACTGCCTCCAAGAAACCGTTTAGTCAACATTTGAAGTCACTGTTTTTTTTCCCATCATGCATCAGGTCAGGTGGTAGATCAGGACGCTTTAGTCGACGCCCTCCGGTCAGGAACCATCCGTGGCGCCGCTTTAGATGTGACTTATCCTGAACCGTTACCAAGGTCGGACCGCACAATTCCATGGTTATTAGTGATCTCAGTAATGATTGTTGATCGGTGTCAGAGCAACACGTAACTTCTGACACTATATTCATCTTCCCAGATCCAACACAGGAAAAACCACTGATGCAGTTTTTGATTTTGGCTCCTGATCTGTCTCTTGTTGCAGGGACCATCCTCTCCTCAGCCTTCCTAATGTGGTCATCACCACCCATATCGGTACCAACACCATGAATACCTGTCACAGGATGGTAGAAAGCATGATTAACAATTCTCTGGCTGTACTGACTGGCCGACCTATTCCCAATGAAGTCAGAGCCCAGTGACTCCGCTGACGTGACCTCATCTGTCCAGATTGTTGCTCGGGCTTTTATGTTGACCTGAGTTTGACTTGGTCGATGTTTGAAGCCTCTAGCAACCAATGAGGGCGTACGGGTTTGGCCAATGATTTCAACCTTTCAGTACAATCCAACTTTCTTTGTGGAAGTTAAATTTTAGCGTCCGCTTGTATTGTATTGATTTTAAAATTGGGTTTGTTTTTAAAAATCTTCAGAGCCTTTTCACTTCAAATCTGTCTGTTCTGCTCCATCCACACACTCCCTCTCTGGGTCACTCGGGTCAACAGGTCTAATTTTGATGGCTCTTGGTGTTTTTAACAGCGTTTTTTAAGTGCACCTATCTCCTATTGCACATCAGGCATAATTATAAATTAAATATTCAGATTGTTAATTGAAACATAAAGAGCTTAATTCTAATAAAGTCCTATTAAACTATCAGGGGTTGTGTTATTACATTTATATTTTTTACTATTAATTTGCCTAAAAAAAGTTAAGTTAGTAACTTGGTTTGCAAATGTTTTGTGTAAATAATTTTTAAATCCTTAGTAAATAAACCTTGTGTTTTCTGTCATTCAAGTTTCACAACATAAAACAAAAGTAGCTGTTTGTAGGTGTTTTACTGTTGCTTATTGTTTTAAATACGGTGTATTTAAAGAAGAAAGAACTTTATACTGACTGGAAAAACTAAATAAAAGTAGTAATAGTGGTTAAAAGGTTATGTTACAAAACACAGTAGGTTTCTTTATGGTCAAAGCCCCTTGGGTTTGGAAAATGAAAGATCACAGCTTCTCCTCTTCCCACCCACATAAGCCCAGCCAATCGCGTCGCCGATTCAGAACTTCAAAAGCCAATCATCTGCGTGATTCAATCTTTCACCAGCCAATCATCTGCACGATTCAATCTTTCGACAGTGTACCCCATCTTAAATTAAACTGCGGTCTCAATCTTTGGGAAAGCCAATCGATCCCAGAGTTTATTTAGAATTTAATAATCTGCCCGCTGCTTATTCCGGACATCTCTGTGGATTTGACAAGGTACGTGTGCAAACTGAGGTCTGTTATTCGTTAAGTTGTTTTCTTTCATTTCACATAATATATCACCGTAAATGCTTCATGCAATATGTCCAAGTCCTGTCAGGCGGTGTAACGCTAATGTAACTTGAACATCGGGAGTTTTGCAATAAAGTTTGTGCAGTTGCTGCCGTAGCTTTAGCTGGTTGCATTTTTTTCTGCCGATGAAATTGCTTGTTTTCTTTGGCAGTTGTACGCTGGGGTGCGTCCTTTCTGATTACTTGTTATGTTATAACATCATGTTATGTTATAACATCATGTTATGGTATAACATTGCTCCCAGACAAACGAAATGGCATGACCTTTACACTCAGGTGAAACGACCAACCAAAAACAACTTACATTAATCATTTCAGATAGCAGACTACATTTTTCCCTCAGGTATAGATAGAAAGGATATAATCTATCTAGATTTATGACTATTAGCAGGATAAAAATCCCTCGGAAGAACTTAATACGGTGAACTGTTACATTCAGTAGAGTGTTTACAGTGTAAACTTTACACATTTATTAGTCAGCTATTATGTTATGTGAAACAAGAGTAAGATTTTTCTGTTGTTACAGATAGAAAATGCCCTCTGCAGCTGAGGGGTCAAAGGACCCTGGTGAGAGAGCCACAGGGGTGCAATTGCGGCTTTCACACTCACAAGGTGACTACAATTAAAAGGAAAGACTGCAAATATAGAAAAATTCATTTCCAGTGTGAGGTTGACTGCTGACACTGACAGCACATTCACAACTCCATACATCTCTCCTATTTTTCAGGCACGCCTTCATTCACTAATGGGATTCCACATCATTATAGAATAGAATAGTTATGTAGTGTGTGAGTGTGTTGTTGGCGGGGGTGGGGGTAGCAGTAGTGGGGGGTGGGGGTTAATAACACAGACATAACAATGTTAGATTTTGGGATGTTTAAGGTACCTAGTGTGTTTTTTCTTTAATGAATTATTGCAGGCCACATTAGAGAATGCTGGAAAGAAAAATATTAAAATCCTTAAACAGCACTACTTAAAGAGCACTTATTTCATTACTTTAGACAAAACTGCCGCAATAACAACATACGACACTGACACTTTTGACTTTATTTTGGTTGTGTGTGATTTTCTTTAACACAGTGAACTATTACATTCAGTAGGGTGTTTATAGTGTAAACATTACACATTTATTAGTCAGCTATTATGTTATGTGAAACAAGAGTAAGATGTTTTGTTGTTACAGATAGAAAAGTGCCCTCTGTAGCTGAGGGGTCAAAGGACCCTGGTGAGAGAGCCACAGGGGTGCAATTGCGGCTTTCACATTCACAAGGTGACTACAATTTTTTTTTTTAAACTGCAAATATAGAAAAATTCATTTCCAATGTGAGGTTGACTGCTGACACTGACAGCACATTCACATTCACATTCACATTCACATACATGAAGCCTCTTTAGCTGCTGGACCTATTGAGCTCCCACCACCAAAAACATCAGCCCACCTCAATGCCGAAACCCGGGATCGAACCAGGGACCTTTAGATCTTCAGTCTAACGCTCTCCCAACTGAGCTATTTCGGCATGTCGGGACCCTCTAGGGTGGGATTGAGGGTGATATAGGGACTGTAGGTTGAGCGTTCTCTTTCCTGTTTTAGGAATGTTAAAGAGGAGCAGGCAGTCGGAGCCAGATACTGCCAGAGTCTGGATGAGCTGCTGAAAGACTCTGATTTTGTGGTTCTGGCAGTGAACCTGACCCCAGAAACTACAGGTCTGATCGGGCACAGGGAGCTGTCCCTCATGAGATCCACAGCCACACTGGTCAACATCAGCAGAGGTGAAAGCTGTGTCCCACTGCCTCCAAGAAACCGTTTAGTCAACATTTGAAGTCACTGTTTTTTTTTTCCCATCATGCATCAGGTCAGGTGGTAGATCAGGACGCTTTAGTCGACGCCCTCCGGTCAGGAACCATCCGTGGCGCCGCTTTAGATGTGACTTATCCTGAACCGTTACCAAGGTCGGACCGCACAATTCCATGGTTATTAGTGATCTCAGTAATGATTGTTGATCGGTGTCAGAGCAACACGTAACTTCTGACACTATATTCATCTTCCCAGATCCAACACAGGAAAAACCACTGATGCAGTTTTTGATTTTGGCTCCTGATCTGTCTCTTGTTGCAGGGACCATCCTCTCCTCAGCCTTCCTAATGTGGTCATCACCACCCATATCGGTACCAACACCATGAATACCTGTCACAGGATGGTAGAAAGCATGATTAACAATTCTCTGGCTGTACTGACTGGCCAACCTATTCCCAATGAAGTCAGAGCCCAGTGACTCCGCTGACGTGACCTCATCTGTCCAGATTGTTGCTCGGGCTTTTATGTTGACCTGAGTTTGACTTGGTCGATCTTTGAAGCCTCTAGCAACCAATGAGGGCGTACGGGTTTGGCCAATGATTTCAACCTTTCAGTACAGTCCAACTTTCTTTGTGGAAGTTAAATTTTAGCGTCCGCTTGTATTGTATTGATTTTAAAATTGGGTTTGTTTTTAAAAATCTTCAGGGCCTTTTCACTTCATATCTGTCTGCTCTGCTCCGTCCACACACTCCCTCTCTGGGTCACTCGGGTCAACAGGTCTAATTTTGATGGCTCTTGGTGTTTTTAACAGCGTTTTTTAAGTGCACCTATCTCCTATTGCACATCAGGCATAATTATAAATTATTATTCAGACTGTTAATTTAAACATAAAAAGCTTAATTCTAATAAAGTCCTATTAAACTATCAGGGGTTGTGTTCTTACATTTATATTTTTTACTATTAATTTGCCGAAGAAAAAGTTAAGTTATTAACTTGGTTTGCAAATCTTTTGTGTAAATCATTTTTAAATCCTCAGTAAATAAACCTTGTTTGAGTAATTTTATGCAGATATCATAAATCTTTACAAGCTGACCTGCACAAAGGTCATATTAGAGATACAGAACTTTAAAATGTTTTTAAATCACGTCTTTTTTTTGCTTTTAATAAAAATAGGCCAATAAAACAAATAGTCTCATTTGTCAAATAACCTCAAAAACGTTTCTAGGAGCCATTTTTCATATCCTGTATATAGTGTATAAACATCCTTAAATGGTTTTTGTGGTTTGTCTATATCATCCATCCATCCACCCATCCATCCATCCACCCATCCATCCATCCACCCATCCATCCATCCATCCATCCATCCATCCATCCACCCACCCATCCATCCATCCACCCACCCATCCATCCACCCATCCACCCATCCATCCATCCATCCATCCATCCATCCACCCACCCATCCATCCACCCATCCACCCATCCATCCATCCACCCATCCATCCATCCATCCATCCATCCATCCACCCATCCATCCATCCATCCATCCACCCACCCATCCATCCATCCACCCACCCATCCATCCACCCATCCATCCATCCATCCATCCACCCATCCATCCATCCACCCATCCATCCATCCACCCACCCATCCATCCATCCATCCACCCACCCATCCATCCATCCACCCATCCATCCATCCACCCATCCATCCATCCACCCACCCATCCATCCATCCATCCACCCACCCATCTATCCACCCACCCATCCATCCATCCATCCACCCATCCATGCATCCATCCACCCACCCATCTATCCACCCACCCATCCATCCATCCATCCACCCATCCATGCATCCATCCACCCATCCATCTATCCACCCACCCATCCATCCATCCATCCACCCATCCATGCATCCATCCACCCATCCATCCATCCATCCACCCATCCACCCATCCATCCATCCACCCACCCATCCATCCATCCATCCATCCATCCATCCATCCATCCACCCATCCATCCATCCATCCATCCACCCACCCATCCACCCACCCATCCATCCATCCATCCTCTACCGCTTATCCGGGATCGGGTCGCGGGGGCAGCAGCCTGAGCAGAGAGGCCCAGACTTCCCTCTCCCCAGCTGCTTCCTCCAGCTCGTCCGGGGGGATCCCCAGGTTTCCAGACCAGTCGAGAGACATAGTCTCTCCAACGTGTCCTGGGTCTTCCCGGGGACCTCCTACCGGAGGGACATGCCCTGAACACCTCACCAGGGAGGCATGTTCAGGGCATGTCTATATTAACCTAATGTTAAAACTGTTACTGTCATTCAAGTTTCACAACATAAAACAAAAGTAGCTGTTTGTAGGTGTTTTACTGTTGCTTATTGTTTTAAATACGGTGTATTTAAAGAAGAAAGAACTTTATACTGACTGGAAAAACTAAATAAAAGTAGTAATAGTGGTTAAAAGGTTATGTGACAAAACACAGTAGGTTTCTTTATGGTCAAAGCCCCTTGGGTTTGGAAAATGAAAGATCACAGCTTCTCCTCTTCCCACCCACATAAGCCCAGCCAATCGCGTCGCTGATTCAGAACTTCAAAAGCCAATCATCTGCGTGATTCAATCTTTCACCAGCCAATCATCTGCATGATTCAATCTTTCACAAGCCAATCATCTGCGTGATTCCATCTTTCAACAGTGTACCCCATCTTAAATTAAACTGCGGTCTCAATCTTTGGGAAAGCCAATCGATCCCACAGTTTATTTAGAATTTAAAAATCTGCCCGCTGCTTATTCCGGACATCTCGGTGAATTTTGACAAGGTACGTGTGCAAACTGAGGTCTGTTATTCGTTACGGTTTTTTTTTCATTTCACGTAAAATATCACCGTAAATGCTTAATGCAATATGTCCAAGTCCTGTCAGGCGGTGTAGCGCTAATGTAACTTGAACATATTTTAATTCGGGAGTTTTGCAATAAAGTTTGTGCAGTTGCTGCCGTAGCTTTAGCTGGTTGCATTTTTTTCTGCCGATGAAATTGCTTGTTTTCTTTGGCAGTTGTACGCTGGGGTGCGTCGTTTCTGATTACTTGTTATGTTATAACATCATGTTATGTTATAACATGATGTTATGTTATGTTATAACATTGCTCCCAGACAAAAGAAATGGCATGACCTTTACACTCAGGTGAAACGACCAACCAAAAACAACTTACATTAATCATTTCAGATAGCAGACTACATTTTTCCCTCAGGTATAGACAGAAAGGATATAATCTATCTAGATTTATGACTATTAGCAGGATAAAAATCCCTCGGAAGAACTTAATACGGTGAACTGTTACATTCAGTAGAGTGTTTACAGTGTAAACTTTACACATTTATTAGTCAGCTATTATGTTATGTGAAACAAGAATAAGATTTTTTTGTTGTTACAGATAGAAAATGCCCTCTGCAGCTGAGGGGTCAAAGGACCCTGGTGAGAGAGCCACAGGGGTGCAATTGTGGCTTTCACACTCACAAGGTGACTACAATTAAAAGGAAAGACTGCAAATATAGAAAAATTCATTTCCAGTGTGAGGTTGACTGCTGACACTGACAGCACATTCACAACTCCATACATCTCTCCTATTTTTCAGGCACGCCTTCATTCACTAATGGGATTCCACATCATTATAGAATAGAATAGTTATGTAGTGTGTGAGTGTGTTGTTGGCGGGGGTGGGGGTAGCAGTAGTGGGGGGTGGGGGTTAATAACACAGACATAACAATGTTAGATTTTGGGATGTTTAAGGTACCTAGTGTGTTTTTTCTTTAATGAATTATTGCAGGCCACATTAGAGAATGCTGGAAAGAAAAATATTAAAATCCTTAAACAGCACTACTTAAAGAGCACTTATTTCATTACTTTAGACAAAACTGCTGCAATAACAACATACGACACTGACACTTTTGACTTTATTTTGGTTGTGTGTGATTTTCTTTAACACAGTGAACTATTACATTCAGTAGGGTGTTTATAGTGTAAACATTACACATTTATTAGTCAGCTATTATGTTATGTGAAACAAGAGTAAGATGTTTTGTTGTTACAGATAGAAAAGTGCCCTCTGTAGCTGAGGGGTCAAAGGACCCTGGTGAGAGAGCCACAGGGGTGCAATTGCGGCTTTCACATTCACAAGGCGACTACAATTTTTTTTTTTAAACTGCAAATATAGAAAAATTCATTTCCAATGTGAGGTTGACTGCTGACACTGACAGCACATTCACATACATGAAGCCTCTTTAGCTGCTGGACCTATTGAGCTCCCACCACCAAAAACATCAGCCCACCTCAATGCCGAAACCCGGGATCGAACCAGGGACCTTTAGATTTTCAGTCTAACGCTCTCCCAACTGAGCTATTTCGGCATGTCGGGACCCTCTAGGGTGGGATTGAGGGTGATATAGGGACTGTAGGTTGAGCGTTCTCTTTCCTGTTTTAGGAATGTTAAAGAGGAGCAGGCAGTCGGAGCCAGATACTGCCAGAGTCTGGATGAGCTGCTGAAAGACTCTGATTTTGTGGTTCTGGCAGTGAACCTGACCCCAGAAACTACAGGTCTGATCGGGCACAGGGAGCTGTCCCTCATGAGATCCACAGCCACACTGGTCAACATCAGCAGAGGTGAAAGCTGTGTCCCACTGCCTCCAAGAAACCGTTTAGTCAACATTTGAAGTCACTGTTTTTTTTTTCCCATCATGCATCAGGTCAGGTGGTAGATCAGGACGCTTTAGTCGACGCCCTCCGGTCAGGAACCATCCGTGGCGCCGCTTTAGATGTGACTTATCCTGAACCGTTACCAAGGTCGGACCGCACAATTCCATGGTTATTAGTGATCTCAGTAATGATTGTTGATCGGTGTCAGAGCAACACGTAACTTCTGACACTATATTCATCTTCCCAGATCCAACACAGGAAAAACCACTGATGCAGTTTTTGATTTTGGCTCCTGATCTGTCTCTTGTTGCAGGGACCATCCTCTCCTCAGCCTTCCTAATGTGGTCATCACCACCCATATCGGTACCAACACCATGAATACCTGTCACAGGATGGTAGAAAGCATGATTAACAATTCTCTGGCTGTACTGACTGGCCAACCTATTCCCAATGAAGTCAGAGCCCAGTGACTCCGCTGACGTGACCTCATCTGTCCAGATTGTTGCTCGGGCTTTTATGTTGACCTGAGTTTGACTTGGTCGATCTTTGAAGCCTCTAGCAACCAATGAGGGCGTACGGGTTTGGCCAATGATTTCAACCTTTCAGTACAGTCCAACTTTCTTTGTGGAAGTTAAATTTTAGCGTCCGCTTGTATTGTATTGATTTTAAAATTGGGTTTGTTTTTAAAAATCTTCAGGGCCTTTTCACTTCATATCTGTCTGCTCTGCTCCGTCCACACACTCCCTCTCTGGGTCACTCGGGTCAACAGGTCTAATTTTGATGGCTCTTGGTGTTTTTAACAGCGTTTTTTAAGTGCACCTATCTCCTATTGCACATCAGGCATAATTATAAATTATTATTCAGATTGTTAATTTAAACATAAAAAGCTTAATTCTAATAAAGTCCTATTAAACTATCAGGGGTTGTGTTCTTACATTTATATTTTTTACTATTAATTTGCCGAAGAAAAAGTTAAGTTATTAACTTGGTTTCCAAATCTTTTGTGTAAATCATTTTTAAATCCTCAGTAAATAAACCTTGTGTGAGTAATTTTATGCAGATATCATAAATCTTTACAAGCTGACCTGCACAAAGGTCATATTAGAGATACAGAACTTTAAAATGTTTTTAAATCACGTCTTTTTTTGCTTTTAATAAAAATAGGCCAATAAAACAAATAGTCTCATTTGTCAAATAACCTCAAAAACGTTTCTAGGAGCCATTTTTCATGTCCTGTATATAGTGTATAAACATCCTTAAATGGTTTTTGTGGTTTGTCTATATCATCCATCCATCCACCCATCCATCCATCCACCCATCCATCCATCCATCCACCCATCCATGCATCCATCCACCCATCCATCCATCCATCCACCCATCCATCCATCCATCCTCTACCGCTTATCCGGGATCGGGTCGCGGGGGCAGCAGCCTGAGCAGAGAGGCCCAGACTTCCCTCTCCCCAGCTGCTTCCTCCAGCTCGTCCGGGGGGATCCCCAGGTTTCCAGACCAGTCGAGAGACATAGTCTCTCCAACGTGTCCTGGGTCTTCCCGGGGACCTCCTACCGGAGGGACATGCCCTGAACACCTCACCAGGGAGGCATGTTCAGGGCATGTCTATATTAACCTAATGTTAAAACTGTTACTGTCATTCAAGTTTCACAACATAAAACAAAAGTAGCTGTTTGTAGGTGTTTTACTGTTGCTTATTGTTTTAAATACGGTGTATTTAAAGAAGAAAGAACTTTATACTGACTGGAAAAACTAAATAAAAGTAGTAATAGTGGTTAAAAGGTTATGTGACAAAACAGTAGGTTTCTTTATGGTCAAAGCCCCTTGGGTTTGGAAAATGAAAGATCACAGCTTCTCCTCTTCCCACCCACATAAACCCAGCCAATCGCGTCGCTGATTCAGAACTTCAAAAGCCAATCATCTGCGTGATTCAATCTTTCACCAGCCAATCATCTGCGTGATTCCATCTTTCAACAGTGTACCCCATCTTAAATTAAACTGCGGTCTCAATCTTTGGGAAAGCCAATCGATCCCACAGTTTATTTAGAATTTAAAAATCTGCCCGCTGCTTATTCCGGACATCTCGGTGAATTTTGACAAGGTACGTGTGCAAACTGAGGTCTGTTATTCGTTACGGTTTTTTTTTTCATTTCACGTAAAATATCTCTGTAAATGCTTAATGCAATATGTCCAAGTCCTGTCAGGCGGTGTAGCGCTAATGTAACTTGAACATATTTTAATTCGGGAGTTTTGCAATAAAGTTTGTGCAGTTGCTGCCGTAGCTTTAGCTGGTTGCGTTTTATTCTGCCGATGAAATTGCTTGTTTTCTTGGGCAGTTGTACGCTGGGGTGCGTCCTTTCTGATTACTTGTTATGTTATAACATTATGTTATGTTATGTTCTAACATTGCTCCCAGACAAACGAAATGGCATGACCTTTACACTCAGGTGAAACGACCAACCAAAAACGACTTACATTAATCATTTCAGATAGCAGACTACATTTTTCCCTCAGGTATAGACAGAAAGGATATAATCTATCTAGATTTATGACTATTAGCAGGATAAAAATCCCTCGGAAGAACTTAATACGGTGAACTGTTACATTCAGTAGAGTGTTTACAGTGTAAACTTTACACATTTATTAGTCAGCTATTATGTTATGTGAAACAAGAATAAGATTTTTTTTGTTGTTACAGATAGAAAAGTGCCCTCTGCAGCTGAGGGGTCAAAGGACCCTGGTGAGAGAGCCACAGGGGTGCAATTGCAGCTTTCACACTCACAAGGTGACTACAATTAAAAGGAAAGACTGTAAATATAGAAAAATTCATTTCCAATGAGAGGTTGACTGCTGACACTGACAGCACATTCACAACTCCATACATCTCTCCTATTTTTCAGGCACACCTTCATTCACTAATGGGATTCCACATCATTATAGAATAGAATAGTTATGTAGTGTGTGAGTGTGTTGTTGGCGGGGGTGGGGGTAGCAGTAGTGGGGGGTGGGGGTTAATAACACAGACATAACAATGTTAGATTTTGGGATGTTTAAGGTACCTAGTGTGTTTTTTCTTTAATGAATTATTGCAGGCCACATTAGAGAATGCTGGAAAGAAAAATATTAAAATCCTTAAACAGCACTACTTAAAGAGCACTTATTTCATTGCTTTAGACAAAACTGCCGCAATAACAACATATGACACTGACACTTTCGACTTTATTTTGGTTGTGTGTGATTTTCTTTAACACACTGAACTATTACATTCAGTAGGGTGTTTACAGTGTAAACTTTACACATTTATTAGTCAGCTATTATGTTATGTGAAACAAGAGTAAGATTTTTTGTTGTTACAGATAGAAAAATGCCCTCTGTAGCTGAGGGGTCAAAGGACCCTGGTGAGAGAGCCACAGGGGTGCAATTGCGGCTTTCGCACTCACAAGGTGACTACAATTTTTTTTTTTAAACTGCAAATATAGAAAAATTCATTTCCAATGTGAGGTTGACTGCTGACACTGACAGCACATTCACATTCACATTCACATACATGAAGCCTCTTTAGCTGCTGGACCTATTGAGCTCCCACCACCAAAAACATCAGACCACCTCAATGCCGAAACCCGGGATCGAACCAGGGACCTTCAGATCTTCAGTCTAACGCTCTCCCAACTGAGCTATTTCGGCATGTTGGGACCCTCTAGGGTGGGATTGAGGGTGATATAGGGACTGTAGGTTGAGCGTTCTCTTTCCTGTTTTAGGAATGTTAAAGAGGAGCAGGCAGTCGGAGCCAGATACTGCCAGAGTCTGGATGAGCTGCTGAAAGACTCTGATTTTGTGGTTCTGGCAGTGAACCTGACCCCAGAAACTACAGGTCTGATCGGGCACAGGGAGCTGTCCCTCATGAGATCCACAGCCACACTGGTCAACATCAGCAGAGGTGAAAGCTGTGTCCCACTGCCTCCAAGAAACCGTTTAGTCAACATTTGAAGTCACTGTTTTTTTTCCCATCATGCATCAGGTCAGGTGGTAGATCAGGACGCTTTAGTCGACGCCCTCCGGTCAGGAACCATCCGTGGCGCCGCTTTAGATGTGACTTATCCTGAACCGTTACCAAGGTCGGACCGCACAATTCCATGGTTATTAGTGATCTCAGTAATGATTGTTGATCGGTGTCAGAGCAACACGTAACTTCTGACACTATATTCATCTTCCCAGATCCAACACAGGAAAAACCACTGATGCAGTTTTTGATTTTGGCTCCTGATCTGTCTCTTGTTGCAGGGACCATCCTCTCCTCAGCCTTCCTAATGTGGTCATCACCACCCATATCGGTACCAACACCATGAATACCTGTCACAGGATGGTAGAAAGCATGATTAACAATTCTCTGGCTGTACTGACTGGCCAACCTATTCCCAATGAAGTCAGAGCCCAGTGACTCCGCTGACGTGACCTCATCTGTCCAGATTGTTGCTCGGGCTTTTATGTTGACCTGAGTTTGACTTGGTCGATCTTTGAAGCCTCTCGCAACCAATGAGGGCGTACGGGTTTGGCCAATGATTTCAACCTTTCAGTGCAGTCCAACTTTCTTTGTGGAAGTTAAATTTTAGCGTCCGCTTGTATTGTATTGATTTTAAAATTGGGTTTGTTTTTAAAAATCTTCAGGGCCTTTTCACTTCATATCTGTCTGCTCTGCTCCGTCCACACACTCCCTCTCTGGGTCACTCGGGTCAACAGGTCTAATTTTGATGGCTCTTGGTGTTTTTAACAGCGTTTTTTAAGTGCACCTATCTCCTATTGCACATCAGGCATAATTATAAATTATTATTCAGATTGTTAATTTAAACATAAAAAGCTTAATTCTAATAAAGTCCTATTAAACTATCAGGGGTTGTGTTCTTACATTTATATTTTTTACTATTAATTTGCCGAAGAAAAAGTTAAGTTATTAACTTGGTTTGCAAATCTTTTGTGTAAATCATTTTTAAATCCTCAGTAAATAAACCTTGTGTGAGTAATTTTATGCAGATATCATAAATCTTTACAAGCTGACCTGCACAAAGGTCATATTAGAGATACAGAACTTTAAAATGTTTTTAAATCACGTCTTTTTTTGCTTTTAATAAAAATAGGCCAATAAAACAAATAGTCTCATTTGTCAAATAACCTCAAAAACGTTTCTAGGAGCCATTTTTCATGTCCTGTATATAGTGTATAAACATCCTTAAATGGTTTTTGTGGTTTGTCTATATCATCCACCCACCCATCCATCCATCCACCCACCCATCCATCCATCCATCCATCCATCCATCCACCCACCCATCCATCCATCCACCCATCCATCCACCCATCCATCCATCCATCCATCCACCCACCCATCCATCCATCCATCCATCCTCTACCGCTTATCCGGGATCGGGTCGCGGGGGCAGCAGCCTGAGCAGAGAGGCCCAGACTTCCCTCTCCCCAGCTGCTTCCTCCAGCTGGTCCGGGGGGATCCCCAGGTTTCCAGACCAGTCGAGAGACATAGTCTCTCCAACGTGTCCTGGGTCTTCCCGGGGACCTCCTACCGGAGGGACATGCCCTGAACACCTCACCAGGGAGGCATGTTCAGGGCATGTCTATATTAACCTAATGTTAAAACTGTTACTGTCATTCAAGTTTCACAACATAAAACAAAAGTAGCTGTTTGTAGGTGTTTTACTGTTGCTTATTGTTTTAAATACGGTGTATTTAAAGAAGAAAGAACTTTATACTGACTGGAAAAACTAAATAAAAGTAGTAATAGTGGTTAAAAGGTTATGTGACAAAACACAGTAGGTTTCTTTATGGTCAAAGCCCCTTGGGTTTGGAAAATGAAAGATCACAGCTTCTCCTCTTCCCACCCACATAAGCCCAGCCAATCGCGTCGCTGATTCAGAACTTCAAAAGCCAATCATCTGCGTGATTCAATCTTTCACAAGCCAATCATCTGCGTGATTCAATCTTTCACCAGGCAATCATCTTGCGTGATTCCATCTTTCACCAGCCAATCATCTGCACGATTCAATCTTTCGACAGTGTACCCCATCTTAAATTAAACTGCGGTCTCAATCTTTGGGAAAGCCAATCGATCCCACAGTTTATTTAGAATTTAAAAATCTGCCCGCTGCTTATTCCGGACATCTCCGTGGATTTTGACAAGGTACGTGTGCAAACTGAGGTCTGTTATTCGTTACGTTTTTTTTTTTTAAATTTCACATAAAATATCACCGTAAATGCTTAATGCAATATGTCCAAGTCCTGTCAGGCGGTGTAACGCTAATGTAACTTGAACATATTTTAATTCGGGAGTTTTGCAATAAAGTTTGTGCAGTTGCTGCCGTAGCTTTAGCTGGTTGCATTTTTTTCTGCCGATGAAATTGCTTGTTTTCTTTGGCAGTTGTACGCTGGGGTGCGTCCTTTCTGATTACTTGTTATGTTATAACATTATGTTATGTTATGTTCTAACATTGCTCCCAGACAAACGAAATGGCATGACCTTTACACTCAGGTGAAACGACCAACCAAAAACGACTTACATTAATCATTTCAGATAGCAGACTACATTTTTCCCTCAGGTATAGACAGAAAGGATATAATCTATCTAGATTTATGACTATTAGCAGGATAAAAATCCCTCGGAAGAACTTAATACGGTGAACTGTTACATTCAGTAGAGTGTTTACAGTGTAAACTTTACACATTTATTAGTCAGCTATTATGTTATGTGAAACAAGAATAAGATTTTTTTGTTGTTACAGATAGAAAAGTGCCCTCTGCAGCTGAGGGGTCAAAGGACCCTGGTGAGAGAGCCACAGGGGTGCAATTGCAGCTTTCACACTCACAAGGTGACTACAATTAAAAGGAAAGACTGTAAATATAGAAAAATTCATTTCCAATGAGAGGTTGACTGCTGACACTGACAGCACATTCACAACTCCATACATCTCTCCTATTTTTCAGGCACGCCTTCATTCACTAATGGGATTCCACATCATTATAGAATAGAATAGTTATGTAGTGTGTGAGTGTGTTGTTGGCGGGGGTGGGGGTAGCAGTAGTGGGGGGTGGGGGTTAATAACACAGACATAACAATGTTAGATTTTGGGATGTTTAAGGTACCTAGTGTGTTTTTTCTTTAATGAATTATTGCAGGCCACATTAGAGAATGCTGGAAAGAAAAATATTAAAATCCTTAAACAGCACTACTTAAAGAGCACTTATTTCATTGCTTTAGACAAAACTGCCGCAATAACAACATATGACACTGACACTTTCGACTTTATTTTGGTTGTGTGTGATTTTCTTTAACACACTGAACTATTACATTCAGTAGGGTGTTTACAGTGTAAACTTTACACATTTATTAGTCAGCTATTATGTTATGTGAAACAAGAGTAAGATTTTTTGTTGTTACAGATAGAAAAATGCCCTCTGTAGCTGAGGGGTCAAAGGACCCTGGTGAGAGAGCCACAGGGGTGCAATTGCGGCTTTCGCACTCACAAGGTGACTACAATTTTTTTTTTTAAACTGCAAATATAGAAAAATTCATTTCCAATGTGAGGTTGACTGCTGACACTGACAGCACATTCACATTCACATTCACATACATGAAGCCTCTTTAGCTGCTGGACCTATTGAGCTCCCACCACCAAAAACATCAGACCACCTCAATGCCGAAACCCGGGATCGAACCAGGGACCTTCAGATCTTCAGTCTAACGCTCTCCCAACTGAGCTATTTCGGCATGTTGGGACCCTCTAGGGTGGGATTGAGGGTGATATAGGGACTGTAGGTTGAGCGTTCTCTTTCCTGTTTTAGGAATGTTAAAGAGGAGCAGGCAGTCGGAGCCAGATACTGCCAGAGTCTGGATGAGCTGCTGAAAGACTCTGATTTTGTGGTTCTGGCAGTGAACCTGACCCCAGAAACTACAGGTCTGATCGGGCACAGGGAGCTGTCCCTCATGAGATCCACAGCCACACTGGTCAACATCAGCAGAGGTGAAAGCTGTGTCCCACTGCCTCCAAGAAACCGTTTAGTCAACATTTGAAGTCACTGTTTTTTTTCCCATCATGCATCAGGTCAGGTGGTAGATCAGGACGCTTTAGTCGACGCCCTCCGGTCAGGAACCATCCGTGGCGCCGCTTTAGATGTGACTTATCCTGAACCGTTACCAAGGTCGGACCGCACAATTCCATGGTTATTAGTGATCTCAGTAATGATTGTTGATCGGTGTCAGAGCAACACGTAACTTCTGACACTATATTCATCTTCCCAGATCCAACACAGGAAAAACCACTGATGCAGTTTTTGATTTTGGCTCCTGATCTGTCTCTTGTTGCAGGGACCATCCTCTCCTCAGCCTTCCTAATGTGGTCATCACCACCCATATCGGTACCAACACCATGAATACCTGTCACAGGATGGTAGAAAGCATGATTAACAATTCTCTGGCTGTACTGACTGGCCAACCTATTCCCAATGAAGTCAGAGCCCAGTGACTCCGCTGACGTGACCTCATCTGTCCAGATTGTTGCTCGGGCTTTTATGTTGACCTGAGTTTGACTTGGTCGATCTTTGAAGCCTCTCGCAACCAATGAGGGCGTACGGGTTTGGCCAATGATTTCAACCTTTCAGTGCAGTCCAACTTTCTTTGTGGAAGTTAAATTTTAGCGTCCGCTTGTATTGTATTGATTTTAAAATTGGGTTTGTTTTTAAAAATCTTCAGGGCCTTTTCACTTCATATCTGTCTGCTCTGCTCCGTCCACACACTCCCTCTCTGGGTCACTCGGGTCAACAGGTCTAATTTTGATGGCTCTTGGTGTTTTTAACAGCGTTTTTTAAGTGCACCTATCTCCTATTGCACATCAGGCATAATTATAAATTATTATTCAGATTGTTAATTTAAACATAAAAAGCTTAATTCTAATAAAGTCCTATTAAACTATCAGGGGTTGTGTTCTTACATTTATATTTTTTACTATTAATTTGCCGAAGAAAAAGTTAAGTTATTAACTTGGTTTGCAAATCTTTTGTGTAAATCATTTTTAAATCCTCAGTAAATAAACCTTGTGTGAGTAATTTTATGCAGATATCATAAATCTTTACAAGCTGACCTGCACAAAGGTCATATTAGAGATACAGAACTTTAAAATGTTTTTAAATCACGTCTTTTTTTGCTTTTAATAAAAATAGGCCAATAAAACAAATAGTCTCATTTGTCAAATAACCTCAAAAACGTTTCTAGGAGCCATTTTTCATGTCCTGTATATAGTGTATAAACATCCTTAAATGGTTTTTGTGGTTTGTCTATATCATCCACCCACCCATCCATCCATCCACCCACCCATCCATCCATCCATCCATCCATCCATCCACCCACCCATCCATCCATCCACCCATCCATCCACCCATCCATCCATCCATCCATCCACCCACCCATCCATCCATCCATCCTCTACCGCTTATCCGGGATCGGGTCGCGGGGCAGCAGCCTGAGCAGAGAGGCCCAGACTTCCCTCTCCCCAGCTGCTTCCTCCAGCTGGTCCGGGGGGATCCCCAGGTTTCCAGACCAGTCGAGAGACATAGTCTCTCCAACGTGTCCTGGGTCTTCCCGGGGACCTCCTACCGGAGGGACATGCCCTGAACACCTCACCAGGGAGGCATGTTCAGGGCATGTCTATATTAACCTAATGTTAAAACTGTTACTGTCATTCAAGTTTCACAACATAAAACAAAAGTAGCTGTTTGTAGGTGTTTTACTGTTGCTTATTGTTTTAAATACGGTGTATTTAAAGAAGAAAGAACTTTATACTGACTGGAAAAACTAAATAAAAGTAGTAATAGTGGTTAAAAGGTTATGTGACAAAACACAGTAGGTTTCTTTATGGTCAAAGCCCCTTGGGTTTGGAAAATGAAAGATCACAGCTTCTCCTCTTCCCACCCACATAAGCCCAGCCAATCGCGTCGCTGATTCAGAACTTCAAAAGCCAATCATCTGCGTGATTCAATCTTTCACAAGCCAATCATCTGCGTGATTCAATCTTTCACCAGGCAATCATCTTGCGTGATTCCATCTTTCACCAGCCAATCATCTGCACGATTCAATCTTTCGACAGTGTACCCCATCTTAAATTAAACTGCGGTCTCAATCTTTGGGAAAGCCAATCGATCCCACAGTTTATTTAGAATTTAAAAATCTGCCCGCTGCTTATTCCGGACATCTCCGTGGATTTTGACAAGGTACGTGTGCAAACTGAGGTCTGTTATTCGTTACGTTTTTTTTTTTAAATTTCACATAAAATATCACCGTAAATGCTTAATGCAATATGTCCAAGTCCTGTCAGGCGGTGTAACGCTAATGTAACTTGAACATATTTTAATTCGGGAGTTTTGCAATAAAGTTTGTGCAGTTGCTGCCGTAGCTTTAGCTGGTTGCATTTTTTTCTGCCGATGAAATTGCTTGTTTTCTTTGGCAGTTGTACGCTGGGGTGCGTCCTTTCTGATTACTTGTTATGTTATAACATTATGTTATGTTATAACATGATGTTATGGTATAACATTGCTCCAAGACAAAAGAAATGGCATGACCTTTACACTCAGGTGAAACGACCAACCAAAAACAACTTACATTAATCATTTCAGATAGCAGACTATATTTTTCCCTCAGGTATAGACAGAAAGGATATAATCTATCTAGATTTATGACTATTAGCAGGATAAAAATCCCTCGGAAGAACTTAATACGGTGAACTGTTACATTCAGTAGAGTGTTTACAGTGTAAACTTTACACATTTATTAGTCAGCTATTATGTTATGTGAAACAAGAATAAGATTTTTTGTTGTTACAGATAGAAAATGCCCTCTGTAGCTGAGGGGTCAAAGGACCCTGGTGAGAGAGCCACAGGGGTGCAATTGTGGCTTTCACACTCACAAGGTGACTACAATTAAAAGGAAAGACTGCAAATATAGAAAAATTCATTTCCAGTGTGAGGTTGACTGCTGACACTGACAGCACATTCACAACTCCATACATCTCTCCTATTTTTCAGGCACGCCTTCATTCACTAATGGGATTCCACATCATTATAGAATAGAATAGTTATGTAGTGTGTGAGTGTGTTGTTGGCGGGGGTGGGGGTAGCAGTAGTGGGGGGTGGGGGTTAATAACACAGACATAACAATGTTAGATTTTGGGATGTTTAAGGTACCTAGTGTGTTTTTTCTTTAATGAATTATTGCAGGCCACATTAGAGAATGCTGGAAAGAAAAATATTAAAATCCTTAAACAGCACTACTTAAAGAGCACTTATTTCATTACTTTAGACAAAACTGCCGCAATAACAACATACGACACTGACACTTTTGACTTTATTTTGGTTGTGTGTGATTTTCTTTAACACAGTGAACTATTACATTCAGTAGGGTGTTTATAGTGTAAACTTTACACATTTATTAGTCAGCTATTATGTTATGTGAAACAAGAGTAAGATTTTTTGTTGTTACAGATAGAAAAGTGCCCTCTGTAGCTGAGGGGTCAAAGGACCCTGGTGAGAGAGCCACAGGGGTGCAATTGCGGCTTTCACATTCACAAGGTGACTACAATTTTTTTTTTTAAACTGCAAATATAGAAAAATTCATTTCCAATGTGAGGTTGACTGCTGACACTGACAGCACATTCACATTCACATACATGAAGCCTCTTTAGCTGCTGGACCTATTGAGCTCCCACCACCAAAAACATCAGCCCACCTCAATGCCGAAACCCGGGATCGAACCAGGGACCTTTAGATCTTCAGTCTAACGCTCTCCCAACTGAGCTATTTCGGCATGTCGGGACCCTCTAGGGTGGGATTGAGGGTGATATAGGGACTGTAGGTTGAGCGTTCTCTTTCCTGTTTTAGGAATGTTAAAGAGGAGCAGGCAGTCGGAGCCAGATACTGCCAGAGTCTGGATGAGCTGCTGAAAGACTCTGATTTTGTGGTTCTGGCAGTGAACCTGACCCCAGAAACTACAGGTCTGATCGGGCACAGGGAGCTGTCCCTCATGAGATCCACAGCCACACTGGTCAACATCAGCAGAGGTGAAAGCTGTGTCCCACTGCCTCCAAGAAACCGTTTAGTCAACATTTGAAGTCACTGTTTTTTTTTCCCATCATGCATCAGGTCAGGTGGTAGATCAGGACGCTTTAGTCGACGCCCTCCGGTCAGGAACCATCCGTGGCGCCGCTTTAGATGTGACTTATCCTGAACCGTTACCAAGGTCGGACCGCACAATTCCATGGTTATTAGTGATCTCAGTAATGATTGTTGATCGGTGTCAGAGCAACACGTAACTTCTGACACTATATTCATCTTCCCAGATCCAACACAGGAAAAACCACTGATGCAGTTTTTGATTTTGGCTCCTGATCTGTCTCTTGTTGCAGGGACCATCCTCTCCTCAGCCTTCCTAATGTGGTCATCACCACCCATATCGGTACCAACACCATGAATACCTGTCACAGGATGGTAGAAAGCATGATTAACAATTCTCTGGCTGTACTGACTGGCCAACCTATTCCCAATGAAGTCAGAGCCCAGTGACTCCGCTGACGTGACCTCATCTGTCCAGATTGTTGCTCGGGCTTTTATGTTGACCTGAGTTTGACTTGGTCGATCTTTGAAGCCTCTAGCAACCAATGAGGGCGTACGGGTTTGGCCAATGATTTCAACCTTTCAGTACAGTCCAACTTTCTTTGTGGAAGTTAAATTTTAGCGTCCGCTTGTATTGTATTGATTTTAAAATTGGGTTTGTTTTTAAAAATCTTCAGGGCCTTTTCACTTCATATCTGTCTGCTCTGCTCCGTCCACACACTCCCTCTCTGGGTCACTCGGGTCAACAGGTCTAATTTTGATGGCTCTTGGTGTTTTTAACAGCATTTTTTAAGTGCACCTATCTCCTATTGCACATCAGGCATAATTATAAATTAAATATTCAGATTGTTAATTTAAACATAAAGAGCTTAATTCTTAATTGTTGTTACAGATAGAAAAGTGCCCTCTGCAGCTGAGGGGTCAAAGGACCCTGGTGAGAGAGCCACAGGGGTGCAATTGCGGCTTTCACACTCACAAGGTGACTACAATTTTTAAAAAAAACTGCAAATATAGAAAAATTCATTTCCAATGTGAGGTTGACTGCTGACACTGACAGCACATTCACATTCACATTCACATACATGAAGCCTCTTTAGCTGCTGTACCTTTTGAGCTCCCACCACCAAAAACATGAGTCCACCTCAATGCCGAAACCCGGGATCAAACCAGGGACCTTTAGATCTTCAGTCTAACGCTCTCCCGACTGAGCTATTTCGGCATGTTGGGACCCTCTAGGGTGGGATTGAGGGTGATATAGGGACTGTAGGTTGAGCGTTCTCTTTCCTGTTTTAGGAATGTTAAAGAGGAGCAGGCAGTCGGAGCCAGATACTGCCAGAGTCTGGATGAGCTGCTGAAAGACTCTGATTTTGTGGTTCTGGCAGTGAACCTGACCCCAGAAACTACAGGTCTGATCGGGCACAGGGAGCTGTCCCTCATGAGATCCACAGCCACACTGGTCAACATCAGCAGAGGTGAAAGCTGTGTCCCACTGCCTCCAAGAAACCGTTTAGTCAACATTTGAAGTCACTGTTTTTTTTTTCCCATCATGCATCAGGTCAGGTGGTAGATCAGGACGCTTTAGTCGACGCCCTCCGGTCAGGAACCATCCGTGGCGCCGCTTTAGATGTGACTTATCCTGAACCGTTACCAAGGTCGGACCGCACAATTCCATGGTTATTAGTGATCTCAGTAATGATTGTTGATCGGTGTCAGAGCAACACGTAACTTCTGACACTATATTCATCTTCCCAGATCCAACACAGGAAAAACCACTGATGCAGTTTTTGATTTTGGCTCCTGATCTGTCTCTTGTTGCAGGGACCATCCTCTCCTCAGCCTTCCTAATGTGGTCATCACCACCCATATCGGTACCAACACCATGAATACCTGTCACAGGATGGTAGAAAGCATGATTAACAATTCTCTGGCTGTACTGACTGGCCAACCTATTCCCAATGAAGTCAGAGCCCAGTGACTCCGCTGACGTGACCTCATCTGTCCAGATTGTTGCTCGGGCTTTTATGTTGACCTGAGTTTGACTTGGTCGATCTTTGAAGCCTCTAGCAACCAATGAGGGCGTACGGGTTTGGCCAATGATTTCAACCTTTCAGTACAGTCCAACTTTCTTTGTGGAAGTTAAATTTTAGCGTCCGCTTGTATTGTATTGATTTTAAAATTGGGTTTGTTTTTAAAAATCTTCAGGGCCTTTTCACTTCATATCTGTCTGCTCTGCTCCGTCCACACACTCCCTCTCTGGGTCACTCGGGTCAACCGGTCTAATTTTGATGGCTCTTGGTGTTTTTAACAGCATTTTTTAAGTGCACCTATCTCCTATTGCACATCAGGCATAATTATAAATTAAATATTCAGATTGTTAATTTAAACATAAAGAGCTTAATTCTTAATTGTTGTTACAGATAGAAAAGTGCCCTCTGCAGCTGAGGGGTCAAAGGACCCTGGTGAGAGAGCCACAGGGGTGCAATTGCGGCTTTCACACTCACAAGGTGACTACAATTTTTAAAAAAAACTGCAAATATAGAAAAATTCATTTCCAATGTGAGGTTGACTGCTGACACTGACAGCACATTCACATACATTAAGCCTCTTTCGCTGCTGTACCTATTGAGCTCCCACCACCAAAAACATGAGTCCACCTCAATGCCGAAACCCGGGATCGAACCAGGGACCTTTAGATCTTCAGTCTAACGCTCTCCCAACTGAGCTATTTCGGCTACCGTACCTCGCGTTAATAGACTTTTCCTAATAATATACTACTCTATTATTATTACTAAGACTATTTGTCTTAGTTATGAATTGCAACGAATGAGACCGCAGTTTATTTTGCTGTCGAAAGATTGACTTCGCTGTTTAATTTGTTTTTGAAAGATCTCCGAGTCGCTGCTGAAAGATGGAATCGCGCAGATGATTGGCTTTCGAATTTCTGAATCGGCGACGCGACTGGCTACTAAGCCTATACGGAATTGCAGTCGCCAGGTATCAATTAACGTGTTTTCTAAAACACTGGAATCTAACTAAAAATATATATATACATATTGTGTAAATATTTCCACACCAAAGACTAAATATGTAAATTTTTGCTTGTCGTGTGCCCCGGTTGTGATCGGCCTCGGTCATTTTAATTCAGGCTCTGAATGGATGTACAAGTACTGACTCGTTAATGCGACGCTGAGTGAGGAAGGCCCCCCGCACTGGCCAAGAAAATAGAACTTTCACTTCACGTGAACATCTTACTCATCAACATTACCTTTAGCTGTGTTCCTCCGACAACTTTGAGACACAATGTTTTTGTCTTCACAAAATGCATCGCCGTGCTTCCAAGATTTTACCCTCGTCATGGTGAGCGACAAATTTGAAGGTTTTAGTTTCACTCTCAGAACAGTTGGCTTCCTGTCATGTCATGCCTCATAGTAGCCACTTAAGTGTTTCCATTTAGATTTTCCAGACTCGAGGGTTTGCCCTTTAACACCACACCTGTATTTACTCACCCACTGTTGTTTGCTTCTAAATACCATAAGCATGTTGAAAATGTGAATGGAATCATCGCTCTGAAAAATGTGTTGCTTCTGTCCTCAGCCTGCCGTGGCTGTTGGCAATGTGGCCCAGCTGGCCGTGGACCTGATCGTGTCCACTCTCAAAATGAGCAGAGTGGGCTTCATCCATACAGACTGTCTCATTCCCATGGCTGGGAACAACCCGTACACCACCTGCAAAGAAGATGCCGAGGAGCTGCACACCCCTGCAGAAGGTGTCCAATAAGAAGACCAAACCCTTTTATGTGCTACTTATTTTAGAATATTGGAATAAAGGCTTGCTAGCCTATTTTGTAAAATCCATGCATCAATTCAACAATGTTCCATGCTCTCCCACCAACAGTTTATACAGCAGCAGAACAAAAATTAGCAGTTCTTCAAATCAGAGCGCCGATTATTCAGGTAATAGCAAAGATATGTCGAACTTTTTGTCTGCACCTTTGTCTGATTGTACTATCGTTATGATTTTGGCCACTTAATCTTTTTTTGTCCATTTTCAGGCCAAATCTAAAAAGTTCAGACAGCTGCTGGTGTCTTGGATTAAAGCGAGTGGATTCTCCAGGACAATAGTTTTGTCCAGCAGCCACGCCTATCAGAGAGATGACCAACAGCTCCAAAGGTACTGCCCACACACCTCTTTATGTTTTTGACTTTCTATTTTCTTTTCATTACTCCTGACCCGTCTTTGTCTTCGCTAGCGCTCCCGTGAGGTATCTGATCACTCCGTCCCTGATGAAAGTGAGCGGAGATGCACTGAAGGAGCTCGGCTGGAGGGAGTTGGAGAAAGTAGCTGCTTTCCCGGGGCTGACAGACACCAGTGCAGAGTCACGCCTCTACATCCCTGGCGGGGGCATAACCAAGGGACTCTACACGGACGGGTACGTGCGCAGTGTCGGCGACAAGTGCTTATTTTTAAAATTCTCCCTTAAATAGTGGGCGAACGTTCGTGTTTTGGTCTTTTCTACAGTTGTGCAGAGGACCTCCCGCTGGCTGTGCTGCTCCTCTTCTGTTCAGAGGGCGACAACATCCCCGACGCTTTAACGCTTGTGAACCAACTCAATGACTGGCTCCACCTGCTGGACAACCCTGTGAGTAGCAGACAGGAGTTCACTGCCTGTGCTGCAAAAGAGCACCAGAACAAATCAGACACAGTGGGGCCAGTTTAGTCGAAATCACAAGTATTTTCCCCCTTTTTTGCCACCTGTACGAGAAATTTTTCTTGTACCGTACAAATATGATTTAGTCCAGAAGAGGGCGCCATTTACATTTAGTTTCTCTTTGATACAGATTTCATTAGCGCTGCTGCCTGAAAGTCCCCGATAAAACTTAACATGAGTAAAGGTAGTCTAAAATGTTTCATTTTCAGTTTTTTGGCACAAAAAGAGAAACACTAACTATACATATACCGCCATTATTGTTTATCTAAAGATATGATCTCTATAATGGCTGTTTCTGTAACTTATACATTTTAAATCTGAGTAGAAAAGGACTAACTGCAAATGGCAAAATATACTTTTGTTTATCAATTTCAATTTAAAATGGCAAGTTTCAGATCCAATGATGTTCTGATCCCATTTTAGAGCACAAGCTGCAACAAATGGAAGATCCCGACTTCCTGGAGTCTCCTGTTTGGCAGTGGAATCCCTCCAGCACTCTTCTGATAACTGGTAATAAAAGCCCAAGCTGTATAAACTCCTATGTGCATATAAATCACGTGATGAATTGTAATGTTTTATTGCTCAGTCTTCAGGTGTAAAAACAGGAGCCGACCAAAGCAGACTGTTGTGACTGTAAAATTTGAATGTTCTTTTTAAAAATAATAATGCCTGAACATATTTAAATTGAAAATCCTGAGGCGTCCCCTGACTGAAAGTGGTTGGCCGCGTGCCACTCTATTCCAGGCAGCCCTGCCCCTGAAACTTGATTCCTGTCTGACAGACTTAAAAACATACACTCTTGTTCCCATTTTGAGCTGTTAATATATAATATTGGCTTTTTTAAAAATGTCATTGTTGATTACATTTAAGAATGTTTGTATAGACCACTTCTAATTGTTAGTTGCTCGCCAACAGCTTCAGCTTTTATTTTGAAATACTGGGTTTGTGATCAAGTAAAGAGACGGCTTCTGTAAACTACAATGTAGCAGTTTTATTTTTAGGTAACATCAACAGAAAAAGATGGAATTTGTGGCAAAGAGATTCTCTAAATCCTGTTCTATTCAAATCTGTTGCACTGTCAACATTTCTTTTAAAGTTATAAAACAAGAAAAGTTGTTTTCTTTGCACACGTCTTTAAAACAAACGGAGACACTACAGTCGCGAGCGTGCAGTGCTTCGGATGTGGCCTACTTCCTCTCACTGGGAAAAAATTCAAGTATGTTTTATAAAAAATAGAGCTTTTTTTTTTTTTTTTTTTTAAATGTAACTCGGAAAAAAATGTTTTCTAAAAATACACAGGAGCGGCATTACAAATTGTGGATGCGCAGCTCCTGTTTGTCTTACATTTATCCTCGCATGAAAACAAACAAGTATGAAAAGTGTGCGAGTCCAGGAGCAGCGCGGGTCGAGGTTGATGTGCAACCCGTGGACAAAACGCTGGTGTGTGTTTCTCTCTTTTGAGGAAAGTCGATGCTGTAAACAGTTTGGAGAAGATGAGGACGAGGAAGCGGAGGACGGGCGTCAGGAAGGGAGGACGGCTGGAGCTCCCCGCCGTTGGCTAGCAGTCACCGACCTTCAGCCTGTTGCAAAAAAGAGTCTCAGACAGTTAAACTGGTTCACAGCGAGTTCAAACTGTGAGTAGAGCAGAAAAAAAGTTAGTTTCCAGTACACAAAGGCAAAATCTGGAGGTCACTCAGGTCAAACCAGCATTAGATCATTATCCAAAGCAGCACAACAAACTGTTCACATGTTCTTATTTTTAGCTAACGTTGAGGACTAATCTCTGTGGCTCATCCACCATCATCATGTTGAAATTTCTCTTATTTGTCTCCTTTTTTGGCATTTAAAGCACATTGAATTACATAAATACTGAAAAAGGAACCTCTTAAATAAAGTATTTTTTGTAGTAACAAACCTGACCTGTTTCTGACCTTCTAAATGATTGATGGAGAAAATAAGAACCCAGGGAACGAAACGGCAACAAAGGAACATCACAATAGTTGTTGGATAAAGCTACAAATGAGGGCGACACAACCTGCAACAGCCCCAAATTTATATCTGCTGTGCACATGAATCAGCCACTTGCTTTTTTCAGCTCAGCCTGACATTTAAAATTTTCAGCAAGTACAAACCACAAAAGTACCCGTGCGCGCACACACACACACACACACACGTGCTACAGTGCAACCCGGAAACCTCAAGAGCAAGCAAATAATGAGAAACATGAATAAAACCCCAAGAAAACCGAGCACGCGCGCACACGCACGCACACACCTCCAGGAAAACACGTGGGTGCTCATTTTTATCGGGTGGGTAAATTCTGCGGCTGTGCAGCTGCTGTCGCGGAGGGTGTCAAGCGACACCGTCCACCGTCCGTACGCCACGACGGTTGTCACGGGCAGCACATGCAGCCCAAACTGTCCGAGAGAAACAGTGAGAGCAGGTTTTAACCAAATGTAGCCTCTCGGGGGATCCGACAGGGATCCCACGGGTGTACGGAGCGGCACGTTATCAGGGACGTCTGAACTGGTCTCTACAGACCAACACTGAGGGGGAGGACCAGGCTTCTGGTCTCAGGTTACTGGTGCTGGATCACATCAGAGCCAGAATTTGCGTGGGGGGTAAAAGACCTCACACGTGGAACTGGTGGGTTTTTATGAAATCTAATCTAGTCCACATCTAAAGTGTAAATAAACCTGAAAACCGAGGCTCCGGTTAAGAATGGCGACCGTTCGTGGACGCCGCGTTTGGGCAAAGGCGTAACGGTAGAAGACGCTACCTTTTCCTCTTCCTCTCCGTGTCGCTGGTCCTGTGTTTGCTTTGGGCTGTTTTGGCCGGGCCCGACTTGGACACGCCGTCCTCTCTGCATCGTTTGCTGCAAAAGATGAGGAAAGGAATGCTGAGACTCCGCTCACGCTCCGGCGGCGCCCGTGGCACCGCCCCGTGGCACCGCTGCCCACTCACTGTGCTGTGCTGCCGTCCAGCTCTGGTTCTGTGCACGGAGGCTGTGCGGCTGCTCTCACGTCCTGCCTGCAATCTCCTTCCTGATCGTCCCGCTGGCTGCCGTTGCATGGCTCTGAGGGGTAACGGGTGCCGGACTGGGTCGCCCCGGGGGGCTCCGACATTACTTCCTGTTTTTCCTTTGACGACTCTTGCCGCCGATTCTAAAAGAAAAAGAACAGCTCCGAAATGGCTCATTTTGTGTCCCAAATGTGTTTTCCAGTGTGCGTCTCCAGAATTATGGCTGTTGTCCTCAGATTATCAAACAGTGACATCTGGGACGCCAGAAATCTGATTATTACTGTGGCCAGTAGCATCTACGGAAAACCGCGAGGACCAAATGAAGGAGACAAATAAATACAGCCCTTTCAGGCATTTTAAGTTAATTTGATAAGCCTTCCGTCTCTTCTGCTCAACCACTATGAAACGATCACGTTGATTAAAATAAACCTTAAATCTGTGGAAGGAGTCACACGTTAGCTCTTGGTCACATGACCAGCTGGAGCGCCGCTCCTACCTCTAAGGACTCATCTCCCCTGATATGTTTGGCTCCTTCCAGGACGGCCATGTAGGAGAAGCGCAGCTGGTCGGGGGTCTGGATCAGTCCCATGCGGTACTTCCTCATGTCCAGCAGAATGCTTCTGATGTCCACCGATGACGAGTCTTTCCTCTTGTCCAGCTGGACGGGGAAGAGCGGAGTGATGTTAACTTAAAGGGACAAATCTGGGGACTTGTCCACGCCGGTGCTAAAATCAAAGACCTACCAGGACCACGCACGTGTCCACTAAAGAAAACGTCCCCGAGCGTCCGATTCCCGCGCTGCAGTGCACCACAGCGGGGCCGTGGTCCTCCCCCAGCCCCCCCGACTCCCGCACTTTAAAGAGGAAGTTCAGGAAAGACGCCGGGGACTCGGGGACCCCGAAGTCGGGCCAGGCGGTGTAATGAAAGTGGTAGATCTCTCGCTTCTCTCCCGTCTGAGGGCAGAAGACACAGAGGCCTCATTGTCAGACAAAACATTTCAGTTCCCGTCAGAGCCGCATCGGTCCCGGCGAGGTCGTTTGGCGGCGCTCCAGCAGCGAGCTAAGCCAACATTTCAATCATTCTCTCTGTCACTTTGTGCCGCACGCGTCTGAGAATCTACCTCGACAGGAAAAACAGGAAAAAAAAAAAGAAAAACGGGACCGTAAAAAGGCTAAAACTGGCCCGAAGCGTCCCAGCTCGCCTTCACTCACACTAATATTCTCCAGCTGCAGCACTCGGGTGGTATAATAAGACTTGATGTCTTCTGATAAGAGCGTGACCGTAAATCGCGTGTCCCTGAAGGTCATCTCTTGCTCCTCCGCTCTGGGCCAGTACTGAGCACACTTCTCCTGTCAGAGGAGAAGAAAAGAGACAAAAACAAAGTTGAAATGAGCACGTGTGTGAGTCCAGGACGGCTTATCAGGGGGCCAGTTTACTCTGTGTGTTATTTCTGTTCAAATATCAGCCTCCATAGTGGGACGGGGGCCTGTTATTGCCTGTGATTCAGCCCCCTCCCTGCAGAAGAGCCGGTTTACAAGAATCCAGGCAGATAATATTATCAGTCAACTAGCTGCTCGTAACTAGAGGGATCCTTCCAGGAAGTGAGATCTCCTGACAACGGCGTCTGCTCGACCTGTTCTCCTGGGAAAATGAGCCACCGTAATTCCTGTTTGTGTACGAGTCCCAGTGCGTGTGTGCGTGCGCGCGCGTGTAATCAGCAGATTGCGGGATTATTGGATTTAAAAGAGGTTAAAGGTGAGGGCTGCCTCCTGGTTCCTCATACGTATGTAAACAACACTCATAACACAAATTTAGGAGGCTGAAGATTTCCACGAGCAGATATCAGACGCTCAGCAGTTGGCAGCATTTCTTTATCTTGTGCTGTTGTGTTATTGCGGAGCACGTGCTTACCGAGCCTTTCTCGATCACCCTGTTCAGCATGATGACAGCCTTGGTCTTCTGCTCCCAAATCATGAGCCAGAAGTGGCCACACGTGCTCCTGAGAGGACCCTGCAGACAACGCACATGCACGCCGAGCAACAGAGATTATGATTCACAATAAAATCACAGTCTAATTCCCAAAAGTAAACCCAGTCTTTTAGGTGGCCATGGAGGCAAAAATGTTGCCACCTGCTGTGGAGCTAAAAAGTCAAAGAATAAACTTGTAAAATCCCAGGACACGTTTGAGAATTCACCAAGCTTCTGAAAAGTCTCCTACAGCTCCAACCTCAGGTTTGTTCAGCTCTAAAAAGAGACAAAATCTTGGGGACGTGGAGCAGTTTAAAGGCGTCCCCAGCAAAGGTCTGACGGCTATTTTGAAACAACACTTGCCTGAGTCAATATGTAGCTTCTCTGAGCTTCTTCCATGACGATCAGACTGGCGTTGATGTAGTCGTTCTCGGTGTTCTTCAGCTTTACTCGACTGTGATCGACTGTGAGAGCCAGAGAGAAAAGAATCAGCATCTGCAGAGGCAAACTGGTGTCGGAGGGGAGAAACACATGGTCACCTACACGGACTGACATCTCTGTATCTGTTCCTGTTGCGGTTCTCGGGATATTTTGCCACTTTGTAAGAGCACTCGTGGGACTGATTCCTGATGTCCTGAATAACAACACAACAACAAGGATTTAGACAAACCGCGACAAGCATTGCTTGCACATTTCTTCCTCAAGTGTCTAATAATTACACCGATATGTGGTCACAACACCCTGTGGTGCGTTTAGGTAACGATATTCAACGTCATTAGGATATCTTTAACGCTAAAATACTGAAGTTCCGAGGCTAACACAGAAAACACAAAGCTAAAGTGAGCTAGCGGTGGTCAATAATATTTACACAGCAGAGCTGGTGACCTTGAGTAGATGTGAGCAGTTAAAATGCGCGGTTGAGGCAGTTTATCTAGCTATGCTAGCTATGCTAACACACTTACAAGATACAGTTTTTGCCACCGGCCCTCTGAATCTATGTCTTGAAACTCCCGGTCCATTTTCACCGTGGCAATGTCAGTCTGTTAAAACACCGGTACGTAGCTGTCCGACCGTCTACCTCATTCCTCCTTTCGTCCCAGATATGCTGTTTGGGTCAAAAAACGGTTACTTCCCTACGGTTCCGTTCGTTTCTCCGTCAACCACCTCCAACGCCTGCTAGGATGTGTTGTGCGCATGCGCCGCCCGCTGTCCTTCACCGTCCATCGACCAAGAGGTTTGAAACAGGGAAAAACCGCGACAGTTCGATTAAAAGTCATCAATATTTACAATCATATCTGCGTAGAGAATTGAGTAATTTCTGCTCAAAATTTTTCCCGTCTTAATCCGTGTTTAATAATCCCAACCATTTGTGGTTTTGACGAGGTCTTAAAACAGCAGACACTTGAAAAATAAGGGTAAATTGATAGCAATAACCCACTAAATAATTATATCTACGTGTTTTTATAAGAAATAAAATAGAGAACTTTAAACAAAATTGTTGTGACCACAAGGGGCAGTATTCACAATGTGACGCGTATTCAGGGAGGAGAAGTTTTTATAAAGCAGTTGTTCTTCGGGAAATAAATTCACACCACATAAATATGCTTAACAAATAAGAGCATGCAGAAAATCAGTAACGATTTAAAAAAAAAAAAAATATATATATATATATATATATATATATATATATATATATTAAAAACGTTTTAATTTTTTTTCTTCCTCCAAATTTTACTTTGTAAGTTTCTTGAGCTTCACAGTCGAAGAGATATGACTCCAGGAAAGATTAAAAAAAATACTCTCAATACTTGAGAATGTCATTTTCTAAAAGGTGTCGTGCATATTTGAACCATATACAATTGAATTACTCCCCCGTGAACCATCACCTTATCGTGGTGGAGGAGTTTGCATACCCTAATGAGCCTGGGAGCTATGCTGTCCGGGGCAGTTTGCCCCTGGTAGGGTCTCCCAAGGCAGATTGGTCCTTGGTGAAGGGTCAGACAAAGAATGGTTCAAGACCCATCGTGGAACATCTAAAAGGGAAGCCGCGTACCCGGCCCGGAGGGTTACTGGGGCCCCACCCTGGAGCCAGGCCTGGGGCTGGGGCTCGATGGCGAGCGCCTGGTGGCCGGGCCTACGTCCATTGGTCCCGGCCGGGCCCAGCCCGAACCAGCTATGTGGACACTCCCGTCTCCAGTGGACCCACCACCCGCAGGAGGAGCATGAAGGGTCCAGTGCAGTGTGGATTGGGCAGCGGACCAAGGCGGGGGCCTTGGCGGTCCGATCCTCGGTTATGGAAATTGGCTTTTGGAACATGGAACGTCACCTCTCTGGCGGGGAAAGAGCTGGAGCTTGTGGGGGAGGTTGAGCGTTACCGACTAGATATGGTCGGCCTCACCTCCACACATAGTGTCGGCTCAGGAACCTAAGTCCTTGAGGGGGGTTGGACACTCTTCTACGCTGGAGTTGCTCAGGGTGAGAGACGGAGAGCGGGGGTGGGCTTTTTGCTTGCCCCGAGACTCTCGAGTTCGACGTTGGGGTTCTTGCATTCGAGCGAAAGGGTTGCTTCCCTACGCCTTCGGGTTGGGGAACGGGTTCTGACGGTTGTTTGTGCATATGCACCAAACAATAGTTCAGAGAACCCGCCCTTTTTGGAGGATCTAGGACGGACGCTGGACAATGTCCCAACTGGGGACTCCATCGTGCTGCTGGGAGACTTCAACGCTCACGTGGGCAACGACAGCGTGACCTGGAAAGGCGTGATTGGGAGGAACGGTCCGCCCGATCAGAACCAGAGTGGTGTTCAGTTATTGGACTTATGTGCTAGTCGCAGTTTGGCCATAACTAACACCATGTTCGGCCGTAGGTCAATGATTGACTTTATAGTCGTGTCAGCTGATCTGCGGCCATATGTTTTGGACACTCAGGTGAAGAGAAGAGCAGAGCTGTCAACTGATCACAACCTGGTGGTGAGTTGGATCAGGTGGGGGGGGGACCTGGCAGGCCCAAACGCTTAGTGAGGGTCTGTTGGGAACGCTTGGTGGAGGAACTCAACTCCCACCTCCGACAGCGCTTTGATCGTGTTCCGAGGGCGGTAGGGGACATTGAGTCTGAATGGGCCATGTTCCGCTCCGCCATTGTCGAGGCGGCTGTTGCGAGCTGTGGCTGCAAGGCCGTTGGTGCTGGTCGTGGCGGTAATCCCCGTACCCGATGGTGGACACCAGAGGTGAGGGGAGCCGTCAAGCTGAAGAAAGAGGCCTACAGGTCATGGCTGGTCTGTGGGTCTCCGGAAGCAGCTGACTGGTACAGGTTGGCTAAGCGGGTTGCGGCCGCGACAGTCGCGACAGGGGCGGCAGGATGCGGATCAGCACCTCCAAGTCAGAGTCCATGGTCCTCACTTGGAAAAAGGTAGAGTGCCTTCTCCGGGTTGGGGAGGAGGTCCTGCCCCAGGTGGAGGAGTTCAAGTATCTCGGGATCTTGTTCACGAGTGAGGGTAGGGTGGAACGGGGGAGATCGACAGGTGGATCGGAGCAGCATCAGCAGTGATGCGGGCACTTAACCGATCCGTCGTGGTGAAGAAGGAGCTGAGCCGGAAGGCAAAGCTCTCGATTTACTGGTCGATCCACGTCCCAGTCCTCACCTATGGCCATCAACGCTGGGTGATGACCGAAAAAACGAGATTGCAGATACAAGCGGCTGAAATGAGTTTCCTCCGCAGGGTGGCCGGGCTCAGCCTTAGAGATAGGGTGAGAAGCTTGGATATCCGGGAGGGGCTCGGAGTAGAGCCGCTGCTTCTCCACATCGAGAGGAGTCAGCTGGGGAGGCTCGGGCATCTGGCTAGGATGCCTTCCGGACGCCTCCCTTTAGAGGTGTTCCGGACATGTCCCACTGGGAGGCGGCCTCGTGGCCGGCCGAGGACTAGGTGGAGGGATTACCTCTCTCGCCTGGCTTGGGAGCGGCTGGGGGTTCCCCCGGAAGAGCTGATGGAAGTGGCCAGGGAGAGGGCTTTCTGGGCACCCCTCCTGAAGCTGCTGCCCCCGCGACCTGGATCCGGATAAGCGGCAGAAAACGAAACGAAAACGAAAACAATTGAATTATCACATAATTCCAGTGACCATCTAATGAAACATTTGATTGTTACTGCATAAACAAAATATGGAGATGCTGTTAAAAAGAGAGAATTTAGTCTTCATTAACATGTGTTTATAGCATTTATTATTAATGTATTAGTAGTAATTTTATAGGCCTAACATTGTTCTTTAATGGTTAATCATTTTACTTTACTACGTTTTACTGAAATAGAATAATTTGGTATGAATTTGGTATGCTTTTGATTGATTGTATCAGATGCTATATAAATAAAGATTGATTGATTGATTGTTTAGGAATATCAATAAAGGCAGAACAGACAGATCAAGTTTTGTTTTTTGTTTGTTGCGTGATGTTTTATTGTGAAGGTGTAATCTCAGACCGGAAATAGGAAGAGATAATCGCCTATGTGTTTGTAGCTGAACTCATCGGGAGGAGAAAGTCTTCTGCGAAGTTTTTGGCAACGTTTTTTGAAGCTACTTCTCACTGAGACATGAACAGGACGATCCACACTCTTGTTCTGTAGTAAAAGGAGAAAGGTAATTACAACTCAGAGTGAATTGTTATAGTGTGTGAAATGGTTATAGCGTAAAGTGGCTAAGCTAACGTTTCGTTAATAACAGATCAGAACTTCCTGCTCTTCGAGGCAGAAGAGAGGCTAGCAATGTTTAGCTTTATTGCCTTGTATGTTCTCCCCTTTAGCCTCTAACCCAACATATAGCCTCGATTAAAGTTTCATTTAATGTCTTTTAGTTTTAAAAAAAATAGCTACAAATAGCCAGTTTCTTTCAGCTCGCCTATGTGATTAAACTTAGGTATAAGCTAGCTCCCTGTTAGCCAGATGGTGTTTTGCTTTTAAATTGATCAGCCGGATTACAAGACTAGATCGTGTTCCATTTTCCCTTTGCTTGGCATTAAAACCATTCTTGTGCCGCTTCTGTATTTGCAGCACAGTTACGCTAATTGAAGTCAAGGCTGCTTCTGCATTTTAAGATCACGCAATGGTTCAGTCGCTTATAATGATCATCCTCCTGGGAATATAGTTAGTCAATAATTATTGCCCACTTGGTATTTCTGCTTCATTAATGTGTTGTTGCTTGACGTAGATGTGTGCAGATGCCTAAAACGCTTGCGTGCAGCGTTTTTCTCCTGTCCTGCTGCAAAAGGACAGTGTTTAACCAGATAACAGGTCGTTTCCTGGGCAAAGTGCTTCTTTATTTACTCTTTGCAGCGTGTACACTGCAATTAATCTAATGAAGCCTCAGGAGCTTTCTGATAATGTGCTCTGTTTTTCTTGTCTTTTAATGATTTGATCACGATGTCAATGTCCAAACAGCTGTCAGGCACCGGTTCCTCAGTTAATGGACATGTGCTGAATTGATAGCAAATGTCTGCTTATTTCGTAATAACTCCTTAAATCGACTGAAAACTGCAGGACGGCTCATCGAGGTCCATTTGAAGGACTTCCAGCCGCTTTTATACAATGGCATTTTACTAAACATGGCAAGATGTGATGCTTGATAGAGAGTTGTGATGTGATGCTTGATAGAGAGTTGATGGTTTACATGTTTTTTCCACCATCTCAAACCGAAAACTGAAACCATTGCCAGGAACAGGAAGTCTGCCCTCTGACTGGAATGTCACCAGAATAAGCGTATGTGACGAAATCTCTGAGTCAGTCTCTCTGCGTGCGCTGTGAGCTTTTTTTAACTGATTAAACCAGGCGCACGATTATTCCTGAAGGCGCACGTCAGCACTGTCACTTATCGCTTTGAATGAACCACTCAGGACATTATCAGCAGTGGAATCGCATCAAAAGGTCCATTGAAGGCAGGTTTCTGTGAGCTTTTTCAGCCTGGGATGAGGACTACGTTGTGTTTATAACATTAATAAACACAGACATTTATGAACATGTGTTTGACTCCCCAAAGGAAGAGAATGATGGATGAATGTTGGGTTTTATACCCAAACAAAGATGCAAAGGATGGAAACTTGAGTTTACTTTATTCCCCCTCCGGTTCAGTACCAGCAGGCTACTGGTTTTTGTCAGCCTGGTGCTGACACAAAACCCAGGAAGTGGAGCTAAAAATAGTTTTTAAAACCTGGCCGGTGAAGAACTAAAACTGTAAAATGTTTCTTAAAATTGTGCCCATAAGGTAACATTTTAAAATGACAGATTTGAGTTATGTATTTTGGTTTGTTTCCCCTTGATCAAAAATAAAAGCACCTGCCAACGTTGCCATTTAATCAGATTGGCTGTGTGTTTATCAGAGATCAATTTCTGCAGACTCGAAACCCATTATGATGCAGAGATGCAGAGTTTCACATGACTAACAAACCCTCCTGGGGATGCCTGCAGCATTTTTACATAAACCCCCCCCCGCACACACAACAAAATCTTCCAAAATGTGACAATGACATTTAAGATGATGCTCTTGAAAGAAATCACACAACTGTGGCTACGTTGGTGCTCCTCCTGAGGAGTAACCTGCTCCAGAAGGTTTCTGATTGCTGCAGAGCATTAAATATTCATACAGCTGGAGTTTCTGGTGATTCTGTTTTGCTTCCTGTCTCCCTCAGATTGACGTTCTCCACCTTCGCTGCGATTTGAACCAGGCTCCAACCACCTTCCTGAAATCTTAAACCACCATGTCCTAGCCAACGCCGATCCAGGCCGGACGGTTTTTCAAATCTTTCGTTTGGTCCCGCGGTGATGTTTGGACGTCGCACCTGTGGCGCCTCATCTGGCACGATGAGCGTCCAGCAGCATCATGGCAGCTCTGGCTCTGAGCGGGACATCCAGTCGGCTGCCTCCTCCTCCGTCAGCCTCCCTTCGGTCCGAAAGACCCCAAAGAAGCGCCGCCTGTCCCTCCATTCTCTCTTCGGACGCCGCTGCCGCCTGGATCAGTGCAGGTTGCGGCCTCTGCAGGCCGGCGCGGTCGTGGACAGAGTCGTCAGCATCGAAAGCGTCCAGCCAGAGCCGTACCACGACAAAACACCCGCCCAGTCCGCGCCGGGTTTGGCGTCGACCTCCTCGGTGTTGGGGTCGTCGTTGGAGCTGCTGGAGTGCCCCCTGTGCCTGCTGCGCCACGCGCGCGAACACTTCCCCGACATCATGACCTGCCACCATCGCTCCTGCGCCGACTGCCTGCGACAGTACCTGCGCATCGAAATCTCCGAGTCCCGAGTCAACATCTGCTGCCCGGAGTGCTCCGAGCGCTTCAACCCCCATGACATTCAGCTGATCCTGGCGGACAAAGCCCTCATGGACAAGTACGAGGAGTTCATGCTGCGGAGGTGGCTGATTACTGAACCTGACTGTCGCTGGTGCCCCGCTCCCGACTGTGGGTAAGACAAACCAGGGTAGCATTAATCTGGCCTCGATTACAGAGAGGAAACGCTCATCGTCCGGCTCTTTCTACAGATTCTCTTTGGTGAATACGATTCTCAGTTTTCTAAAGGTGCTTCTGATTCTGAAAATAAATGCCCCGAAATAACACAATAAGGAACAACTTCAAGACTTTAAGTTCAGCTAGATGCTGTACTTATAAATAGCTGGCAGCAGGAATATTCTTTACATGAGTTGGACTCAGACGAGCAGCAAGGTGGGATTATTTATGACTCGCAAATTCAATATTAGAGCGTGAGAATGTAAACCATCAGAGCTCAGTGTAACCATGAAGGCAACGGTTTGTCCTGTTTGGTGCAGGTCAATTAAGCCTATTTGGATTTGACTAAAGCTCTGAGGCATTTGCCTCTTAGGTGGATGAAAGAGAAACCTTTTTTCCTGTTTGACGAGTACAGAGACCAGTTGTCACAACAAACACAGTACTGCAGGTCATATCTGTGAACTGCTAGACCCTCCTCTCTTCTTCTTCCTAATAATAAGCCCTCAGTTTGCTGACTGATCTAGTTTTACAGAAGAAAAATCATTGAAAATCCACTAGATTCTGCTTCCCAGAGATGAATTTGTACCTGAATTTCCCCACTGTCGACCCCCCGCCCTCTCTTTTAGCTACGCGGTCATCGCCTTCGGCTGTGCCAGCTGTCCAAAGATAACCTGCGGGCGTGACGGCTGCGGGACGGAGTTCTGCTACCACTGCAAACAACTGTGGCACCCCAACCAGACGTGTGACACGGCGCGCCAGCAGAGGGCTCAGACTTCACGGCTGAGGGGGTTCAGGTCCTCCTCGCTCAGTTACAGCCAGGAGAGCGGAGCCCCAGGTAGTGTGCACCATTTCACGCCGGTGCCAGCAGGCTTTGCACAAGGCTGACGTCTCCATAAACCTCTTCAGGCGACGACATCAAGCCCTGCCCCCGCTGCGCTGCTTACATCATCAAAATGAACGATGGCAGTTGTAACCACATGACCTGCGCCGTGTGTGGCTGTGAGTTTTGCTGGCTCTGCATGAAGGAGATCTCCGACCTGCATTATTTAAGGTGAGGCATCTCTGCGTTCCTACACAGACCCCCCCCCCACCCACCCACGTTCCACAACAACCAGTGCTTTTCTCCCCCCTCAGTCCTTCCGGCTGCACGTTTTGGGGGAAGAAGCCCTGGAGCAGAAAGAAAAAGATCCTCTGGCAACTTGGCACCCTGGTGGGGGCACCTGTGGGCATCGCCCTCATAGCAGGCATCGCTGTGCCCGCCATGATCATCGGTATCCCGGTTTACGTGGGCAGGAAGGTGTGAGCGCCGCCAGCGGCACAACGTTTACTTTATTCTGCATTCATTTTTTTTGTTTACACAAATGATGATCTCCTCAGATCTTTAATCGCTACGAGGGCAAGGACAGCTCTAAACACAAGAGGAACCTGGTAATAGTGGGAGGCGTGACTCTCTCTGTGATCGTGTCACCCGTGGTTGCAGCCGTAACTGTCGGTAGGCAACATTCCATTCCAATATATTTCTGTGTAATCTTTAAAAGCGTTATCTCCCACCTCGCATGCTGGAGCGCTGCTGCACCATCACTCTTGTTTGTATGATGTGGCGCAGGCATCGGCGTCCCCATCATGCTGGCTTACGTCTACGGGGTTGTTCCCATCTCGCTGTGCCGGAGTGGCGGCTGCGGGGTGTCTGCTGGCAACGGCAAAGGTGTGCGCATTGAATTTGATGACGAAAATGACAACATAGGGAGCGGGGCAGCAGCTACAGGTGAGCGTCATTGGGACGTTGCATTGATTTGTGGGTAAATCCCACTCGGGAACCTGCAATGGAGCCTCGTTTTCTTCCTTAGACACAACCTCGGTGGCAGAGACCCGGCTCAACAACCCCAGCATCAGCGACGGCGCCAGCGTGGGAGGCCTCACAGGCCTGAGCGTCAGCGGGAGTCACATGGAGCGCTGCGGAATAAGCTCCACGCAGCGGGACAACATGAGCGACGACGCCAGCACCACAGCCCTCGCCGGAACCAGCATCACCGGCAGCCTCTCCGGTAGCTGTTACAACAGGTAATAAAGCCGCGGCATCCTCAGACGTAGCGCACGTCCTGAAGGGTTTTGATCTTACTTGATTCGATTTGTGTTGCCAGGATGGAAGTCCAGGCTGACGTGCAAAAGGAGCGCTGCAGCCTTAGCGGAGAGTCGGCCACTGTCAGCCTGGGGACGACCAGCGACAACGCGAGCACAAAGGCAATGGCAGGATCCATCCTCAACGCTTACATGCCCCTGGAAAGGTCTTTACTGAGGAGACTAATCCAAAACCCAGTCCTGGTTTTTTGATCAGCCCCGCTTGATGATTCATTTTGGGTTACTGTACTTTACAGGGACAATAGTCTGGAAGTGCAGGCAGATGTGGAACCTAAGCCGGAGAACGTGAGGCGCAGCAGCGCGAGCAGCAGCCCTGATGAAGCCAGCTGTAGCAGCGCAGTCGCCGGCCTCAACGGCGCCAGCGGCGGCGAATGCTGCTGCGAGCCGCATGACGGCGAAGAATGCTGCTCGAAGGAATCCTCAGGAGCTTCAGGAGACACGAGCTGCAAAGGGAAGCTTTGGAGGAGCAGCAGCAGAGGAGGGGGCAAATTCAGCAACAAGCAGGGCGGTTCGGAGGTCCAGCTCCTGGAGCAGCGCAGCACAAACTCCTCCGAATTCGACTCGCCTTCTCTGAGCGGCAGCTTGCCGTCGGTCGCCAACTCGCACTGCAGCCGCCTGTCATTGGAGCTCAGCAGCTCCGACCCTGAAACCTCACGGGCAGCTCATGCCCCCTCCCCTTCTTCACCGGACGCTCAGCTCCCCGCCGCAGCCTTTGGCGAAGCCGTCGTCACGTCCTTGCCCGAGGTGGAGCACGACCGCCTGGAACAGTGTCCGCCTAAGGCTACTGCCCTCATCCAACACCTTCTTTCGTCACCTCCTACATCACCAAAAGAGGGGAGGGATCTGGACCTAAGCGAGGAAGGTGGAGACAGCGTCACAGACGTTGAAGAAAAGGATGATAAAGTACTAATACCCACCGAAAACATGGCCGCCACACCTGAAAACTCAAGACGGAAACACTGTATACAGACTGACATCTGAAGGAACTATTTTTTTGGCTGCAGTCAGTGTTACGACTGTTCGCTCAGTCAGCCTTGTTATCTGAAGTTACTCTTGCAGCTTTCAATGTATCCATCCTATGTGTTCACACACTGCAGGGGCAGGAGTAGTCAATGAATGTCGATTAGAGTAGAATAGTTACAGACAAGGTCGAGGTTTAAAGAAGGGGTGGCAGCTACAGAAAGTGAAGTCAAGCGTTCTTTGGTGACAGAGCAAGTCGGTCCGTGTGAGCCAGATTATGGGAACTGATCCTGTAAGAGGTGAATGTACATGGAGCTGAGATTGTGCACGAGGCCCATCCAGAACCCTTTTCACCATCCTTGCATGCTGAGTTTGCTGCTATTTCAAAGCATAAATGATTTCTTCCTTATTTCCTCTTTCAGCACAGCGGTCGCCATAACAACTGGATGGCATGAGCCTGAGAGGGACCAGACTTTATAGTTGCGTACATGTATTATTTCTATTATAATATATGACAGAAAATGATATATTCTTGCTTTACTCCCTCCACTGTGATTCCTCATTTTTATACTTTTTATTTTCCAGCATGGGAAAAAGTTTGCTGGGTCCACATCTTTAGTTTGTATATTTGGGTGAGACAACTTGTGGTTTCATCTGTGCAAATGAAATATTTAGTAATTTGTGAAATTATAAATCCAGAAATCCTATTTTTTCCCCATATTAAACTATGTATCTTACAGTTAATATGTGACTTGAACAGTGTAGCTGCAACCAGAATTTCTAATACTTAAAGGTGCACTCACAGTAAAATGTCTGTTTGATCACATTTATCTTATTGATTTATAATTTATTTGTGAAATGCTGATGGAAGAAAGTTTTTAATTGCCAAATTTTGGTGTGAGCTTTCAGTGTATTAACTACAAACTCCTTTTTCATGTGGCTAAACACAGGTTATTTTCTAATTGATGGATCCACAGTGCCTTTGAAACTCTTTCTATTGCATTGTAATTGTGATTTAAATGATACACATGAGATTGTCTTTTTTTTTAACTAAAAATTGTAAATGCGATGCTTAATACTTCTCGTTTAACTGAAGCAACTGCACTTTACAGCAAAACACAAGGATTAAAAAAGAATAACACTTTAAAACTCCACTCATCTTTCACATGAAGCTGTTTGAGGGGGCTGCTTTAACCAATGAGACTATTTTTCTAAATAAATGAGTTCATTATCATTTGTTCATTAATTTTTATTTATTTATACATTACACAGCTACAGGACAAAAACACGCGTTTATCTGTTAATTTCCTTTGCCTAAATCAATAGACTAGTATCAGACCTCTTTTCTATTTTTTAAATTTATAAATGTTTTGGGAGGAAAAAGTTCTTCAACTGGTCAACTTTTCTTTCTTTATTTGTGCATGTCAGTTCATACACTTAATAAAACCCTTAGCAAAACCGCTTATGTGTGTTTTAATTTATATGTGAATGAAAGTTTTAGTGAGTCGTCATTTTTACACTGACATTGGGAATTCCGGTTTTGATAAATTGGGTAAATGAAAACACCACAAAAGCTCAAAAATCCTAATAAATACATCTTTCTAACAATAATGACGCATAAGTTCTTTCAAAATGACAACCATTTTGTTTTAGTTATTATTGATTATTATTTTGGAAGGTTCACAGGAAGCCGTTGTAGTCCAACTACCGCCGCTTTATTGTCACAGCGCCACCTACTGGAACACGGCCTAAACTCCTTCAAAACTGATACTTTGTTTAAAAAACAAGTTTTGGCCAAACGAAATAATTGTGGCGTTGCTGTAAACGCGGCTGTCGTCGTTTGTTACTCTTTTCACACCACACATGACGCTGTTTTGACCCAAACTCAACACATGTAGTTTGTACAGATACATGCTAATAATCCGACCTACACGGTGACAGCGCCACCTTTCGGCAAGACAATGACTGGTTCCAACAGGCGATACATGTTCACTGAATGACTGCTATTATTGCTTACAGCTGCACGAGGAACTTCAATTTAATTCGGAAATTAAGGGAAAATATGGCTCGATAAAACATTCATGTTGATGTTTATTATTTACAGATACATTCAAAACATTCACATTTGGTACATGCTGTTTGCATTCCGTTAAGCAACACTTCAACCAGAGTGTTTTCATTTGTTTTTAGTCCTTTTTTTACAAGCAGCATGGCACATTGTGCTTTGCAGAAAGCAAAACTCCATAAATATAACCAGTGTAGCCATAAACATCTTATCCTTTCCCAGTTTGCCAGATGATAAAATGATGAATTTGGAACATTATTACCTACCTTGGTGAGGGGGGCGATAAAAATATTAATAGGCAACCAAAACAGGGCCTTAAATCACTGCTCATTCACTTCATTTTATCAAATTTTAAGGCAAAGTTTTGTCAGGACTTTTGAAGCGATCACATCAGTCAAATGTAACCTTGAACGTGTGACCTTATGGACATTAAATTTTAGTTGCAGTGCAGTGACTAATGACGTACATGAATGCAACATGATGTTTATCATCCAGAATCCAGTCAATTATTAATAAATAAACAAAATACTTAAACTCCCCTCACACAAAACATTCTCCTGTCCTTAAAATGACTCCTTCAATCTTAGTCAAGGTGAACCAAACAAAGCATTTTACATTAAATCTTGGCATGTTTAGTCCTTCAGGTTTGGTAAATATCTCAGTAAGGCACGCGTAAAACGCTCTCTGCTGCCTGTTGCACCAATCTGCATATAAAAGCAAATGTTGGTGGTGCTGTCACACACTCAGGCACCTTCAGAGCAGCAGGTCATCCAAGGTCAATGTCACAGTCACTCCTCTCTATTCCAAGTCTCACTGACAGTCCCTGGCTTTAGAAAAGCTGTTTAATCCAGACATGTGCAATTATTCCTCCCCACTGAGCTGCACAAATATCACACCGGCAGGACATTAACAAGTTTGTTTGTCCCCAGTCATCAACACAATGACACCATATAATGATTTTTTTTATGTGTGAGGTCTTGAAGATTTCCCCCTTGGTGTTTTGTTGTCGCCGTTTTCCATCAGGCTCCGTCTCAGTAAACACGTCACCGCCTCCAGCTCCTGCTCGGCCTCCTGCACGTTGGGGTCCAGCTGCAGGACTTCCTGGAGGTCGCTGCTGGCTGACAGGTAGTCCTGCCACAAAAAGAGGTGTCATGTGACAACAAAGTCAATAAAAGCCTTGTCAAAAAAGGACCGAACGCACCTGTAAACCCTTATGCGCCAGGGCCCGTCTGTAGAAGGCCTTCTTGTTGCTCGGTTCCAGCTGCAGAGCCGAATCACAGTCCTGCTTGGCCTCTTGAAACCGACTCAGCTTCAGGAAGCAAATGGCTCTGCGGGTGTGTCGGCAGATGCAACACAGACGGTTAAGGGCAGCATGATCATGTGGCAATGACATCAACTGATGCTAGTTGGGGTATATACCTGTTATACCTGTATATACCTGTCATGTACCCTATAATACCTGTTAGTGTAAAGAGCGCACTCTTCAGGTTTCAGGGTGAGACAGTCGCTGTATTTCTGCAGAGCTTCCTGGAAGCAGCCTCTCTTCACCAGATCGTTACCTTCTCCCTTCAGCAACGTGAAGCGGGCCTCTTTTCTCCTGGCTATGCACAGAAACGGAGGGAGCATTTTTACTCCAGATCATAAAGAGGGCTGACGTTCACCTTTTCTTTCATCTTTACCACTTTACTTGTTTTTTTCTCTGTGTATCGAACAGCAGACCCATCAGCAGAGTAGACTCGTGCACACTCACACTCTAATGGGAATTAGACTCCTAAGTCAGTTGGATTTGAAAATATCCCAGACTGGTTAATAATGTTACAGAAACACTATATTTAAATGGACTGGAAGATGAAACATTGCTGGAGTCTTTTTAGCTGAGCAGAAACAACCTGGAAACCTGAACAGGCTTGTTCCATTACATCAGCACTAAACACTGGATAACCTTCCCCTCTGCAATATTAATCACACACACACACACACACACACACACATACATACATACACGCACAAAATACATTGTTTAGAGGTATAAAATGTGAAGATTTTGATATAGATACAGGTAGAGTTATTGTTTTAACTTTAAATCTGTTGGAATTATGGGATTATGGGCTGTGGGAAAACGTGTCACGTCACCGACCTTCCTCCTGCGCGGCTCGCGCGGCTCGGGCCTCGGCCACTTCGGCACTGACTGGTTTCTGTCGGTGCTCCTGCTGGACGGCCAGCGGAACGATGGGAATCTCTGGAAGCTTGTCTCTCCACCCAGGCCCATCCTGCTCAATGAGCATCTTGGTGATCCTGTAGTTGCGGAGACCACGACAGAGAGGACAAACTCCACTTTAATGCAGGACTTTAAGTCAACACAGTTCAGCCATTACTTATTTAATAATTAGTATCTGGGAATAGCAGCAGCTCCTGCTAGGATGGTGCAGGAGTAATGCGTAATCCCAACCCTTGAAGCTATAATCTCAACACCTTCCGCATATTCAGGTATGACCTGTGGACGCTGTCGTGAGCTGCTTGCACCCCGTTGTCGATCTGCAGGACGGTTTTATAATCCACGTAGGCCTTCCTGTAACGCTCCAAGGACTCATAGGCCATAGCTCTGCGCAGCAGGGCCTTCAATGAGTACGGCTGAAGCTCTAAAGCCCTAAGAGGATCAGAGAGACACAAACAGGAGGTTCAAGCTGTCTACACCCGGCGTCCATCATAAACATGTGAGTGTGTTCATGGGGATGATCCTTTACATCCCCCTGATGCTACAGGCAGGCTTCACTTTCAGAGGAAAACACATTAACAAGGAAAAAAATGCAGTATTCCTTTCTTTTTTTTAAAAATCTACAATGTTTTGTGTCAATTATATAGAGGAACCTGCATGGATTCTCCTAAACTGCATGAGGTTTGGTGGAGAAAATGAAAGAAATATGGACATTCAGGGTTGGAAAAACAAGGACAACGTTCCTTTTTTGGCCTTAGGCAAGCAGCTCTGAAGCACATTAGTGATCTCAGTTGCATTATGGGTAACGGAAGAGCCCGCTGTGTGTTATAAAAGAGGTGCAAGCATGATCTCTGCTGATTAAATTTACATTCACACATAGAAATCAGAGAAATGCACCATGCTGCGTCACTTACTTGGTACAGTCCTGAATGCAGTCTGTGCTGTTGCCGTCCTTCAGGTAACAGGCTGCTCTGTTGGAGTAGAGAATACACAGATCTTCTGGACTATCGACACCTGTGTGTGGGGGTTGGATTAATCAATATGCTGGTGCGACTCAGATGCTTCGTATTAATAACTTCTGTAGTTGTGACTTGAGAAGTGCAGAAAACAGGACAACAGAGAGAGCTCAGTTTATGGTCGCTCAGGGATGCTGAGGAGACAGGAAGGGGACCAAAGGATGGATGGAGGAATGGACGCAGACACAAAGTGTAGCTCCAAGCATGGCTTCAGTGAGGCGCAGATTATTGTGGTGTTTAGATAAATAATCACGCAGGTGAACTGAATAAGCTGCACTCATCCTGGGTGACACACGCAAAGATAGTGCATGACCACATTCATGTGTTGAAGAACTCTGTAGCATGAAAAAGAGATAAATGCAATCAGCTCAGCACGTGTAGCTGTAATTGTATCCCTAACCAGCTGATTGATGGTTGATTTAATAGTGTTGTTCAAATTAATCCACAAGCAATGAAAGTAATATCATGAAATCGACATTATCTTTTCCAAGAATACAGGTGATTTATTTATTTGTGACACAGTAGGTTCCCAAAAATACTGATTTTCTTGAAATATATGATAACACGGGTTTTGTAGTCCGCATTGTGTCAACAGTTATCCTCGGAAACATTATGCAGATAAGAAATCAAATCTCCCACCTGCTTCAGGAAAGCCCTCAATGGCCCGTGAGTATTTCTCCAGGGCGTCAGCAAACTGGCCGTGTCTGAAGAGGTGGTTCCCTTCATTCTTGAGTCGTGCCAGGTGAGGAGGGAGAGCTCCAGCGGGGGCATCTAGGTAACTAGTGTCAACTGTCTGGCTGTTTTCCCTCCCGTTGACCAGCCCTTTCTCTGGAGGACGTCGCGACTGGGGCTTTCCGTTTCTCGCATTGCCGCCCGCAGCCCGCTGATCCGGTCTGCCAGCCAGTCCTCCTCCGCTACCTGGAGGTTTATCCTGCGAGTTCCCCATGGCTGCACTCCCTCTGCAGTGTGTCTTCTTCCCCTCCTCTAAGCAGATCCGCAGTTGAGAGCTAGGATGGGGATTTTCTGTGAACTCCGCCCATACGGTGACGTGTGGAGCGATGCCCTCTGTATGGGCGGGGTTAATGATAATACCGCCCCCTGGTTAACCGACCTGACAGATATTCATTAATAAAATATACAGTCACGTTGAAAATTGTATATGATATTTAAAGTAAAAATGTTTCTTTTGAAAAGGATAGTATATTACTAAAACTATAAAAAGCAAATAATAAGCAAATCCTTTTTTTTGATAAAGGTAGATCAGATAAAGATAGATAAAGGGAAATCAATCTTTATTTATCAAATCAAATCAATCTTTATTTATGTAGCTTCTACCTTGTAGGACCGGGATACATAACCTGTCACTAAAGAACCATTGATCTGGTCCAGGATAGAACTGCCTATCAGTGGTAAAACATCCTTCGACAGGTGTGTTGGGATGGGATCTAAAAGACACGTGGTGGACTTGGATTTCTGAATTAGCGAAGATGCCTCAGAAAAATATATGATGGTCCAGTTGTTGGGATGGCCTGGTTAGCTTTCTCTCTGATAGTTAGAATTTTATCATTGAAGAAGCTCATGAAGTCTTCACCACTAAGGGAAGAAGGGATACTTGGATCTAAAACTATGTGACTCTTGGTCAATTTGGCCACAGTGCTGAAAAGAAATCAAATCAAATCAAATCATTCTTTATTTATATAACGTCTTAAACAATCAATATTGGCGCTTCAAGGCGCTTTCCAGAATCCCAGGGCCTGACCCCAGACAAGCAACAGTGGCAAGGAAAAACTCCCAGGCTCATGTAGGGGGACCCTCCTGCTGATGGCCGGCTGGGTATAGAGAGAGGAGAAGAGAGGAGGAGAGGAGAAGGAGAAGGAGAAAGAGAAGGAGAGGGAGAGGGAGAGGAGAGGAGAGAAGAGGAAAGGAGAGGGGAGGAGAAGGAGAGGGAGGGGGAGAGGGAGAGGGAGAGGAGAGAAGAGGGAAAAGGAGAAGGAGAGGAGAGGAAAGGAGAGGAGAGGGAGAGGAGAGGGAGAAGAAGGAGAGGGGAGGGGAGAGGAGAGAAGAGGAGAGGAAAGGAGAACAGAGGGAAAAGGAGACAGAGAGGATGAGGAGAATGAGAAGGAGGGGAGAAGAGTGGAGAGGAGAGGAGAGGAGAGGAGAGGAGAGGAGAGGAGAGGAGAGGAGAGGAGAGGAGAGGAGAGGAGAGGAGAGGTAGGATGATGGCCTCTGAGGACCTTGTAGGTCAAAAGAAGGGTTTTAAAAATTATTCTAAATTTAATGGGCAGCCAATGAAGAGATGCCAGTACAGGAGTTATGTGATCTCTTTTGTCAATACCTGTCAGAACTCTGGCTGCGGCATTTTGGATCAGCTGGAGGCTTCTTAAAGAGTTGTTTGGACACCCTTATAATAAAGAATTACAATAGTCCAGCCTGGAAGTAACAAATGCATGGACTAACTTTTCAGCATCATGCCGCGTCAGTAGTTTCCTAATCTTTGTGATGTTCCTCAGGTGAAAAAAGGCACTTCTAGAGACTAACTTAATGTGTGAGTTGAAGGAGAGATTTTGATCAAAAGTTACTCCTAGATTCCTCACAGAGAGACAAGATGTTAATGAGATACTATATAGAGTGATCATGTGATCTAATCTATCCCTGAGAGGTTCAGGACCAAACACCATGACCTCAGATTTTCCGGAGTTAAGGAGGAGGAAATTTGAAGACATCCAGGACTTTATATCTTTAAGACAGGTCTGAAGCTTCACTAACTTCTCTGTCTCCTCTGGTTTCATGGATAAATAAAGCTGAGTGTCATTAGCATAACAATGAAAATTTATCCCATGCTGCCGAATAATGTTCCCTAAGGGAAGCATGTACAAGGTGAAGAGGATTGGTCCAAGTACAGAACCTTGAGGAACTCCATGGCTCACCCTACTGTATGAGGAGGGAACACCATGGACATGAGCAAACTGGTATCTATCAGATAAATATGATGTAAACCAGTCTAGTGCTGTCCCTTTGATCCCAATCACATGTTCCAGTCTCTATAACAGGATACTGTGATCAACTGTATCAAAAGCAGTACTGAGGTCCAGCAGAACCAGCATAGAAACCAGTCCATGATCTGAAGCTATAAGAAGATCATTAGTAACTTTAAGAAGTGCTTTTTCTGTGCTGTGATGAGCTCTAAAGCCTGACTGAAACATCTCAAACAGGCTGTTCCTCTGCAGGTGCTGCAGTAACTGAATCACCGCCACCTTATCAAGAACTTTAGAGATAAAAGGAAGGTTGGATATTGGCCTGTAATTTGCTAATACATCAGGATCCAGTGATGGTTTTTTGAGCAACGGCTTAATCACTGCCACCTTGTAGGACCGGGGTACATAACCTGTCACTAAAGAACCACTGATCTGGTCCAGGACAGAACTGTCTATCAATGGTAAAACATCCTTCAACAGGTGTGTTGGGATGGGATCTAAAAGACACGTGGTGATCTTGGATTTCTGAATTAGCGATGACGCCTCAGAAAAATATATAGGGGTGAAGGAGTTTAAGGGCTCGTTGGAGAACCTGTATGTTCCCACAGTCAGCACATCTGGTGATGGTCCAGTTGTTGGGATGGCCTGGTTAGCTTTTTCTCTGATAGCTAGAACTTTATCGGTGAAGAAGCTCATGAAGTCTTCACCACTAAGGGAAGAAGGGATACGTGGATCTAAAACACTGTGACTCTTGGTTAATTTGGCCACGGTGCTGAAAAGAAACCTGGGGTTGTTCTTATTCTCCTCAATTAAAGAAGAAAAATAAGCTGTTCTAGCCTTACGGAGGGCCTTTTTGTAAACTAATAGACAGTCTTTCCAGGCTACATGATAGCTGTCTATTTTACAAGAATGCCACTTCCTTTCCAGTCTTCGCACTTTCTGCTTGAGGGTCCTGATATGTGAATTATACCAGGGGGCACACCTCCTCTGATTTACTATTTTCTTTTTCAGGGGGGCAACAGAATCAAGGGTGATTCTCAGTGAGGTTGCTGCACCTTCAGCAATAGAGTCAACCTCAGCAGGGCTAAGATTATAATGATTGATCCCTGGAGAAACACACAGTGGTCCTGGGATTAGCACAGGGATCACTTCCTTAAACTTGGCTACAGCATTATCTGAAAGCCATCTGCTATAGTAAGACTGTGCTCTGAGCATAGAAGAATCCTTAATCATAAATGTGAAAGTGATCAAAGAATGATCAGACAGGAGTGGGTTCTGAGGGAACACTGACACATGTTCTACCTCAACACCATAAGTCAGAACTAGATCTAGGGTGTGGTTGAAGTTATGAGTTGGTTAATTTATCTGCTGGAGGAAACCAACTTACTCAAGTAATGAAATGAAACCATTTCTAAAGCTGTCATTTACAACATCTACATGGATGTTAAAGTCTCCAATGATAATGACTTTATCTGTTCTGAGGACCAAGTCAGATAAGATGTCAGAAAACTCAGACAGGAACTCTGAATGTGGCCCAGCAGGGGGCCGATATACAACTACAAACAGAAGTGGCTTTTCTGTCCTCCGGTTCAGATGGGTGATGCCAAGAGTCAGGCTTTCATATGAACTGGAGCTGTGTTTGGGTCTTGGATTAATTAATAAGTTGGAGTGATAGATTGCTGCCACTCCTTGACCAATAACACCAGGAATATGATAATTAAGATGGGTAGGAGGAATAGATTCATTTAAGCTAACATACTCCTCCTCCCGGGTGGGATGGACACGTTTCTCCTAATCAGACCAGGTTTTCCCCAAAAACTGTTCCAATTGTCTACAAAGGACACCTGGTTTTCGGGGCACCACGATGACAACGAGCGAAAAAGCCAGTACTTTATAAAATGACAAAGGGTGACAGAGGGGTTGTGGGTAAAGGGATATCATGTCTTTGATCTTTGAACATGTCTGATATTTGAGACAAATATATATTAATAAAAGCCCACTTTATAGACTTTGAGCTTTGGTATGAAAGGACAGAGTTTAACATTGGTAATTTTTATGCAGTATTTGTAAGGATTGGGGTAATACAGAAACTGGTCGACAATTTGAATTACATGTTTGCCAGAAGGTTTTAAGATAGGAATAACTTTGGCTGTTTCATTCTGCTTAGAAATATTCTGGTTTGTAAAGTCATACCAAACATACTACTCAGCACTACACAAAAGATGGCACACTGGTAAGTTTTGATCATTTAATTATTTGGCAAGGAAATTTACATTAGCTAAAAATAAAATGTCTGGCCTTGAGATTGAAGGTTGTTGACAAAATGGTGGACCTGATTGACGTTCTCTCTAATGATTATTTTAGTGTCTAAGTATTGGACAAGTTATATTTTTATTATATACCCTTACCCGTGCACAAAAAATCATGACAATGCACACATACATGAGGTGTGGTGAAAATTTGATATTGTTGTCTGGAAATGAACATGAAATAATTTTATTTTGAGAATAGAGTGAGCGCAGATATAGGTAGACAACATTGGCAGACAAGATCTACAAAAATATAATCGTAACCCATGTCCCCAAATCAACCGGAAGTCCCGTACATCCCTTTTATTGCTGTTCTACTGCAGCTTTATGAGTGAAGCGGCTCATAAAGTTTCTGCGACAAAACTAGAAATTATGGTCTTTTAATGGTGTAAGGGGAGAAATAGCAGGCATCGTATATCTTTGGATACAGTTGTTAGGGTGGCTTAGTCCTTTGGTAAATGGGGCACTGTGCAGTGAGGGGAAGCTTAAGGTGATACTGAAGCTGCTTGATAGTTTATAATGACTCCAACTTGTCATGAGATCAGTGTTTCCCTAGAGTTTCTGTACTCCATTTTGATTTTTAAAGGGAGACTTCTCTTAATCTTTTTTCTCCTCTCTTCTAACATAGCTACCAACATTGGTGTCCATATCCCTTTGCATACGAGCAGAACATAGTGGAAATTGGAAGCATCCTCTATTCCAGACAAACCAATTATCTGGTGCAGTCCATTCTGGGAGAGGGTGCATTTGGCAAAGTTGTCAAATGTATAAGGTTGAGAGACAACAAGACTGTGGCAGTCAAAGTCATGAAGAAAGAAGAAGATTACTATGATTGTGTAGAGCAGGAAGTATGTAACAACAACTTTTGTTCCTATTTGCCCCTGTATGTGGTTTAATTAAGGTGAACCTTGACATTTGTCTCCTTAGATACAAGCCCTGCTAAGGCTTCAAAGACTGGATGCAGAAAAATGCAACATTGTCCAGATTCACGCAGCCTTTTTTGACAGAGGGTATTTCTGCTTCGTCTTCGAGTACCTGGACAAAAGTCTATTTGACTACATGGCGGAGAACGATTTTCGTCCTCTGCCTCTAAACGCAATCAGATCTATTGTCCAACAGGTACGTCTCACTGCACTTCCTTTTTCATTAATAGCCCTTTGATCTAATGTTGAAAAAGTATTCTGAAAGTGTTTTATTTTCTTTAAGCTTGCAATTGCACTTCAATCGCTGAAGAGCGTGGGAGTGACTCACCGCGATATAAAGCTGGACAATATTATGTTAGTGGACCATGAAAAGCAGCCTTTCAGAGTCAAACTTATCGACTTTGGAATTGCCACTGTTGCCTCCACTATACCACAGGGCTCAGTTATACAGGCCCTCTGTTCCATGTAATTATTTTTTACAAATGTTTAAAATCATGGAAATCTATAAATAACCAATTGTAAAAAGCAAATTAACACCCTTTTATAGGTCTCCAGAGGTCCTTTTGGGTCTTCCATTGACAGAGGCTGTCGACATGTGGTCTCTGGGCTGTTTGGCTGCCAAGTTACACCTGGGGATTTCGCTGTTTGATGGGGACAATGAGTATGACATGGTAAGTATATTTGTAGTATTTGGAGTTTTCTTCATTCTTTTCTTTGAACTTTTCTGCAACATAAACTTTTTTTGGTGAATATTGTGACGTGGTGTTTTCTTTACCCACAGATGAGAAGCATTGTGGAGCTACTAGGTCAACCTCCGAATCGAATGCTGGATGCAGGAATAAATACAAAGCAATTCTTTAAGAAATATATGTGCGCAGGGAATCGATCATGGAAACTAAAGGTATCTGTGGTAGTTTGTCTAAGATATTTCTTACGGACTCTAATTTTTTCCCAAATTGATAGGTAGGAATGTTTATTTTGTTGTCCTTAACTCCTTTTCTGTTATCTGTTTAGACATGCCGCGGAACAACAGGATATCATTTTCTGGATTCTTTGGATGACATTTTAAGCGTATGTTTTTCCAGTTTTCATTTGTTATTCACATCAATGTAACAACGCTTTCTTAATAGCATAAAGAATATATTTACAGGGTAATTAACTACTTTAAATCAATTTTTATTGTTCCAGGACATCCCTACTAAAGACAGTGAAAATCTAGGACTTGGTCTTTTTGTTGACATGCTAAAGAAAATGCTTGACCTAGATCCTGCCACGCGCATTACCCCAGCTCAACTGCTGCATCATGGTTTTCTGACAAACACTGAGTAAGTCTACACAAAGATCATTCATTTCAGTCCTAAAACCTTTGATTTATACATTTGAAAAAATTGCAGGATTGCAGATAATTATTTAAGTCAAGTATTTGTTGTCTTGAAGGGTGGGGACCACCTCTGAAGAGCTAGAGGGTACTGCCAGCCAGGAAAATGGACAGACGTTGCAGTCGCAGTGTGAAACCCCCCAGCTGAACCAAGAGAGCCAGTTAAAAACAGGGCAGAAAAGAAATCGGGACTCTAACGATGACGACCCAACTTGTCACGACTCCAAGCGGCCTAAATTTCAGTCAAGGGTGACACCAGTGACGGACACACAGATAAATGATGATAATTTCACCGTTCAGAGGAAGCTGCCTGATGGGAAGGATGGTGAGCCTCATTGCTCCACCTCGATGGCTGTGCCCAGGTTCAGCCAAAAAGCTTTAAAAAGAAGAAGGAAATACACAGGCAGGAAAAGAGAGAAACAGACTCCCTGAACACATATGTTTTGGGGACAGTCCCATCTGGTCTTTCAATCACATATTCACCCTGAATTACAATAAAGGAAGCTGATTTCATTATTTTAAACATTGGTTTCTGTTTTTTTTCAAGACCATAAAGTCTTTACAGAAAATCAAACAATAAATTGGTGCATTTAAATTAGTATAATTATTTTTTGGGAACCTCTTCCCTTGTTTTCTTGTGCCTGAGGAAAAGTTGACCGATTTTTACTTTGTCCCATTTACTCTGCCTATTGTTGCACACAAACCTGGAATAACAATATTTAATATGTTTTTTCAAATATTTTATTCCTAGAAGATAAAAACATTGCAAAACTAACATAATTTAAGAGGCAAAAGATGTTTTAGCCCAACTTTCTGGGCAATAGTGATATAGCTGATGTTTGTATACAGTTGCTAAAACAGACAGGAAACAGCTAATAACTGCTAAAGATATGTTTGATAAAGATACACAGGATATCCCAAACGACTTGTAACCAACTATTTTGAATTAATCCTGCACAATCATCAACACAATCATCCTTAGCAGATATTGTATGTGTTGCTCTCACCAGTGTTTTCAGTGTAAATCGCCACAGTAATTATCGAGAAAATAATCAACAACCTTCTCTCAGTGTTTCTTTTTTCATCTGCTACTATAAACTAAAATCTGTACATTTTCCATCCCTGTGAGACAAGTCCCTATCACAATTAATGTCACCCTCACATGGACACAGAAGAAATTTGCCATCAATCAATCAATCTTTATTTATATAGCGTCTGTTACAATTAAAATTGTTTCTAGGCACTTTCCAGAATCCCAGGGCCTGACCCGCAACAAGCAACAGTGGCAAGGAAAAACTCCCCTTTAACAGAAAGAAACCTTGAGCAGGACCAGGCTCATGTAGGGGGACCCTCCGGTGATGGACGGCTGGGTAGAGAGAGAGGAGAAGGGGGAGGACAGGTAGAGGAGAGAATAGGTAGAGAACATAGAGAAACATTAATAGTACAAGTATAAGAGTAGAGTGGGTCAGCAGGGTCAGAGGTCGGCAGGCCAGCATACAGCTACAGAGGCGGCTAGACCTGTTGATGAATCCACGGGGGGGGGGGGGCAGAGAAACTATACAAGAAACAACATCATCAATGATCTACTAGGAGAGGAGAGGAGAGGAGAGGAGAGGAGAGGAGAGGAGAGGAGAGGAGAGGAGGGGGAAAAGGAGACAGAGAGGAAGAGGAGAAGGAGAGGAGAGGGGAGGGGAGAGGAGAGAAGAAGGAGAAGGAGAGGAAAGGAGAGGAGAACAGAGGGGAAAAGGAGACAGAGAGGAAGAGAAGAGGGAAAAGGAGAAGGAGAGGGAGAAGAAGGAGAGGGGAGAGGAGAGAAGAGGGAGAAGGAAAGGAAAGGAGAACAGAGGGGAAAAGGAGACAGAGAGGAAGAGGAGAAGGAGAGGAGAGGAGAGGAGAGGAGAGGAGAGGAGAGGAGAGGGAGGAGAGGAGAGGACCATGACCCAGTGGGGTGACAGAGGCATGTCAGGTGATCATGTTTCTGGACCCCGGCAGCCTCGGCCTATAACAGCATAACTAAGATGTTAACCAAATGATTACACGACCCCCTAAGTATGATAATTTGTCTGTCTATGATAATAACTGGAACTACAGAATTAGTAACAATAAGCTTTTTCAAAGAGGAAGGTTTTAAGTATAATCTTAACAGTAGCGATGGAGTCAGCCTCCCGTACCTGGACAGGGAGCTGGTTCCATAGCGGGAGGCCTGGTAGCTAAATGCTCGGCCCCCCATTCTACATCTAGAGACTCTGGGGTCCACAAGTAAACCAGCATTCTGAGAGTGGAGTGGTCTATTGGGCTGGTAAGGTATCACTAGCTCCTCCAGGTAGGATGGAGCTAGGCCTCTGAGGACCTTGTAGGTCAAAAGAAGGGTTTTAAAAATTATTCTAAATTTAATGGGCAGCCAATGAAGAGACGCCAGTACAGGAGTTATGTGATCTCTTTTGTCAATACCTGTCAGAACTCTGGCTGCGGCATTTTGGATCAGCTGGAGGCTTCTTAAAGAGTTGTTTGGACACCCTTATAATAAAGAATTACAATAGTCCAGCCTGGAAGTAACAAATGCATGGACTAACTTTTCAGCATCATGCCGCGTCAGTAGTTTCCTAATCTTTGTGATGTTCCTCAGGTGAAAAAAGGCACTTCTAGAGACTAACTTAATGTGTGAGTTGAAGGAGAGATTTTGATCAAAAGTTACTCCTAGATTCCTCACAGAGAGACAAGATGTTAATGAGATACTATATAGAGTGATCATGTGATCTAATCTATCCCTGAGAGGTTCAGGACCAAACACCATGACCTCAGATTTTCCGGAGTTAAGGAGGAGGAAATTTGAAGACATCCAGGACTTTATATCTTTAAGACAGGTCTGAAGCTTCACTAACTTCTCTGTCTCCTCTGGTTTCATGGATAAATAAAGCTGAGTGTCATTAGCATAACAATGAAAATTTATCCCATGCTGCCGAATAATGTTCCCTAAGGGAAGCATGTACAAGGTGAAGAGGATTGGTCCAAGTACAGAACCTTGAGGAACTCCATGGCTCACCCTACTGTATGAGGAGGGAACACCATGGACATGAGCAAACTGGTATCTATCAGATAAATATGATGTAAACCAGTCTAGTGCTGTCCCTTTGATCCCAATCACATGTTCCAGTCTCTATAACAGGATACTGTGATCAACTGTATCAAAAGCAGTACTGAGGTCCAGCAGAACCAGCATAGAAACCAGTCCATGATCTGAAGCTATAAGAAGATCATTAGTAACTTTAAGAAGTGCTTTTTCTGTGCTGTGATGAGCTCTAAAGCCTGACTGAAACATCTCAAACAGGCTGTTCCTCTGCAGGTGCTGCAGTAACTGAATCACCGCCACCTTATCAAGAACTTTAGAGATAAAAGGAAGGTTGGATATTGGCCTGTAATTTGCTAATACATCAGGATCCAGTGATGGTTTTTTGAGCAACGGCTTAATCACTGCCACCTTGTAGGACCGGGGTACATAACCTGTCACTAAAGAACCACTGATCTGGTCCAGGACAGAACTGTCTATCAATGGTAAAACATCCTTCAACAGGTGTGTTGGGATGGGATCTAAAAGACACGTGGTGATCTTGGATTTCTGAATTAGCGATGACGCCTCAGAAAAATATATAGGGGTGAAGGAGTTTAAGGGCTCGTTGGAGAACCTGTATGTTCCCACAGTCAGCACATCTGGTGATGGTCCAGTTGTTGGGATGGCCTGGTTAGCTTTTTCTCTGATAGCTAGAACTTTATCGGTGAAGAAGCTCATGAAGTCTTCACCACTAAGGGAAGAAGGGATACGTGGATCTAAAACACTGTGACTCTTGGTTAATTTGGCCACGGTGCTGAAAAGAAACCTGGGGTTGTTCTTATTCTCCTCAATTAAAGAAGAAAAATAAGCTGTTCTAGCCTTACGGAGGGCCTTTTTGTAAACTAATAGACAGTCTTTCCAGGCTACATGATAGCTGTCTATTTTACAAGAATGCCACTTCCTTTCCAGTCTTCGCACTTTCTGCTTGAGGGTCCTGATATGTGAATTATACCAGGGGGCACACCTCCTCTGATTTACTATTTTCTTTTTCAGGGGGGCAACAGAATCAAGGGTGATTCTCAGTGAGGTTGCTGCACCTTCAGCAATAGAGTCAACCTCAGCAGGGCTAAGATTATAATGATTGATCCCTGGAGAAACACACAGTGGTCCTGGGATTAGCACAGGGATCACTTCCTTAAACTTGGCTACAGCATTATCTGAAAGCCATCTGCTATAGTAAGACTGTGCTCTGAGCATAGAAGAATCCTTAATCATAAATGTGAAAGTGATCAAAGAATGATCAGACAGGAGTGGGTTCTGAGGGAACACTGACACATGTTCTACCTCAACACCATAAGTCAGAACTAGATCTAGGGTGTGGTTGAAGTTATGAGTTGGTTAATTTATCTGCTGGAGGAAACCAACTTACTCAAGTAATGAAATGAAACCATTTCTAAAGCTGTCATTTACAACATCTACATGGATGTTAAAGTCTCCAATGATAATGACTTTATCTGTTCTGAGGACCAAGTCAGATAAGATGTCAGAAAACTCAGACAGGAACTCTGAATGTGGCCCAGCAGGGGGCCGATATACAACTACAAACAGAAGTGGCTTTTCTGTCCTCCGGTTCAGATGGGTGATGCCAAGAGTCAGGCTTTCATATGAACTGGAGCTGTGTTTGGGTCTTGGATTAATTAATAAGTTGGAGTGATAGATTGCTGCCACTCCTTGACCAATAACACCAGGAATATGATAATTAAGATGGGTAGGAGGAATAGATTCATTTAAGCTAACATACTCCTCCTCCCGGGTGGGATGGACACGTTTCTCCTAATCAGACCAGGTTTTCCCCAAAAACTGTTCCAATTGTCTACAAAGGACACCTGGTTTTCGGGGCACCACGATGACAACGAGCGAAAAAGCCAGTACTTTATAAAATGACAAAGGGTGACAGAGGGGTTGTGGGTAAAGGGATATCATGTCTTTGATCTTTGAACATGTCTGATATTTGAGACAAATATATATTAATAAAAGCCCACTTTATAGACTTTGAGCTTTGGTATGAAAGGACAGAGTTTAACATTGGTAATTTTTATGCAGTATTTGTAAGGATTGGGGTAATACAGAAACTGGTCGACAATTTGAATTACATGTTTGCCAGAAGGTTTTAAGATAGGAATAACTTTGGCTGTTTCATTCTGCTTAGAAATATTCTGGTTTGTAAAGTCATACCAAACATACTACTCAGCACTACACAAAAGATGGCACACTGGTAAGTTTTGATCATTTAATTATTTGGCAAGGAAATTTACATTAGCTAAAAATAAAATGTCTGGCCTTGAGATTGAAGGTTGTTGACAAAATGGTGGACCTGATTGACGTTCTCTCTAATGATTATTTTAGTGTCTAAGTATTGGACAAGTTATATTTTTATTATATACCCTTACCCGTGCACAAAAAATCATGACAATGCACACATACATGAGGTGTGGTGAAAATTTGATATTGTTGTCTGGAAATGAACATGAAATAATTTTATTTTGAGAATAGAGTGAGCGCAGATATAGGTAGACAACATTGGCAGACAAGATCTACAAAAATATAATCGTAACCCATGTCCCCAAATCAACCGGAAGTCCCGTACATCCCTTTTATTGCTGTTCTACTGCAGCTTTATGAGTGAAGCGGCTCATAAAGTTTCTGCGACAAAACTAGAAATTATGGTCTTTTAATGGTGTAAGGGGAGAAATAGCAGGCATCGTATATCTTTGGATACAGTTGTTAGGGTGGCTTAGTCCTTTGGTAAATGGGGCACTGTGCAGTGAGGGGAAGCTTAAGGTGATACTGAAGCTGCTTGATAGTTTATAATGACTCCAACTTGTCATGAGATCAGTGTTTCCCTAGAGTTTCTGTACTCCATTTTGATTTTTAAAGGGAGACTTCTCTTAATCTTTTTTCTCCTCTCTTCTAACATAGCTACCAACATTGGTGTCCATATCCCTTTGCATACGAGCAGAACATAGTGGAAATTGGAAGCATCCTCTATTCCAGACAAACCAATTATCTGGTGCAGTCCATTCTGGGAGAGGGTGCATTTGGCAAAGTTGTCAAATGTATAAGGTTGAGAGACAACAAGACTGTGGCAGTCAAAGTCATGAAGAAAGAAGAAGATTACTATGATTGTGTAGAGCAGGAAGTATGTAACAACAACTTTTGTTCCTATTTGCCCCTGTATGTGGTTTAATTAAGGTGAACCTTGACATTTGTCTCCTTAGATACAAGCCCTGCTAAGGCTTCAAAGACTGGATGCAGAAAAATGCAACATTGTCCAGATTCACGCAGCCTTTTTTGACAGAGGGTATTTCTGCTTCGTCTTCGAGTACCTGGACAAAAGTCTATTTGACTACATGGCGGAGAACGATTTTCGTCCTCTGCCTCTAAACGCAATCAGATCTATTGTCCAACAGGTACGTCTCACTGCACTTCCTTTTTCATTAATAGCCCTTTGATCTAATGTTGAAAAAGTATTCTGAAAGTGTTTTATTTTCTTTAAGCTTGCAATTGCACTTCAATCGCTGAAGAGCGTGGGAGTGACTCACCGCGATATAAAGCTGGACAATATTATGTTAGTGGACCATGAAAAGCAGCCTTTCAGAGTCAAACTTATCGACTTTGGAATTGCCACTGTTGCCTCCACTATACCACAGGGCTCAGTTATACAGGCCCTCTGTTCCATGTAATTATTTTTTACAAATGTTTAAAATCATGGAAATCTATAAATAACCAATTGTAAAAAGCAAATTAACACCCTTTTATAGGTCTCCAGAGGTCCTTTTGGGTCTTCCATTGACAGAGGCTGTCGACATGTGGTCTCTGGGCTGTTTGGCTGCCAAGTTACACCTGGGGATTTCGCTGTTTGATGGGGACAATGAGTATGACATGGTAAGTATATTTGTAGTATTTGGAGTTTTCTTCATTCTTTTCTTTGAACTTTTCTGCAACATAAACTTTTTTTGGTGAATATTGTGACGTGGTGTTTTCTTTACCCACAGATGAGAAGCATTGTGGAGCTACTAGGTCAACCTCCGAATCGAATGCTGGATGCAGGAATAAATACAAAGCAATTCTTTAAGAAATATATGTGCGCAGGGAATCGATCATGGAAACTAAAGGTATCTGTGGTAGTTTGTCTAAGATATTTCTTACGGACTCTAATTTTTTCCCAAATTGATAGGTAGGAATGTTTATTTTGTTGTCCTTAACTCCTTTTCTGTTATCTGTTTAGACATGCCGCGGAACAACAGGATATCATTTTCTGGATTCTTTGGATGACATTTTAAGCGTATGTTTTTCCAGTTTTCATTTGTTATTCACATCAATGTAACAACGCTTTCTTAATAGCATAAAGAATATATTTACAGGGTAATTAACTACTTTAAATCAATTTTTATTGTTCCAGGACATCCCTACTAAAGACAGTGAAAATCTAGGACTTGGTCTTTTTGTTGACATGCTAAAGAAAATGCTTGACCTAGATCCTGCCACGCGCATTACCCCAGCTCAACTGCTGCATCATGGTTTTCTGACAAACACTGAGTAAGTCTACACAAAGATCATTCATTTCAGTCCTAAAACCTTTGATTTATACATTTGAAAAAATTGCAGGATTGCAGATAATTATTTAAGTCAAGTATTTGTTGTCTTGAAGGGTGGGGACCACCTCTGAAGAGCTAGAGGGTACTGCCAGCCAGGAAAATGGACAGACGTTGCAGTCGCAGTGTGAAACCCCCCAGCTGAACCAAGAGAGCCAGTTAAAAACAGGGCAGAAAAGAAATCGGGACTCTAACGATGACGACCCAACTTGTCACGACTCCAAGCGGCCTAAATTTCAGTCAAGGGTGACACCAGTGACGGACACACAGATAAATGATGATAATTTCACCGTTCAGAGGAAGCTGCCTGATGGGAAGGATGGTGAGCCTCATTGCTCCACCTCGATGGCTGTGCCCAGGTTCAGCCAAAAAGCTTTAAAAAGAAGAAGGAAATACACAGGCAGGAAAAGAGAGAAACAGACTCCCTGAACACATATGTTTTGGGGACAGTCCCATCTGGTCTTTCAATCACATATTCACCCTGAATTACAATAAAGGAAGCTGATTTCATTATTTTAAACATTGGTTTCTGTTTTTTTTCAAGACCATAAAGTCTTTACAGAAAATCAAACAATAAATTGGTGCATTTAAATTAGTATAATTATTTTTTGGGAACCTCTTCCCTTGTTTTCTTGTGCCTGAGGAAAAGTTGACCGATTTTTACTTTGTCCCATTTACTCTGCCTATTGTTGCACACAAACCTGGAATAACAATATTTAATATGTTTTTTCAAATATTTTATTCCTAGAAGATAAAAACATTGCAAAACTAACATAATTTAAGAGGCAAAAGATGTTTTAGCCCAACTTTCTGGGCAATAGTGATATAGCTGATGTTTGTATACAGTTGCTAAAACAGACAGGAAACAGCTAATAACTGCTAAAGATATGTTTGATAAAGATACACAGGATATCCCAAACGACTTGTAACCAACTATTTTGAATTAATCCTGCACAATCATCAACACAATCATCCTTAGCAGATATTGTATGTGTTGCTCTCACCAGTGTTTTCAGTGTAAATCGCCACAGTAATTATCGAGAAAATAATCAACAACCTTCTCTCAGTGTTTCTTTTTTCATCTGCTACTATAAACTAAAATCTGTACATTTTCCATCCCTGTGAGACAAGTCCCTATCACAATTAATGTCACCCTCACATGGACACAGAAGAAATTTGCCATCAATCAATCAATCTTTATTTATATAGCGTCTGTTACAATTAAAATTGTTTCTAGGCACTTTCCAGAATCCCAGGGCCTGACCCGCAACAAGCAACAGTGGCAAGGAAAAACTCCCCTTTAACAGAAAGAAACCTTGAGCAGGACCAGGCTCATGTAGGGGGACCCTCCGGTGATGGACGGCTGGGTAGAGAGAGAGGAGAAGGGGGAGGACAGGTAGAGGAGAGAATAGGTAGAGAACATAGAGAAACATTAATAGTACAAGTATAAGAGTAGAGTGGGTCAGCAGGGTCAGAGGTCGGCAGGCCAGCATACAGCTACAGAGGCGGCTAGACCTGTTGATGAATCCACGGGGGGGGGGGGGCAGAGAAACTATACAAGAAACAACATCATCAATGATCTACTAGGAGAGGAGAGGAGAGGAGAGGAGAGGAGAGGAGAGGAGAGGAGAGGAGAGGAGAGGGAAAAGGAGAAGGAGAGGGAGAGGGAGAAGAAGGAGAGGGGAGGGGAGAGGAGAGAAGAAGGAGAAGGAGAGGAAAGGAGAGGAGAACAGAGGGGAAAAGGAGACAGAGAGGAAGAGAAGAGGGAAAAGGAGAAGGAGAGGGAGAAGAAGGAGAGGGGAGAGGAGAGAAGAGGGAGAAGGAAAGGAAAGGAGAACAGAGGGGAAAAGGAGACAGAGAGGAAGAGGAGAAGGAGAGGAGAGGAGAGGAGAGGAGAGGAGAGGAGAGGAGAGGAGAGGAGAGGAGAGGACCATGACCCAGTGGGGTGACAGAGGCATGTCAGGTGATCATGTTTCTGGACCCCGGCAGCCTCGGCCTATAACAGCATAACTAAGATGTTAACCAAATGATTACACGACCCCCTAAGTATGATAATTTGTCTGTCTATGATAATAACTGGAACTACAGAATTAGTAACAATAAGCTTTTTCAAAGAGGAAGGTTTTAAGTATAATCTTAACAGTAGCGATGGAGTCAGCCTCCCGTACCTGGACAGGGAGCTGGTTCCATAGCGGGAGGCCTGGTAGCTAAATGCTCGGCCCCCCATTCTACATCTAGAGACTCTGGGGTCCACAAGTAAACCAGCATTCTGAGAGTGGAGTGGTCTATTGGGCTGGTAAGGTATCACTAGCTCCTCCAGGTAGGATGGAGCTAGGCCTCTGAGGACCTTGTAGGTCAAAAGAAGGGTTTTAAAAATTATTCTAAATTTAATGGGCAGCCAATGAAGAGACGCCAGTACAGGAGTTATGTGATCTCTTTTGTCAATACCTGTCAGAACTCTGGCTGCGGCATTTTGGATCAGCTGGAGGCTTCTTAAAGAGTTGTTTGGACACCCTTATAATAAAGAATTACAATAGTCCAGCCTGGAAGTAACAAATGCATGGACTAACTTTTCAGCATCATGCCGCGTCAGTAGTTTCCTAATCTTTGTGATGTTCCTCAGGTGAAAAAAGGCACTTCTAGAGACTAACTTAATGTGTGAGTTGAAGGAGAGATTTTGATCAAAAGTTACTCCTAGATTCCTCACAGAGAGACAAGATGTTAATGAGATACTATATAGAGTGATCATGTGATCTAATCTATCCCTGAGAGGTTCAGGACCAAACACCATGACCTCAGATTTTCCGGAGTTAAGGAGGAGGAAATTTGAAGACATCCAGGACTTTATATCTTTAAGACAGGTCTGAAGCTTCACTAACTTCTCTGTCTCCTCTGGTTTCATGGATAAATAAAGCTGAGTGTCATTAGCATAACAATGAAAATTTATCCCATGCTGCCGAATAATGTTCCCTAAGGGAAGCATGTACAAGGTGAAGAGGATTGGTCCAAGTACAGAACCTTGAGGAACTCCATGGCTCACCCTACTGTATGAGGAGGGAACACCATGGACATGAGCAAACTGGTATCTATCAGATAAATATGATGTAAACCAGTCTAGTGCTGTCCCTTTGATCCCAATCACATGTTCCAGTCTCTATAACAGGATACTGTGATCAACTGTATCAAAAGCAGTACTGAGGTCCAGCAGAACCAGCATAGAAACCAGTCCATGATCTGAAGCTATAAGAAGATCATTAGTAACTTTAAGAAGTGCTTTTTCTGTGCTGTGATGAGCTCTAAAGCCTGACTGAAACATCTCAAACAGGCTGTTCCTCTGCAGGTGCTGCAGTAACTGAATCACCGCCACCTTATCAAGAACTTTAGAGATAAAAGGAAGGTTGGATATTGGCCTGTAATTTGCTAATACATCAGGATCCAGTGATGGTTTTTTGAGCAACGGCTTAATCACTGCCACCTTGTAGGACCGGGGTACATAACCTGTCACTAAAGAACCACTGATCTGGTCCAGGACAGAACTGTCTATCAATGGTAAAACATCCTTCAACAGGTGTGTTGGGATGGGATCTAAAAGACACGTGGTGATCTTGGATTTCTGAATTAGCGATGACGCCTCAGAAAAATATATAGGGGTGAAGGAGTTTAAGGGCTCGTTGGAGAACCTGTATGTTCCCACAGTCAGCACATCTGGTGATGGTCCAGTTGTTGGGATGGCCTGGTTAGCTTTTTCTCTGATAGCTAGAACTTTATCGGTGAAGAAGCTCATGAAGTCTTCACCACTAAGGGAAGAAGGGATACGTGGATCTAAAACACTGTGACTCTTGGTTAATTTGGCCACGGTGCTGAAAGAAACCTGGGGTTGTTCTTATTCTCCTCAATTAAAGAAGAAAAATAAGCTGTTCTAGCCTTACGGAGGGCCTTTTTGTAAACTAATAGACAGTCTTTCCAGGCTACATGATAGCTGTCTATTTTACAAGAATGCCACTTCCTTTCCAGTCTTCGCACTTTCTGCTTGAGGGTCCTGATATGTGAATTATACCAGGGGGCACACCTCCTCTGATTTACTATTTTCTTTTTCAGGGGGGCAACAGAATCAAGGGTGATTCTCAGTGAGGTTGCTGCACCTTCAGCAATAGAGTCAACCTCAGCAGGGCTAAGATTATAATGATTGATCCCTGGAGAAACACACAGTGGTCCTGGGATTAGCACAGGGATCACTTCCTTAAACTTGGCTACAGCATTATCTGAAAGCCATCTGCTATAGTAAGACTGTGCTCTGAGCATAGAAGAATCCTTAATCATAAATGTGAAAGTGATCAAAGAATGATCAGACAGGAGTGGGTTCTGAGGGAACACTGACACATGTTCTACCTCAACACCATAAGTCAGAACTAGATCTAGGGTGTGGTTGAAGTTATGAGTTGGTTAATTTATCTGCTGGAGGAAACCAACTTACTCAAGTAATGAAATGAAACCATTTCTAAAGCTGTCATTTACAACATCTACATGGATGTTAAAGTCTCCAATGATAATGACTTTATCTGTTCTGAGGACCAAGTCAGATAAGATGTCAGAAAACTCAGACAGGAACTCTGAATGTGGCCCAGCAGGGGGCCGATATACAACTACAAACAGAAGTGGCTTTTCTGTCCTCCGGTTCAGATGGGTGATGCCAAGAGTCAGGCTTTCATATGAACTGGAGCTGTGTTTGGGTCTTGGATTAATTAATAAGTTGGAGTGATAGATTGCTGCCACTCCTTGACCAATAACACCAGGAATATGATAATTAAGATGGGTAGGAGGAATAGATTCATTTAAGCTAACATACTCCTCCTCCCGGGTGGGATGGACACGTTTCTCCTAATCAGACCAGGTTTTCCCCAAAAACTGTTCCAATTGTCTACAAAGGACACCTGGTTTTCGGGGCACCACGATGACAACGAGCGAAAAAGCCAGTACTTTATAAAATGACAAAGGGTGACAGAGGGGTTGTGGGTAAAGGGATATCATGTCTTTGATCTTTGAACATGTCTGATATTTGAGACAAATATATATTAATAAAAGCCCACTTTATAGACTTTGAGCTTTGGTATGAAAGGACAGAGTTTAACATTGGTAATTTTTATGCAGTATTTGTAAGGATTGGGGTAATACAGAAACTGGTCGACAATTTGAATTACATGTTTGCCAGAAGGTTTTAAGATAGGAATAACTTTGGCTGTTTCATTCTGCTTAGAAATATTCTGGTTTGTAAAGTCATACCAAACATACTACTCAGCACTACACAAAAGATGGCACACTGGTAAGTTTTGATCATTTAATTATTTGGCAAGGAAATTTACATTAGCTAAAAATAAAATGTCTGGCCTTGAGATTGAAGGTTGTTGACAAAATGGTGGACCTGATTGACGTTCTCTCTAATGATTATTTTAGTGTCTAAGTATTGGACAAGTTATATTTTTATTATATACCCTTACCCGTGCACAAAAAATCATGACAATGCACACATACATGAGGTGTGGTGAAAATTTGATATTGTTGTCTGGAAATGAACATGAAATAATTTTATTTTGAGAATAGAGTGAGCGCAGATATAGGTAGACAACATTGGCAGACAAGATCTACAAAAATATAATCGTAACCCATGTCCCCAAATCAACCGGAAGTCCCGTACATCCCTTTTATTGCTGTTCTACTGCAGCTTTATGAGTGAAGCGGCTCATAAAGTTTCTGCGACAAAACTAGAAATTATGGTCTTTTAATGGTGTAAGGGGAGAAATAGCAGGCATCGTATATCTTTGGATACAGTTGTTAGGGTGGCTTAGTCCTTTGGTAAATGGGGCACTGTGCAGTGAGGGGAAGCTTAAGGTGATACTGAAGCTGCTTGATAGTTTATAATGACTCCAACTTGTCATGAGATCAGTGTTTCCCTAGAGTTTCTGTACTCCATTTTGATTTTTAAAGGGAGACTTCTCTTAATCTTTTTTCTCCTCTCTTCTAACATAGCTACCAACATTGGTGTCCATATCCCTTTGCATACGAGCAGAACATAGTGGAAATTGGAAGCATCCTCTATTCCAGACAAACCAATTATCTGGTGCAGTCCATTCTGGGAGAGGGTGCATTTGGCAAAGTTGTCAAATGTATAAGGTTGAGAGACAACAAGACTGTGGCAGTCAAAGTCATGAAGAAAGAAGAAGATTACTATGATTGTGTAGAGCAGGAAGTATGTAACAACAACTTTTGTTCCTATTTGCCCCTGTATGTGGTTTAATTAAGGTGAACCTTGACATTTGTCTCCTTAGATACAAGCCCTGCTAAGGCTTCAAAGACTGGATGCAGAAAAATGCAACATTGTCCAGATTCACGCAGCCTTTTTTGACAGAGGGTATTTCTGCTTCGTCTTCGAGTACCTGGACAAAAGTCTATTTGACTACATGGCGGAGAACGATTTTCGTCCTCTGCCTCTAAACGCAATCAGATCTATTGTCCAACAGGTACGTCTCACTGCACTTCCTTTTTCATTAATAGCCCTTTGATCTAATGTTGAAAAAGTATTCTGAAAGTGTTTTATTTTCTTTAAGCTTGCAATTGCACTTCAATCGCTGAAGAGCGTGGGAGTGACTCACCGCGATATAAAGCTGGACAATATTATGTTAGTGGACCATGAAAAGCAGCCTTTCAGAGTCAAACTTATCGACTTTGGAATTGCCACTGTTGCCTCCACTATACCACAGGGCTCAGTTATACAGGCCCTCTGTTCCATGTAATTATTTTTTACAAATGTTTAAAATCATGGAAATCTATAAATAACCAATTGTAAAAAGCAAATTAACACCCTTTTATAGGTCTCCAGAGGTCCTTTTGGGTCTTCCATTGACAGAGGCTGTCGACATGTGGTCTCTGGGCTGTTTGGCTGCCAAGTTACACCTGGGGATTTCGCTGTTTGATGGGGACAATGAGTATGACATGGTAAGTATATTTGTAGTATTTGGAGTTTTCTTCATTCTTTTCTTTGAACTTTTCTGCAACATAAACTTTTTTTGGTGAATATTGTGACGTGGTGTTTTCTTTACCCACAGATGAGAAGCATTGTGGAGCTACTAGGTCAACCTCCGAATCGAATGCTGGATGCAGGAATAAATACAAAGCAATTCTTTAAGAAATATATGTGCGCAGGGAATCGATCATGGAAACTAAAGGTATCTGTGGTAGTTTGTCTAAGATATTTCTTACGGACTCTAATTTTTTCCCAAATTGATAGGTAGGAATGTTTATTTTGTTGTCCTTAACTCCTTTTCTGTTATCTGTTTAGACATGCCGCGGAACAACAGGATATCATTTTCTGGATTCTTTGGATGACATTTTAAGCGTATGTTTTTCCAGTTTTCATTTGTTATTCACATCAATGTAACAACGCTTTCTTAATAGCATAAAGAATATATTTACAGGGTAATTAACTACTTTAAATCAATTTTTATTGTTCCAGGACATCCCTACTAAAGACAGTGAAAATCTAGGACTTGGTCTTTTTGTTGACATGCTAAAGAAAATGCTTGACCTAGATCCTGCCACGCGCATTACCCCAGCTCAACTGCTGCATCATGGTTTTCTGACAAACACTGAGTAAGTCTACACAAAGATCATTCATTTCAGTCCTAAAACCTTTGATTTATACATTTGAAAAAATTGCAGGATTGCAGATAATTATTTAAGTCAAGTATTTGTTGTCTTGAAGGGTGGGGACCACCTCTGAAGAGCTAGAGGGTACTGCCAGCCAGGAAAATGGACAGACGTTGCAGTCGCAGTGTGAAACCCCCCAGCTGAACCAAGAGAGCCAGTTAAAAACAGGGCAGAAAAGAAATCGGGACTCTAACGATGACGACCCAACTTGTCACGACTCCAAGCGGCCTAAATTTCAGTCAAGGGTGACACCAGTGACGGACACACAGATAAATGATGATAATTTCACCGTTCAGAGGAAGCTGCCTGATGGGAAGGATGGTGAGCCTCATTGCTCCACCTCGATGGCTGTGCCCAGGTTCAGCCAAAAAGCTTTAAAAAGAAGAAGGAAATACACAGGCAGGAAAAGAGAGAAACAGACTCCCTGAACACATATGTTTTGGGGACAGTCCCATCTGGTCTTTCAATCACATATTCACCCTGAATTACAATAAAGGAAGCTGATTTCATTATTTTAAACATTGGTTTCTGTTTTTTTTCAAGACCATAAAGTCTTTACAGAAAATCAAACAATAAATTGGTGCATTTAAATTAGTATAATTATTTTTTGGGAACCTCTTCCCTTGTTTTCTTGTGCCTGAGGAAAAGTTGACCGATTTTTACTTTGTCCCATTTACTCTGCCTATTGTTGCACACAAACCTGGAATAACAATATTTAATATGTTTTTTCAAATATTTTATTCCTAGAAGATAAAAACATTGCAAAACTAACATAATTTAAGAGGCAAAAGATGTTTTAGCCCAACTTTCTGGGCAATAGTGATATAGCTGATGTTTGTATACAGTTGCTAAAACAGACAGGAAACAGCTAATAACTGCTAAAGATATGTTTGATAAAGATACACAGGATATCCCAAACGACTTGTAACCAACTATTTTGAATTAATCCTGCACAATCATCAACACAATCATCCTTAGCAGATATTGTATGTGTTGCTCTCACCAGTGTTTTCAGTGTAAATCGCCACAGTAATTATCGAGAAAATAATCAACAACCTTCTCTCAGTGTTTCTTTTTTCATCTGCTACTATAAACTAAAATCTGTACATTTTCCATCCCTGTGAGACAAGTCCCTATCACAATTAATGTCACCCTCACATGGACACAGAAGAAATTTGCCATCAATCAATCAATCTTTATTTATATAGCGTCTGTTACAATTAAAATTGTTTCTAGGCACTTTCCAGAATCCCAGGGCCTGACCCGCAACAAGCAACAGTGGCAAGGAAAAACTCCCCTTTAACAGAAAGAAACCTTGAGCAGGACCAGGCTCATGTAGGGGGACCCTCCGGTGATGGACGGCTGGGTAGAGAGAGAGGAGAAGGGGGAGGACAGGTAGAGGAGAGAATAGGTAGAGAACATAGAGAAACATTAATAGTACAAGTATAAGAGTAGAGTGGGTCAGCAGGGTCAGAGGTCGGCAGGCCAGCATACAGCTACAGAGGCGGCTAGACCTGTTGATGAATCCACGGGGGGGGGGGGCAGAGAAACTATACAAGAAACAACATCATCAATGATCTACTAGGAGAGGAGAGGAGAGGAGAGGAGAGGAGAGGAGAGGAGAGGAGAGGGAAAAGGAGAAGGAGAGGGAGAAGAAGGAGAGGGGAGGGGAGAGGAGAGAAGAAGGAGAAGGAGAGGAAAGGAGAGGAGAACAGAGGGGAAAAGGAGACAGAGAGGAAGAGAAGAGGGAAAAGGAGGAGAGGGAGAAGAAGGAGAGGGGAGAGGAGAGAAGAGGGAGAAGGAAAGGAAAGGAGAACAGAGGGGAAAAGGAGACAGAGAGGAAGAGGAGAAGGAGAGGAGAGGAGAGGAGAGGAGAGGAGAGGAGAGGAGAGGACCATGACCCAGTGGGGTGACAGAGGCATGTCAGGTGATCATGTTTCTGGACCCCGGCAGCCTCGGCCTATAACAGCATAACTAAGATGTTAACCAAATGATTACACGACCCCCTAAGTATGATAATTTGTCTGTCTATGATAATAACTGGAACTACAGAATTAGTAACAATAAGCTTTTTCAAAGAGGAAGGTTTTAAGTATAATCTTAACAGTAGCGATGGAGTCAGCCTCCCGTACCTGGACAGGGAGCTGGTTCCATAGCGGGAGGCCTGGTAGCTAAATGCTCGGCCCCCCATTCTACATCTAGAGACTCTGGGGTCCACAAGTAAACCAGCATTCTGAGAGTGGAGTGGTCTATTGGGCTGGTAAGGTATCACTAGCTCCTCCAGGTAGGATGGAGCTAGGCCTCTGAGGACCTTGTAGGTCAAAAGAAGGGTTTTAAAAATTATTCTAAATTTAATGGGCAGCCAATGAAGAGACGCCAGTACAGGAGTTATGTGATCTCTTTTGTCAATACCTGTCAGAACTCTGGCTGCGGCATTTTGGATCAGCTGGAGGCTTCTTAAAGAGTTGTTTGGACACCCTTATAATAAAGAATTACAATAGTCCAGCCTGGAAGTAACAAATGCATGGACTAACTTTTCAGCATCATGCCGCGTCAGTAGTTTCCTAATCTTTGTGATGTTCCTCAGGTGAAAAAAGGCACTTCTAGAGACTAACTTAATGTGTGAGTTGAAGGAGAGATTTTGATCAAAAGTTACTCCTAGATTCCTCACAGAGAGACAAGATGTTAATGAGATACTATATAGAGTGATCATGTGATCTAATCTATCCCTGAGAGGTTCAGGACCAAACACCATGACCTCAGATTTTCCGGAGTTAAGGAGGAGGAAATTTGAAGACATCCAGGACTTTATATCTTTAAGACAGGTCTGAAGCTTCACTAACTTCTCTGTCTCCTCTGGTTTCATGGATAAATAAAGCTGAGTGTCATTAGCATAACAATGAAAATTTATCCCATGCTGCCGAATAATGTTCCCTAAGGGAAGCATGTACAAGGTGAAGAGGATTGGTCCAAGTACAGAACCTTGAGGAACTCCATGGCTCACCCTACTGTATGAGGAGGGAACACCATGGACATGAGCAAACTGGTATCTATCAGATAAATATGATGTAAACCAGTCTAGTGCTGTCCCTTTGATCCCAATCACATGTTCCAGTCTCTATAACAGGATACTGTGATCAACTGTATCAAAAGCAGTACTGAGGTCCAGCAGAACCAGCATAGAAACCAGTCCATGATCTGAAGCTATAAGAAGATCATTAGTAACTTTAAGAAGTGCTTTTTCTGTGCTGTGATGAGCTCTAAAGCCTGACTGAAACATCTCAAACAGGCTGTTCCTCTGCAGGTGCTGCAGTAACTGAATCACCGCCACCTTATCAAGAACTTTAGAGATAAAAGGAAGGTTGGATATTGGCCTGTAATTTGCTAATACATCAGGATCCAGTGATGGTTTTTTGAGCAACGGCTTAATCACTGCCACCTTGTAGGACCGGGGTACATAACCTGTCACTAAAGAACCACTGATCTGGTCCAGGACAGAACTGTCTATCAATGGTAAAACATCCTTCAACAGGTGTGTTGGGATGGGATCTAAAAGACACGTGGTGATCTTGGATTTCTGAATTAGCGATGACGCCTCAGAAAAATATATAGGGGTGAAGGAGTTTAAGGGCTCGTTGGAGAACCTGTATGTTCCCACAGTCAGCACATCTGGTGATGGTCCAGTTGTTGGGATGGCCTGGTTAGCTTTTTCTCTGATAGCTAGAACTTTATCGGTGAAGAAGCTCATGAAGTCTTCACCACTAAGGGAAGAAGGGATACGTGGATCTAAAACACTGTGACTCTTGGTTAATTTGGCCACGGTGCTGAAAAGAAACCTGGGGTTGTTCTTATTCTCCTCAATTAAAGAAGAAAAATAAGCTGTTCTAGCCTTACGGAGGGCCTTTTTGTAAACTAATAGACAGTCTTTCCAGGCTACATGATAGCTGTCTATTTTACAAGAATGCCACTTCCTTTCCAGTCTTCGCACTTTCTGCTTGAGGGTCCTGATATGTGAATTATACCAGGGGGCACACCTCCTCTGATTTACTATTTTCTTTTTCAGGGGGGCAACAGAATCAAGGGTGATTCTCAGTGAGGTTGCTGCACCTTCAGCAATAGAGTCAACCTCAGCAGGGCTAAGATTATAATGATTGATCCCTGGAGAAACACACAGTGGTCCTGGGATTAGCACAGGGATCACTTCCTTAAACTTGGCTACAGCATTATCTGAAAGCCATCTGCTATAGTAAGACTGTGCTCTGAGCATAGAAGAATCCTTAATCATAAATGTGAAAGTGATCAAAGAATGATCAGACAGGAGTGGGTTCTGAGGGAACACTGACACATGTTCTACCTCAACACCATAAGTCAGAACTAGATCTAGGGTGTGGTTGAAGTTATGAGTTGGTTAATTTATCTGCTGGAGGAAACCAACTTACTCAAGTAATGAAATGAAACCATTTCTAAAGCTGTCATTTACAACATCTACATGGATGTTAAAGTCTCCAATGATAATGACTTTATCTGTTCTGAGGACCAAGTCAGATAAGATGTCAGAAAACTCAGACAGGAACTCTGAATGTGGCCCAGCAGGGGGCCGATATACAACTACAAACAGAAGTGGCTTTTCTGTCCTCCGGTTCAGATGGGTGATGCCAAGAGTCAGGCTTTCATATGAACTGGAGCTGTGTTTGGGTCTTGGATTAATTAATAAGTTGGAGTGATAGATTGCTGCCACTCCTTGACCAATAACACCAGGAATATGATAATTAAGATGGGTAGGAGGAATAGATTCATTTAAGCTAACATACTCCTCCTCCCGGGTGGGATGGACACGTTTCTCCTAATCAGACCAGGTTTTCCCCAAAAACTGTTCCAATTGTCTACAAAGGACACCTGGTTTTCGGGGCACCACGATGACAACGAGCGAAAAAGCCAGTACTTTATAAAATGACAAAGGGTGACAGAGGGGTTGTGGGTAAAGGGATATCATGTCTTTGATCTTTGAACATGTCTGATATTTGAGACAAATATATATTAATAAAAGCCCACTTTATAGACTTTGAGCTTTGGTATGAAAGGACAGAGTTTAACATTGGTAATTTTTATGCAGTATTTGTAAGGATTGGGGTAATACAGAAACTGGTCGACAATTTGAATTACATGTTTGCCAGAAGGTTTTAAGATAGGAATAACTTTGGCTGTTTCATTCTGCTTAGAAATATTCTGGTTTGTAAAGTCATACCAAACATACTACTCAGCACTACACAAAAGATGGCACACTGGTAAGTTTTGATCATTTAATTATTTGGCAAGGAAATTTACATTAGCTAAAAATAAAATGTCTGGCCTTGAGATTGAAGGTTGTTGACAAAATGGTGGACCTGATTGACGTTCTCTCTAATGATTATTTTAGTGTCTAAGTATTGGACAAGTTATATTTTTATTATATACCCTTACCCGTGCACAAAAAATCATGACAATGCACACATACATGAGGTGTGGTGAAAATTTGATATTGTTGTCTGGAAATGAACATGAAATAATTTTATTTTGAGAATAGAGTGAGCGCAGATATAGGTAGACAACATTGGCAGACAAGATCTACAAAAATATAATCGTAACCCATGTCCCCAAATCAACCGGAAGTCCCGTACATCCCTTTTATTGCTGTTCTACTGCAGCTTTATGAGTGAAGCGGCTCATAAAGTTTCTGCGACAAAACTAGAAATTATGGTCTTTTAATGGTGTAAGGGGAGAAATAGCAGGCATCGTATATCTTTGGATACAGTTGTTAGGGTGGCTTAGTCCTTTGGTAAATGGGGCACTGTGCAGTGAGGGGAAGCTTAAGGTGATACTGAAGCTGCTTGATAGTTTATAATGACTCCAACTTGTCATGAGATCAGTGTTTCCCTAGAGTTTCTGTACTCCATTTTGATTTTTAAAGGGAGACTTCTCTTAATCTTTTTTCTCCTCTCTTCTAACATAGCTACCAACATTGGTGTCCATATCCCTTTGCATACGAGCAGAACATAGTGGAAATTGGAAGCATCCTCTATTCCAGACAAACCAATTATCTGGTGCAGTCCATTCTGGGAGAGGGTGCATTTGGCAAAGTTGTCAAATGTATAAGGTTGAGAGACAACAAGACTGTGGCAGTCAAAGTCATGAAGAAAGAAGAAGATTACTATGATTGTGTAGAGCAGGAAGTATGTAACAACAACTTTTGTTCCTATTTGCCCCTGTATGTGGTTTAATTAAGGTGAACCTTGACATTTGTCTCCTTAGATACAAGCCCTGCTAAGGCTTCAAAGACTGGATGCAGAAAAATGCAACATTGTCCAGATTCACGCAGCCTTTTTTGACAGAGGGTATTTCTGCTTCGTCTTCGAGTACCTGGACAAAAGTCTATTTGACTACATGGCGGAGAACGATTTTCGTCCTCTGCCTCTAAACGCAATCAGATCTATTGTCCAACAGGTACGTCTCACTGCACTTCCTTTTTCATTAATAGCCCTTTGATCTAATGTTGAAAAAGTATTCTGAAAGTGTTTTATTTTCTTTAAGCTTGCAATTGCACTTCAATCGCTGAAGAGCGTGGGAGTGACTCACCGCGATATAAAGCTGGACAATATTATGTTAGTGGACCATGAAAAGCAGCCTTTCAGAGTCAAACTTATCGACTTTGGAATTGCCACTGTTGCCTCCACTATACCACAGGGCTCAGTTATACAGGCCCTCTGTTCCATGTAATTATTTTTTACAAATGTTTAAAATCATGGAAATCTATAAATAACCAATTGTAAAAAGCAAATTAACACCCTTTTATAGGTCTCCAGAGGTCCTTTTGGGTCTTCCATTGACAGAGGCTGTCGACATGTGGTCTCTGGGCTGTTTGGCTGCCAAGTTACACCTGGGGATTTCGCTGTTTGATGGGGACAATGAGTATGACATGGTAAGTATATTTGTAGTATTTGGAGTTTTCTTCATTCTTTTCTTTGAACTTTTCTGCAACATAAACTTTTTTTGGTGAATATTGTGACGTGGTGTTTTCTTTACCCACAGATGAGAAGCATTGTGGAGCTACTAGGTCAACCTCCGAATCGAATGCTGGATGCAGGAATAAATACAAAGCAATTCTTTAAGAAATATATGTGCGCAGGGAATCGATCATGGAAACTAAAGGTATCTGTGGTAGTTTGTCTAAGATATTTCTTACGGACTCTAATTTTTTCCCAAATTGATAGGTAGGAATGTTTATTTTGTTGTCCTTAACTCCTTTTCTGTTATCTGTTTAGACATGCCGCGGAACAACAGGATATCATTTTCTGGATTCTTTGGATGACATTTTAAGCGTATGTTTTTCCAGTTTTCATTTGTTATTCACATCAATGTAACAACGCTTTCTTAATAGCATAAAGAATATATTTACAGGGTAATTAACTACTTTAAATCAATTTTTATTGTTCCAGGACATCCCTACTAAAGACAGTGAAAATCTAGGACTTGGTCTTTTTGTTGACATGCTAAAGAAAATGCTTGACCTAGATCCTGCCACGCGCATTACCCCAGCTCAACTGCTGCATCATGGTTTTCTGACAAACACTGAGTAAGTCTACACAAAGATCATTCATTTCAGTCCTAAAACCTTTGATTTATACATTTGAAAAAATTGCAGGATTGCAGATAATTATTTAAGTCAAGTATTTGTTGTCTTGAAGGGTGGGGACCACCTCTGAAGAGCTAGAGGGTACTGCCAGCCAGGAAAATGGACAGACGTTGCAGTCGCAGTGTGAAACCCCCCAGCTGAACCAAGAGAGCCAGTTAAAAACAGGGCAGAAAAGAAATCGGGACTCTAACGATGACGACCCAACTTGTCACGACTCCAAGCGGCCTAAATTTCAGTCAAGGGTGACACCAGTGACGGACACACAGATAAATGATGATAATTTCACCGTTCAGAGGAAGCTGCCTGATGGGAAGGATGGTGAGCCTCATTGCTCCACCTCGATGGCTGTGCCCAGGTTCAGCCAAAAAGCTTTAAAAAGAAGAAGGAAATACACAGGCAGGAAAAGAGAGAAACAGACTCCCTGAACACATATGTTTTGGGGACAGTCCCATCTGGTCTTTCAATCACATATTCACCCTGAATTACAATAAAGGAAGCTGATTTCATTATTTTAAACATTGGTTTCTGTTTTTTTTCAAGACCATAAAGTCTTTACAGAAAATCAAACAATAAATTGGTGCATTTAAATTAGTATAATTATTTTTTGGGAACCTCTTCCCTTGTTTTCTTGTGCCTGAGGAAAAGTTGACCGATTTTTACTTTGTCCCATTTACTCTGCCTATTGTTGCACACAAACCTGGAATAACAATATTTAATATGTTTTTTCAAATATTTTATTCCTAGAAGATAAAAACATTGCAAAACTAACATAATTTAAGAGGCAAAAGATGTTTTAGCCCAACTTTCTGGGCAATAGTGATATAGCTGATGTATAAGTAGTTTGTATACAGTTGCTAAAACAGACAGGAAACAGCTAATAACTGCTAAAGATATGTTTGATAAAGATACACAGGATATCCACAAACTACTTGTAACCAACTATTTTGAATTAATCCTGCACAATCATCAACACAATCATCCTTAGCAGATGTTGTATGTGTTGCTCTCACCAGTGTTTTCAGTGTAAATCACCACATTAATTATAGAGAAAATAATCAACAACCTTCTCTCAGTGTTTCTTTTTTCATCTGCTACTATAAACTAAAATCTGTACATTTTCCATCCCTGTGAGACAAGTCCCTATCACAATTAATGTCACCCTCACATGGACACAGAAGAAATTTGCCATCAATCAATCAATCTTTATTTATATAGCGTCTGTTACAATTAAAATTGTTTCTAGGCGCTTTCCAGAATCCCAGGGCCTGACCCGCAACAAGCAACAGTGGCAAGGAGGAGCCACTGAGCCAGGAGAGGAGAGGAGAGGAGAGGAGAGGAGAGGAGAGGAGAGGAGAGGAGAGGACCACGATTACACGATCCCATAAGTATGATAATTTGTCTGTCTCAGATAGTAACTGCAACTACAGAATTAGTGACAATAAGCTTTTTCAAAGAGGTAGGTTTTAAGTCTAAACTTAACAGTAGAGATGGAGTCAGCCTCCCGTACCTGGACAGGAAGCTCGTTCCATAGCTCCTCCAGGTAGGATGGAGCTAGGCCTCTGAGAACCTTAGAGGTCAGAAGAAGAATTTTAAAAATTCTTATAAATTTAACGGGCAGCCAATGAAGAGACGCCAGTACGGGAGTTATGTGATCTCTTTTGTCAATACCTGTCAGAACTCTGGCTGCAGCATTTTGGATCAGCTGGAGTCTTCTTAAAGAGTTGTTTGTACACCCTGATAATAAAGAATTACAATAGTCCAGCCTGGAAGTAACAAAAGCATGGACTGACTTTTCAGCATCATGCCGCGTCAGTAGTTTCCTAATCTTTGTGATGTTCCTCAGGTGAAGAAAGGCACTTCTAGAGACTGTTTTAAAGTGTTAGTTAAAGGACAGATTTTGATCAAAAGTTACTCCAAGATTCCTCACAGTGAGACTAGATGCTAATGAGATACTATCGAGAGTGATAATGTGATCTAATCTATCCCTGAGAGGTTCAGGACCAAACACCATGACCTCAGGTTTTCCTGGGTTAAGGAGGAGGAAATTTGAAGACATCCAGGACTTTATGTCTTTAAGACAGGTCTGAAGCTTCACTAACTTCTCTGTCTCCTCTGGTTTCATGGATAAATAAAGCTGAGTGTCATTAGCATAACAATGAAAATTTATCCCATGCTGCCGAATAATGTTCCCTAAGGGAAGCATGTACAAGGTGAAAATAATTGGTCCAAGTACAGAACCTTGAGGAACCCCATGGCTAACCCTACTGTATGAGGAGGGAACACCATGGACATGAGCAAACTGGTATCTATCAGATAAATATGATCTAAACCAGTCTAGTGCTGTCCCTTTAATCCCAATCACATGTTCCAGTCTATGTAACAGGATACTGTGATCAACTGTATCAAAAGCAGTACTGAGGTCCAGCAGAACCAGCATAGAAACCAGTCCATTATCTGAAGCTATAAGAAGATCATTAGTAACTTTAATAAGTGCCGTTTCTGTACTTTGATGAGCTCTAAAGCTAAAGATAAAAGGAAGGTTGGATATTGGCCTATCATTTGCTAATACGTCAGAATCCAGTGATGGTTTTTTAAGCAACGGCTTAATCACTGCCACCTTGTAGGACCAGGGTACATAACCTGTCACTAAAGAACCATTGATCTGGTCCAGGACAGAACTGCCTATCAATGGTAAAACATCCTTCAACAGGTTCGTTGGGATGGGATCTAAAAGACACGTGGTGGTCTTGGATTTCTGAATTCGTAAAGATGTTCAAAAGAACTGATATTTCAGAATACAGTGATACAAGAAGTAACATTAATATTTGGCTACAGGTCAGGACTTTCCCCTCCATCATTAATGATAATCATACAAAAAGGACTATAGCAATAAACTTTTTAAAGAATATAATTTGCGAACTATTGGGGAAACTATTCAATTCTATAACATGGAAAATGAGAAATGTTTTGTTTCTCACGCATTCAAAACTACTAGTTTGTGAGTTTTTCCATAGTTTTCGGATGTGTACGGAATAGCTGTTTCTGTCCTAAGCAAAACTCCACCTAGTTTGAGCTCAAAACATTACTAACAGGTTATTTTGGCAATACATATTAAGTTAATTAATCTTTCGTAGATGGATATTTCCCAATAAGTAAAATTGGTTCACATTTGAACCTTGAATTTTTGGAAAAATATTTGATTTAAACTGGCGACTTGCAACCGAACAATTTGTCAGTTTGATAAAACACAGGACAGGGATCTGTAGTGAGACAAATTGTCACTACAAATTACTGAAATAAGGCAGATTAGTGCTGTAATTGTTTTATCAAGACATATCGAGAGTAAGCTTCGCTGGCCAAAATGCAAAATCTGATTTCAAAGCAGGTCTTAAATTTGGATCTTAAATGAATTCAAATAGCTATTCAAAGAAGACTGAATATGAAAAACAGTGAGGCATGTTTAGTGAAAAACAGGTTTTAATAAAAGTACATTTTCTTATATCCTTAATTCATAACTTTTTGTTGTTATGAATGCTAAACTTAGATGAGATGTGGAGCTGGCCACCTTGTTAATTTACACAATCGCATCAAAATAGAAAATAAGGTTTATTAATCACAACTATTGCTTCTCTTCTTTATCTGGCATCGAAAACAACCACTGAAATCAGAGTCAAGGAAATAAACAGTGTTATAGAATTAAATTTACAAGCATAAATAAGCACACTATCCACAAGGATACATCTCTTTGTTCTCTTCTTGTACAGAATCCTGTAGCCACACTCTCTGCATCGGATTGGATCTCGAGCTTTTATTTCATTTTCAGTGTGACACTCTGCAGAGACAAAAAAATAAAAAAATTCTGAGAGGAAAAATAAAAGGCTGACATAATGTTTGCAATAAACTGTAAACATTTGAGCTCTTTAATGTAGTATATACAGTATATAAAGGCTGCATTGAACATTGAAAGCAAAAAACATATAATACTTGTATTTTCACATTTTGATTTTTTTTTTTAAATGAATATATATATATATCGATCATCCAATCGTTAGAACATGTGTAGAAGTTAATTGCTATATTTTGTTCTTGTACTTTGGTGCTTAAAAGAATACGACATCTACAACTATATATATAGTCGGAAAGTAATGACACAAAGAGGCAGATTTGGTGGAATAGGACGAGAAGATACTAGACTTGACATCAAAACTACAGTGATAAAAGTAGAATGGCGACAATACTAGACAGATTCACAGTATCCAAGTCTGCTAGCATCTATAGCAAGCAGGTGTACTATGAACGTTAACTAAGTACGTTAAACAAGCCAAAATTGCATTTTACCTCCACATATGTAGGCCATAGGCTGCTGTTTGGGTGGCTGTAAGTCTTTCTGCGTATCCATTTTAGTTTCTGTAAAACAGCAAGTGTGTCGAGTCCCGTCAGTATCGTTGTAGCATGCTAACACAGTCACAGCATGGTGGTATTAGCGAAGCCATGGGTTTCATATGCGATCACAGTATATCATAGCACAAAGTTAAGTATGTTGAAGGTAAACATACTTACGGACACGCAGTAATGTCGACAGAAAATAAAGAAATCTTACCGCTAATCTCAGAAAGTGTTAGCTGTTTACTCAAAACAACTGTCCACGCATCCGCCCAAGCGCATGCGCATTACGACACTATTCACGACCAAACAAGCTCCAATGTCATTGGTCAGAAGATACGACGTCATATTTGCCGCTTTCCCCTTTAAACCCCATACGAACAATTGTATAATATAGCACTCATGTGGTTTAGCGATTTATATAATGTTGGAATTTTTTATGGTCACCGAGATTGTAAGAACAACGTTGTTTATTTTCTTATTTTACCCCAGTCCAACAGAGGGCGCTCTAACAGCTCGGTTTCTCAAATCGTCCATCGTCTGACACCCAGCTGCCCCTTCACTAGTTTTTGACAACAACGAGCGAGTCTGTCGACAATGTTCAGATCTTGACTATTGATCCAATCACCTATAACTGTACAATCTTAATTTGAATTTTCGCCCCTCGGATCTATACGACATGGAACCGTCTGCGCCCAAAAGGTGCGTATTGTCCGGCTGAAAACGTGAGCGTAAGCTGCGCGCCAGCTACTGAAAAGGCCAACGTAGGCGGTAGCTGTTCGGCTAGCAGAGGCTAACTTAGCTTTAGCTTCTGTACTTTTGGTAAAAGTTACCAAACTTAAGATAAAAAAGAGACATTAACAGGATCATGTTTGGCCATAAACAGAAGCCACATGTTAAAATGTCTTGTCTCTTTATTTGTCTTCACCCGGTGTGATATTAACCTTAACTTGATGTATATTACGTGAATTTGGCGCATTTTATTTGTAATTAAAACTTATGACGGATGTTTACATTGACGCTAATCTACCAGGACACTATATAATACGAGTAACAGCCTAAAAATAGATTCTGTGCATACCTGTTTTCGGTTTTGAAGCCGGTTCCATTAGTGTACGTGTGGTACCAAATCGTTGATTTGCCCCAATATTTCAGTGGAATTCAGATTAATGGCATTTAGAAGTCAAACAAGAACAATGCAACGTTGTGACATCTCCAAGCAATAAATCCTACACAAACGACACAAAATGAAGCACGATTGAAACTGTTGTTGAGCTTTTTCTTCAAATGACACATATTCATCCAAACTCAGCTTTAAAGACCCGTTCTGCATTGTATAAAAGCGACGATCATTCAAATTCTCAGGTTAGAGAAAACATTAGCTGTGTTTTGGTGCAATTCCTGCATCCTGTTAAAGGAAAGTATCCTTAAACACTTTTAGTTTCTTGTCTGTGAAGCAGCACTCCAGCACAATGTTTCCATTGGTTTCACTACTTCTTTTCTGTTCCTGAGGTTACTTTTTCTATATTGACAGCAAGCTAAAAAAGCTCAGTGAGGACAGCTTGACCAAACAACCCGAGGAAGTGTTTGATGTGCTGGAAAAACTTGGTGAAGGGTAAGTTACCTAGAAATGCAGTCTTCATCTGCACGTTGCATTTCTCTTCCTGGTTGTTGCATAAATGGCAGGATTCTGTTCGCTCTGTGGATGCATGGTGACGTAATGTTGTTTGTGTGCTTAGTTCCTATGGCAGTGTTTTTAAAGCCATTCACAAGGAGTCGGGCCAGGTGGTGGCTATCAAGCAGGTTCCTGTGGAGTCTGATCTGCAGGAGATCATCAAGGAGATCTCCATCATGCAGCAGTGTGACAGGTCCAGACACAACACCGACAAACTATTATTACCACTGCGTGAATTTTATCAAGTCTCCTTTATTTTGAGCCGAGTTTCATAAAATTCTTCGACAGTCCGACCTTGTCAGATGTTTGATCGTGCCTACGGCAGCTCAGCTGTTGCTTTGCTTTAAAGAAATACTGTGTCTGGTATTTGTTGGTAGCCCCTATGTCGTGAAGTACTACGGCAGTTATTTCAAGAACACAGACCTGTGGATTGTCATGGAGTATTGTGGAGCCGGTTCTGTGTCGGACATCATCAGGCTGCGCAACAAGACGGTGCGTGGAGTGACGCGCACCTGTGTACACTCGCATTCACACATCATCAGTCTTAAATATGATGTCGTTTATATGCTGAATTGGCATTTCCTCTCTGCTGGCAGCTGACAGAGGAAGAGATTGCTACTATTCTAAAATCAACTCTGAAGGGTCTTGAGTATCTTCACTTCATGAGGAAGATTCACCGGGACATCAAGGCAGGAAACATCCTCCTCAACACGGAGGGACACGCCAAACTCGCAGACTTCGGAGTTGCCGGACAGCTAACGGTACCGCGCTGTCATTCAAGATTCACACTGGTTGCAAAGTTGGGTTTTTGCATGATGGCGGTACCAGAATTGCTTCTGTAATGTCAAAGGACACAATGGCAAAGAGAAACACAGTGATCGGCACGCCATTCTGGATGGCGCCAGAGGTGATCCAAGAGATCGGGTACAACTGTGTGGCTGACATCTGGTCCCTTGGCATCACATCTATAGAGATGGCAGAGGGAAAACCTCCCTATGCTGACATCCATCCGATGAGAGTGAGTGTAATCTTTTAGTAACGAAGTGGGTGTTTACACTAAATCCATTTAATGCTGCGATTCTTTGAAGAGCATTTTTTTCTATGAAACGCAGCGTTACAGCTTTAGTTTGTGTTCTTCCAGGCTATCTTCATGATCCCCACCAATCCTCCTCCTACCTTCAGGAAACCCGAGCTTTGGTCCGACGAGTTCACCGACTTTGTGAAGAAATGTCTCGTCAAGAATCCAGAGCAGAGAGCAACAGCTACGCAGTTATTGCAGGTTGGAGAGAGGAATGAGGAACAAGGCCGTTTTGAGGAAGTTCCCAGCTTAATGCTTAATATGTCTCCACACTGTTCCTGCGATTGTTCAGCACCCGTTCATCAGCCAGGCCAAACCAGTCACAATCCTGAGGGATCTGATCACCGAGGCCATGGAGATGAAGGCCAAGAGGCAGCAGGAGCAGCAGAGAGAGCTGGAGGAGGAAGAGGACAACTCTGTACGTATGCTTCGAGGTCAGTCATGCGTGGAGGTTGTTGGATTAAATGTCTGGTGTTGTCCAGGAGGAGGAGACGGAGGTGGACTCTCACACGATGGTCAAGTCAGGCTCAGAAGGTGCAGGAACCATGCGGGCCACCAGCACCATGAGTGACGGCGCGCAGACCATGATTGAACACGGCAGCACCATGTTAGAGTCTGACCTGGGAACCATGGTCATCAACAGCGACGACGATGAGGAGGAGGAGGAAGACCAGAGATCCATGAAGAGTGAGCATCAAAAAAAAGAATTGGGGGGTGTTCAGACGGCTGCTGATGGTTCCTCCAGGTCTGATTCATGTTGTCCTCTCCCACAGGACACGCCACCCCTCAGCAGCCCATGCGTCCATCGTTCATGGATTATTTTGACAAGCAGGACTCGAACAAAGCCGCCCAGCAGCAGGAGAACTACAACCACAACCAGGCGCAGGAGCCTGGCTACCACATCCAGTCCAAGAACGTCTTCCCGGACAACTGGAAGGTACCTCAGGATGGAGATTTTGACTTTGTGAGTATAATTAGCCATGAGTGTTTGGCAGGCAAAATCCAAATTAAAACCCCAAATCTGACCTCTCTCACTCTCTCGCTATGTCTCTCTCTCCTCTTTTTTTGCGTGTTGTCACTCAGCTGAAGAACCTGGACTTTGAGGAGCTGCAGCTGCGCCTCACGGCCTTGGATCCTATGATGGAGCGGGAGATTGAGGAGCTCAGGCAGCGCTATACTGCCAAAAGACAGCCCATCCTGGATGCCATGGACGCCAAGAAGAGAAGGCAGCAGAACTTCTGAATCATCCTGTTTGCGTTGCCTTCACTCTCTTGGCTTCCCAAAGACCCCTTCATCAGGAAACACTGTCCCACTGATTCAGAGATGACTTGTCTTTGTCAGAAGGCCTCGGCTGTTCAGACCAACACCTGAACAGCTTCTAAATGAAGTTCCAAGCTTTTTTTTAACTGGAAGATGTCAGTTTCAGCTTCTGGAGTCTGCACTCTTCTGCCTTTTTCCAAGATCTATTGAAATTGTTCCTCATCTTTAGATCTTAATCAGTCCTGTAATGTTGCCGTGGGAATAATTTCCAGGACTGTGGCCAAAGAGACAGCTAAATCTTAGTGGTTACGCCCATAAACAAATCTGGAAATCGCCTCTTTCAAATGCAGAAAAAAAGCAGATGGTCTGATGGTCCGGGTGACCACACGAAGATGAGCGATTGCCCCCCCCCCCCCCCCCCCCCCCCCCCCCCTGACTTTTTACTTAATGTAAATAGAATTTAGGATCTAGGTTGGAAATATCTGGTGTGGATGCATTTTCTTAACCAAAGACAATCAGGACGTTGTGGATCATATCGAATGCCTTAAATAATCCGAAAGCTAGTTTTTACTGAGCAATGTAACGTCAGAAACAGGCCTGCTGGTTAAAATGCATTCGCTCACGGACGGGGACGATAGTGACTGTGATCGTGGTGAGGGAGGAGAGCTTGTGCATGATTTTAGATAGTTGTAAACCAGAAGCAAATGAAAATGTATTTTATTATCTACTTTGTTTCTGTCTGTCTCACCATTTCTGTCCCCACTCTGAATGCTAGTGCCTCGGAACTCTCTAAATCCCCAGTCAGAAGCAGATAAACAGCTAAATAATCCACAACTCATCAAAAAAGGAAGCATTCTATAATGATGTGTGACTTTTTTCTTCTGGATTTATTTCAAAACTCTACGTTTATTTCACACTTATAGTTTAGCCTTATTTACTACAGCTTATTTAAACGTTTAAACCATTTTTTTTATTGCACAGCAGAATAGGAGACCAAAAGTAGTCCAAAACAGTTTGATAGTTGTTAATAGCAAACGAACACGTCCTGTTCATGATGATGATGATGATGATGAAGACTGTAACAGCTTTTTTTTTTTTTGCACATTCATTCTTGATGACACATCTTTGTTATTTCTGTCAGTTTTAGCAGGCTTGGGAATTGGTCATGACACTGACGGTGCAGTGCTGCAGTGAAGGAACGAAGGTATCCTGTCAGTTCAGCTTATTTAGAAGATAAAGATTTAAATCGGGGGCATCTAAATCCAGTCCTCGAGGACAGAAAACCTGGCTGGATTTCTGCCCTCGAGGACTGGATTTAGATGCCCCCGATTTAGAGAAACAATCCAAGGAAGAGTATGTTTAAACGTAAAGAGGAAATATGAGCAGCCATTAAAAAACTTGTTTACTTTAAGTCTTACAAAATGTTAACAATGGTTTGCCTCAATTTGTGAAGGAAATTAGTTTTCGATGTGTTGATATCGACTTTTTGAATAAACCAATATTAAATGAGTCTAAAGGTCGCTGTTACAGTAAACACTTTAAAACTAGTGTTGTTTTTTCTGTTGGAGAAGATAAAAGAAGTGAGCGAGCTGTTGTGTGTATATTTGTCTTCCTTCCTCTGTGTTCAAGTTGTCAAAAACATTCTTTTGCTTTTTTTCATGAATTATGTGCAGCTTATGTACATGCATTCAGAGTTTATTTATTAAAACTTTAAATTTTTTATGTGTGACACTGGTTTAAATATTGTAGCTGCTATGGCTGTGAATATTTTTGCTCGTTGTCACGCGTCTCCATTTCAGTGTGTTTGTTAACTATGCATGCGTCAACGTTACCGTGCACCAGCGGCGGCTGTGGGTGAGGACGCTGGCGCATCCTGTTCAAAGGCTCCGCGCTCTGTCCACAGGAAAAGCCCAGTTTAAAATCAGAAATCTGTTTTACTATCTAGAGTGGGCTGGACATGTGGCAGCATCGTTGTGTTTGAGGTTGTGGAGGGGACGGTGTGCGTTTGTTTTGACCACTTAACTTATTTTGTTTGTAATATTTTATAGTTTTCAAAAGTTGCAAGAAATAATAAAAACTCCTTGTTAACTGAAGTGGATGTTTATTGGAAGCTTCTTACCCACAATCCCTTGCACCACAATCCCTACTTTTTTCCCGTAGTTCAGCATTTACTTTTGAAACACACAAAGATCTCGAGGGGACTGAGACACTTTGTTGTTCAGGACGTCTCAAGTGTTAAAATTCACATCTGATTTTCAAATGCTATCAAATCTAAGTTGCACTTGTGGCTGGGGCGGGGCTTATCGTGCACGTTGGACCCAACAGATTTAGCCTCCTCTACCTTTGAGCTGTGTGAAGAACGCGGCTGCAGATACACGCGGGTGCAATGGCAGCGCTTCGTCGACAAACCCCTTACACACCGACGGCCCCTGTCAGGCAGGGCATATACAGGTAAGGACCAAGGGTTTGCTGGGATGAGATCAGCTGGGGGATAAAACGGGCCCAAATCTGCTGTTTTTGTTGAAATTAATATGTAAAACACAGCTGTGGTCTTGCTCGACCAGCTCGATTTCCTGTTTCCGATCAAGGTGTGTGTTGGTGTGAGCAACGTGTGTCAGCAGCAAAATGTCAAGCTTGAACTCATGTTGGTAGGATGAACCTGTGAGTCGGCAGGTCAGTCAAATGTGTCCTCCGTCTCTCAGCCAGGCTGTGGTTGTGGATCGGACGGTGTACGTCTCTGGACAGCTGGGGCTGGACGTGGCTTCTGGACAGCTGGTGGACGGAGGAGTGCAGGCCCAGGCCAAACAGGTGAGGCTCACACGGACTGATGATGATGATGATGATGATGATGATGATGATGCTGGTGCTAGTGACGTTGATAATTATGATGGTTATGTATCCAAAGTTAGATCTCCACGTCAACTGGACTTGTTAAGGGTTACTTGAAGACGTCTCTCCTTCTCTCCAGAAGGCTTCTTCAGTTCTGAACTCACTGGGGACACAGCTTGAAAATATAGCCCCTGTGGGCCATTAGCATGGTAATGATCTGGGTGGTCACCTGAGAGTCGTTGGCAGGGTCATTAGGGCCGTTCACCTGGTTTCAGTTTGGGTGCTTCCACTTTGATTGCTGGGTCACCTGGTGACTGAAACGGTGTGAACTTTTGGATTGTTGGCAGGAGTGGAGGGCTGCACTGTGTGTAGGTGACGGGAAGTGCCTCAGCCCACCACCTCTGTCTAAGGAGGGGTTTCCACTTTAACATGGATGGCTTCCTGGACACCCCTCCCAAACCAGCGGTCTCCTCTGGCCAGGACCCATACTTTCCTTTAGGTGTAGGTGGACTGCTGAGTCCTGTCCTAAAGAGGTGGCACGCCTTGTGTCCCGTCCTTTGGGTTTTTGTCTCAAGTTGGAAAAAACATCCTCATGATGATATTAATGATGGTGGTGACGGTGAAAAAATGTGTTTGTTGGTACTGATGATGATCCTCATGTGAGTCCCGCCATCATCAGCATGGTGATGATGATGATCATGCTAGTGACTAAGGTGATGACGCTATGAATAGCACTGAATCCAAGTCTTGCTCCTCTTCCTCCTTCAGGCTCTCATCAACATGGGGGAGATCCTGAAAGCTGCCGGATGTACCTACAACAATGGTGAACTGTCACGCTGTGGACGCTCTTGCCTGCAGAGCTTCATATCCAAACTTTTTCAATATTCTGACTCTGTGCTCAGTGGTGAAGACAACGGTGCTCCTTGCTGATATAAATGATTTTAACAGAGTCAACGAGGTGTACAGAACATGTGAGTTCCCTCCATTTATTGGCATGTTCAGGTACTGTCATCTCACATTAACCATCAGATCTCACATTTTTAAGATTTATGAGAATCAAAAATATCCGATTTTGAACTTTTCAGTGAGTTATTTCATCTGAGTGAAAACAAACTATTCCTCAGGGGAATCCCGAGGCATTCCAAGGCTAACTGAGAAATATAGTCCCTTCGTTTTATTTGCTGTCATCATAGCAGCTGTGGAGCCCAGCGAATTAGAAATGGACACCACCATGAAGACGCACAGATGTAACCTAACCATCGCGGCCTCTGACCCAGAGACGGGTTTAAGCCCCTCCCCCTGGGGGCTCTGAACCCAAGACAACAGCCTGGGAACTTTCACTGACCCCCCACAGAGGCCCCGGATGTCATTGAACTCTTGCTGGATTGGTCATATTTGAGTTTTTTTCCTCCTGATATTGCCGTTCCAAAGCTTCAACAGATGCTGCCTACTTTTAGAATAACATTCCTTAAACCTTCTGTTCTGTGCTTATGAAAAGCATGTAAATGAATGCCATGTTTCTATACTTATGAACCACACATTTTAATGCGTCACCTTCTTTTTATTGAGGTCAATTGGCTACTCTTACATTTGAAGTTGATCCTGCTTCTTTTTGGGGGGTTTATCAATTTTGAAGAAACTCTGCAGGAGTAACTTAGAATATCACCTTAAAAAACAAAATAAGTAAGAGTCAAACATTTTTAACAGGCTAAACTAGCATGAGCTGGACAAACATTTAAAAATAAACCATTTTATTAACAATTTCACATGTACCACAGCAGATTCTGAGAAAAGGGTCCATTTCAAGGAAATATACACAAATTTAAATAATCTGGGAACTTAAATCATTTAATTGCACATTTCAAAGTCATTTGATTGTCCTTAGAATGTTGTGTAACTGTTTTCAAGAAAGTTTTGGACTAATATATGCTGTATGATGGCTGTAAATGTTTTTTTCCCTTCAGTTTTTAGCAGAGACTTCCCGGCCAGGGCCGCCTACCAGGTCGCTGCTCTCCCCAGAGTGAGTGCAAAGGAAATGATTTACAGTGAAAAGTCTTTCTCGATGTTTTATAACTGCGCTTATACCGCTGCGGCTGATGTGTAGTTTGTAACAAAACGCGATCACAAAATCTGATCCCGCATTAAATGGAGGCTAATGTCATAAAGCCACTCAAGCGCTTCTATTTTCACCTGATCTCATCCTTTTCTCCTCAGGGTGGACTGGTTGAAATTGAGGCGGTTGCTGTTGTTGGGCCTCTCTCGGACCCGTGACCATCTGGCCACAGTCGAAAATAAACAAACAAGCTCAAAGTAAAAGGCTGATTTAAAGTCTAGAAGACCGTCTAAAGTCCAAACCAGCAATTATAATCAATTATTTTTCCTTTATAGTCAGATTTAGATAATAATCAGATTATAGTTAGATCAGGACGATGCAATTTTGACCTAAATCAAACACTGACGCATTATAAAAAACGGTTTCACAGCTGGCATCCATCCGTACATCCATCCAACCATCCATCCGTACATCCATCCATGCATCCTTCCAGCCAAAAATGATTCCCTATCAGGATCATAGTGGGATCTGGTGACTAGCCCAGAGTTTTGGTCGGTTGTGTCTCGAAATCCAATTTAAAATGGCCACATTTGGGGTCCAGAGGAGTCTAAACTACAGATAGGAAATAATAATGAGATGTTATTCATGTTATATAAATGTAATATTTACACCATGCAGGGGAGACAGCAGAACCATCTGAATCACAGCCCTTCTTGGACATATACTTCCTGATACCTCCATTACATTTTTATATTAAGAAGATATAATCTAGTGCAGAATCCAAATGTGCATCATGACCACCATCATTACACCCTGGATTTCTCTGAGAATACTACATTCACCCTCATCAGAAGCTTATATCATTATTCACGAGCAGTCTTGGAAATCTTCATTTTTACAGTTTTACATTCAAAACCTGCTTATTAAAAACATTTGATATATTTTGGCTATGCTTCAAGAGAAATCTAATTCGGTAGAAAAGTACAGAACGGACCGTCCAACAGTTTTGTTTTTTTTTCAGAAAAATATGCCCTGCTCTATGCTTATTTTCTATACAGATAATAAATATATGTTGGGAGTAAAAACTGCAGCCGTGTCAAAGAGGAGTGGGTCTTTTTTCTATTGGTCTGCATCTTGGCAATGAAGTGATCTCTTCCGGACAAACACACCTTTGCGTCCTTTCACTCCTGCTCAAACACACAAGGTCAGATGCTCCTCGTGGGCTCTCCTGGTTTCAGTCACTGGGAGCTGGAGACAAACGAGGGGGAGAACTGTGAACCCTGCGGATGTTTTCGGTGCTTTAGGGGACATTGAGTGACCTACCTGGTGCCTCCTCTGTGCGGGGCTCTGAACCCGTCCCTGTGGGGAAAGGACACATTGCAAATTTGGTGTACAGTTTCTGAATTTAAGGCCTTGCAAACCAGTCACACAAGCTCCAAAAATATAAACGCAAAACTTTTGTTTTGTTTTTCTTGACTGCTCTATCCCTTTAGGGGGTCACGGGAACGTGCTGGAGCCTATCCCAGCAGGGTGGATCCCCAGTTCATCGGAGGATCCTATGTGAGCAATTGTGGACTTGGTACCTTGCTCAGGGTACCTTGGCATTGCTCTGACCAGAACACCTTCCTTGTTTTGTCTGCACCGGCTCTTGAGAACCCGTCTCTTCTCAGCCCGATCCTCAACAGACTGAGCTCCCACAGTTACGATGGCGAACTGCAGTCAGGTGGAAACCCTGATGAGGACGACCAGCATGCAGACGAGCGTCCCTCAGACGGTTTCTGACAGTTTGCGCAGAAATTCTTTGGTCATGCAAACCAATCATTGCAGCCGCCCTCCGTGTCACCGGTCTCACACCATCTCAGAGGTGAAGATGCTGGATGTGGAGGTCCTGGGCCGGCGTGGTTACACGTGGTCTGCGGGTGTGAGACCGGTTGGATGTACTGACAAGTTCTCTGAAGGGCCTTTGGGGAAGACTTATGGTGGAGGAATGAGCATTCACATCACATGCAACTGCTCGGGTGGACACCCTTGCAGTCAGCATGCCAATTAACCGCTCCCTCAAAACATACAGGAAGTAGTTCTTTTGTGTACACAGGAAGTCTTCGATCTTTCTGTTCAGCTAATGAAAAATAGGAGCAAAAACAAAAGTGCTGCTTGTATCTTTTTGTTCATTTTATATCGTTTAAATGCTTTTTTTTTGGCTGATGAGTTTCCACCATGAGTACTTGACAACTTACACAAATGAGTTAATGTATCTGCTACTATGGCAACACTTGATACTCTCCCCTCACACGCGGGTGAAACAGAGGCATCGTTCATGGCCAGTGGAAGCCCCGGGTACCTCTATGTGCTCCAGTTTCTCCAAGGACTCACATTGCACATTAATGAGGCCACAGCGACAAAGTGACGCAAAAACAGCGTGAGGCTGGTGGACGGGGAGGTGTGAAGCTCCAACTGGGGTTCAGATGGGCCGGACGTCAAAGACAGAGATCAAGTGAAGGTCTGCAGGACAGTTTTAGATGCTTCACACAAACACTATGCAAACCGCTGCCTCCATTTACATCAGGCAGGGAAATTTGAGTTGATAGCAGTGGGTGCAGAGATAATTCTTACAGAGCAATGACCACTTTGGAGTTCTCTATCTTGGAACTAATAAACAGCATCCTGATACAGCCCTGAACAGATGCAATATGAGCCATTTACCTTTGTAATAAGTCTCAAACGTGGTCGCACAACTTACTGGTTCCTTAAATCACTCAATCATACTGCTTGTTACATTTTTGAGGTAAAATGTGTCACAGCGACAGTGACACTATTCAAGTGTAAAAATAAAACTCCAAAAAAATTTGCAGTTGTCAGTTGTTTTGGCAAATTTGTTCCAATAGTTTTTTGTAACTGACTGGAGAAATTCAATGGCTCCATTTCTGAAATGCTAACAAAACACAGATATGTGACTTATAAACACATTCCTGTGGCCACCCCCAGGAGTGTTCATTAGAGGCCAAAGTCAAGCCATCCTGTTGTTGGATACCTCTTGGATACATTGAGGGACAGAGGAGGGTAAAGAGACATGAAGTGAAGGAGGCTGTTTATAGGTTCACTGTGCAGGAGGTGGATCACTGCTCAGGTTACTGCTGCCAATAGGGAACAATCACACATCTGATCCTTCACAGATCCTCCTTTCAGTGATGAAACTCTCACTCATTCACTCATTCACTCATTCACTCAGTCAGTCAGTCAGTCAGTCAGTCAGACAGGCGGTCAGTCAGTAACTCACTCATTAATTTAGGCACTCACTCAGTCACTCACTCAGTCAATCAGTCAGTCACTCAGTCATTCACTCAGTCAGTCACTCACTCATTCACTCAGTCAGTCAGTCAGTCACTCACTCACAGACGGTTTATGTGGATGACACCTTGCAGATATGAAGTCTACCTTGCTGAGAAGCTGCAGACGTCTCTGCTGCTGGAGCCTCAACAGAACCTGCTGCCTCTGTGGGCGTGGCCTCTGCAGGTGTTGCTGCTTCTGTGGGAGTGGCCTCTGCAGGTGTTGCTGCTTCTGTGGGTGTGGCCTCTGCAGGTGTTGCTGCTTCTGTGGGAGTGGCCTCTGCAGGTGTTGCTGCTTCTGTGGGTGTGGCCTCTGCAGGTGTTGCTGCTGCTTCTGTGGGCGTGGCCTCTGCAGTTGCAGTGTCTGTGGCCAGAGCCGCGGCGGCGTGCTGCGGCTCTTTCTCCGCAGGTACAGCTTCAACAGTGCTTTCTGTACACGCTGCAGCTGCAACAGGCTCAGTGGCGTCCCCAACAGGAGCAGGGGTCTGGTCTGGAATGGTCTCACTGTCCTCAGCTACATTCCCATTCTCACCGGCTGCCCCTGTCAACGATGCAAAAACATCACAACAAGGGTCAACAAGAAACTGCAGATTATGAATATTTTGCTGTACATTGCTATTTAGTGAGCATTAAAGGGAATTCTTATTGAATATCAAATGCACTTCTGTCCGTCAAAGGAAACAATTGCGTATTTTGCTGCCTTTATTTTTTCAGTTATACTCTCAGTGTACACAAAACCACACAATCTGAGCTACGATCTGTCTCTTTGTTCTTAATAGAATTTGGTGACCTATGTGCTGACACACACACACACACACGCACACGCACACACACACACACACACACACACACTTATTTTAAAGCCAGAAAGTTAATAAGTAGCTTTGAGTGCTATTCAGCCCTCAAAGCAGGAAAATCGTAGAATAAAACACAGTCTAAAAAGATTGAAAGCATCATGTGTGTGAAAGAAGACTCATAAATGCAAAACTATTCCTGCCATTTAAAGAGTAAACACCATAATCCCAGTGTGCACAGTCAATGTTGCCCCAGTATGTTTACAAAAACAGATTAATATCACTTCATGCTTAAAGCTCCTAGAACTACTAAAACATCAATGCTTATCTATGGCTCTGAGCAGGATGCATTTTTATTCTGTGTCACTTCTTCAGACATTATTTCCTTGCAGGATTTGCATTAAGTATTTGAATAACATGCCTTGCTCACTGAGTTTCTCTGTCTGTAATAAGGACAAATCATTTATTACATTTCCGTGGACTCCAAACATCAGTCGAGTCTGATTTTTTGCTCTAGCTAAACTGATATGATGCAACCGTTCTTAGAAAATACCTTTAAAATCAATAATGTCTTGCTTTTGTTTCCTAGTATTTCTTCAGAAAGTAGTGTATATGGTTACAATTAGATACATGCTTCTCTGAGGAGACCATTCAGTTCTTTTGCACTTATTTAGTTTCTCGTCTTCGCCACAACTATTTGAATGAACACACAGAATCCAATAATGCCTTTTTCATGTTCTCACAGCAGTCAGCTCATCTCTAAACCAGCACAACAAACCTGGGTCCTACTTAGCTTCTCTATTTCCTATTGAAACTGTAGACTGACACCAAATCTGCTTCCACTGTCTGTGTCTGGGTGAACCGTGTTAGAACCCACTACTCTCTGGATACATTCCTGTCCTGCTGATGCAAAGCACTAACCCAAAAAAACAGGGCTCATTTGCATGTTCCTGGAGGAACCTCATTTATCTCAAATGTGCAATAGGTGTATGATGCAATATGGAAATGACAGTGACCAGGACGTCATATGACAAATTAACTTACAAGAGCTAAACTACCACAATGGAATAAAGGATAATACGTAATACTAATGAACAAGTGTATTTTAATGATAATACAGGCATATCTTTATATAATCCTAAACCTTTTAGTATACAGCTAAAAAAAAATCTAATATTTTGAGTTTAAATGCTTTTGCAAGGGGTAAAAAAAGTCAAAACAAACAAAAAACACGTTACTACACCACACAAATGATGAAAACTACAAATAATATTGAGACTCACAATTTAAAAGTTCCTCCTTGTTGCGTATATTTGTCCCGCATATCATACAATTATTGGATGCTATGAAAGTGGAAAGTTTTGATGATCACCTGTTACGGTGGCTCCGTTAATCTCCTCGGGTTTTGCACTGGGTCGACTCGTATCTACCGCTGAGGTTTGAGTACTGGTGGAGCATCCCATCCTGGCCTGTGCGCACAGAGGAATGGAAGAGTTGAAGAGACGCTGTCGCTGCACCGCTGACGTCGTGCACAGGAGTCCTGTCTGTAAATGGAGATGACTTCAAACTCCGCACGGTAAATCGCTGGGAGGTGGCCCCAAAACGACAACCCGCTGGTAGAATTCCGTCAGTCCCGTGCGTTTTAGGATCCGTCCAAAAAAACGCATTTCACTATCTGTGTTGTGGTTACACTCCAGCAAACAGACGCAGTTAGGTGAGGTCTTTTGTTGTGTGCTGTAACTCGGGCTGTTTCTAAGAGGCTGGCCAAGGGAGAAGAATAGGCTACATTATTCAGTCAACTGCAGCCTCACTGGATGGGGAAAGTGAATTGGTACGTTTGAGAGCGTGCCCTCGAGCAAAGATGATCATTTATAGGACAAGTGCAAAGTCAGCTCCTCTTGGGGAAAATATCCAAGAATTCATACTTGCACATGGTAAATGGTGTCTAAGAGGAATTCCATAGGTAACATTTTAAAGAGAAAAAAACGGCAACAACATTATTCTTTGTCTGTTATTTCGAAAATAAACCGATTCTTATCTATTCCACGTTTTTCCATAAAGGTGTGTATCTACTTATAAAATTAAATCGAAATTGCGCTATTTTTTCAAGTGTTCCATTTATATATGTCTCAAAGTGACAACCCACTACATTTTAATAGTGTTCAAAATAAAGATTAAAGACCAAGAATTTGCTGTAAATTACGATATATTTTAATTTACTGTAAAATACCCCAAAAATATAGTATGGTTTTAAAACAAGCCTGACGTTTAAAAGAAAGTTCCATAACTTTGAGAGTAAATCGGCATTTCTTGTTTCTCTTTACATTAAGACACAATGCAGCTTTTCTATACGTACATATTATTTTAGTCGATATTAAATAATTTTATAAACAAAACACAATCTTTTTCTCTTTCTAAAGAAACCTTTTATTATTTTGGTGTGTGAAGCGGAACCATTGTTCGCAGGCGTGCGGAACCATGCGCAGTACTGTTGCGCGCAGGTCCGCCGACAGATAGTGCCGCAATGCATCATGGAACTTCCTTTCTCTCCGAGGCCATATTGGACTTAACTCGCAGTAAGTCGAGCTCTGAATTTTTACATTAAATCCTCGGCGGTGTTAAGTTATTTTAGTGTTTTCTTGGTGCCGAGACATTAAGGATGTACCTCTCACTCTCCTCTGTCATCCGCAGGTTGGCCGGACGGGACTAAACCGCAAAAATGGTGGCCGCAAAGAAAACGGTGAGTGTCGACGACTCGCTCCCGACTGCACGCGCTGCTCCTGGTCAGGGCTGCTAGTTCACGTGGAGGAGTGTTACTAACGGGGCCCGCTAGTTAGCATCTTAGCTCTTCATATCAACACAGTATGGGTTAATTTGTTGGCTGTGTAAAAAAAATCCTAGATTTTTCTCTTTAAATACCTCATTTGCTGTCGGCGTATATTTGACGTGTGCTTCCGTTTTGGGGGCAGTAACATTGCTGTCACACCGGCAGTGTGGCTAATGCTAACAACCCCAGTTGTATGAAAGCAATAAAATGCCAGCAGTAGGGCCTCAAAAAGGTAATCAAAGATGCGCGACATGCTTATAAGTTAAGCTTTTTCATGTACCCTGGATAGGAGTGCTACAAAATCTGCCTGCCGTCACTAACGTTGTGTTTATCCGTTTAGAAAAAGTCCATGGAGTCTATCAACTCTCGTCTCCAGCTGGTGATGAAGAGTGGAAAATATGTACTGGGCTACAAACAGTCCCAGAAGATGATCCGTCAGGGAAAAGCCAAACTGGTGATCCTGGCAAACAACTGCCCAGCTCTCAGGTATATCAAGCTCCCACCTGCACCTCTGCTTTATCACGCAGGTTGTGAATATGTAGTCAACATGGTGTCCCAATAGTGTTTGAAAGAAAAGTCAAATTGACAGCCTTTTGTTTTTCATAATGGTTCAAACACCCCCATTAATAAACGCCAGTGCTTGTCCTGGCAATTGTACCATTGACACTTGCCTGTCTAATGTACAGGAATTGTACCTTTACATGTGGGGCAGTGTAGATGTCACTTCTGAGAGGCCATTTAGAAATGATGCTTTTACAAATATTTGCAACCATGCTTTTCTAGTTTTCTGTTTTTCTGTACTAAACCATTAGAAAATCAGCCATCAGATGAGTTGCATCTGCTTTAGTCTTCAGGCTGTGCTTTCATGGACACTTTTGGTCAAAATAATCAACCCCCCCATCATAAATAAAATGCTGCCTCACTTCAGTAATCGTCTGTATTAACTACAGCAGATACTCAACGCCCAATCTGATTTTAAACTCAACTCTGTATGTTTGTTTTTTCCTTTGCCCTGTCCAGGAAATCTGAGATTGAGTATTATGCCATGCTGGCCAAGACTGGTGTCCACCACTACAGTGGAAACAACATTGAGCTTGGCACAGCCTGTGGAAAATACTACAGGGTGTGCACACTGGCCATTATCGACCCCGGTGAGTGCCTGTCACGTTTCCATGCCTAACACACAGCCATGCTGCAGAATTCTTACTGGGCACCACAAGGAATTGTCTGTGTTTATGTGGAAGGTTTTGTGATGTGAGTGTGGCGGGTGTTTTCATTTACACCGAGGTAGCCTTGAGAAAATGGGCCTGAGATGAATGTAGCAACACGGCGGCCTTCTTCCCTGAATGCATTTGCTCATCTGAATTTGCTTTTCTGTGGCCCAGCAGCACAAATGGAGTCTTTTTGTAGTGTATCTGGGTTGTTGTGCTCTGAAGAGGCCTTAAAGGGAATTAATGTTTCCAGACATTGGTGCCACAGCTATTGAACCACTCAAATAGAAGTATATATTCTCCATACAGGCTTTTTATTTCTGCAAATTTCTGTCTGGTCCTGACCAAAATGGTCCGGTCCAGAAGAAGCAGTCAGTGAGTTGCACGCGTCTTAGAGCATTTAGAGTTTGCAGAGTGAGCAGCAAACATTCGCAGTCCGACAATAACGTGTGACGGAGCCGTTTTAACCCACAGTTTTTCTCTTTCAGGCGATTCTGACATCATCAGGAGCATGCCAGATCAGCAGCAGCCTCCTCAGTAGAACTGTTCCCCCACCACCTTGTTAATAAAATCGGTGTAAACAGAACCTGCTGCTGTGTCTTTGAGTACCTCATCAGAACATCCCGGTCCTTCACATGGTGCTGTTCCTCAGCTGCCCGGCAGGGGGCAGCTGCTGCATTTCTGCCCAGCTCAGATGAGGGTTCTCCAGCCCGTAGTTACAGTCGGGCTGAGGGATTTCCTTGTCGTCTTCATTGCTGTTTGGATGAGGAATGATTCCACCCATCCACTGCTGAGCTTACGTAACTTCAGTCGCAACGTGTGACAACAGCTGTTTGTGTAAACGAGTCACTCAGCCCATCGGACGAATTGATGTTAAAATTACGCAACTGCTTATCTGGGATGGCCGTCATCGCTTCGGCGTTGAGGGTCTTTGAATCGGCCGTCGAGCGGATCAAGTCTGCATTTTTAAAACCGGTGTGGAATTTGAGCCGCTGTTAGACGTGGGTTTATATTGGCCAATACCGTGGTGCCGATGCAGAAAAGACTCTTTTAACCGCATATCTGGACTCTACATTTAAATATTTCCATCATTCTAATCAAACTCTGATTGTGAGAGATGTTTTTAGCTTCGTAATCAAATATCTGGCTGGAGTTGCGGGTCCTTCCAGACCAGCAGGCTGGTGCATTCACCCAGACAGAGATGGAAGCTGCCAACATCCATCGAGTGGTTTGGCCCAGTTTTTCCACTCGGTGCCTCCCTGAGCCGTATTCTGGATTCCCAGTTAAATGGAATGAAATCATCCCAGATGATCCCTCTCACGTGCTGCACATCCTCGGCGAGGACGCCCACGCAGGTCTGAACACCATAAAGGGATCCAAACCCTGAACCTCTGAGAGATCATCCAGGTCACGTCCATTATTGATCGCTCGTTCTGTCGGACCAGTAGCCGAGTGGAACGTACTGGCTCACCCTGCTGGGAGCCGTTGGCTCTTTCAACGTGTTATTGTCAGTGTTTTCTTTGTTCTGTCAGCAACCTTCAGGTCTGAGGCGAAACGACCCCTTTGAGTCTGAAAGTGACCTACTTGTCCGTTTGGTTTTGCCCCGGTGCAGAGGCAGGAAGTAGGTGAGCGTGCGTGTTTGCAGTCGGGCCCGAGGTAATGCCGGCCTCCATTTTGATGCAGACGGGTAAATCCTCCCTGATCTGCCAGCTTTACTCCCCCAACAGCAGCACACATCTGCAGGGCAGCTCCTAAAATGGCTACTTAAGCATCTTAGTAAGTCTTGAATGGAACCAAAATTCAAGCACATTAAATTTTTTTGTGACGAGTTGAGAACACATTTTTCTAAAATACAGGTGAAAAAAACCAAACCCAAAACAAGTGAACCGGGTTGATTGGACTTTTTATTTTTATCCAGTTGGAGACATGAACTTGTGCAGATCCAACAAGAGCACGACTCAGAACCAGTATGGGCCAGTTAATACACATCCAGCACCATCCTGATTTCTGCTGTACCATCGATTAAACCAACAGAATTCCAACTGCGTGATTCCTCGTGCTGGTTTTAAGCTGCGGATGTGTTGGATTTGCAGAAGTGGCGTTTCTACTTCACACGGGGATGAGGATGAGGAGGGGGGGGGGGGATTCAGTGTCTGGATGGACCGCTTCGCCGAACGTGCTCCCATTCGGGTCATCAGAACAGAGTCCAACAAGTCTGGGACGAGTCCAATTTACCTGAGATTGAGTTTTTCCTGTAAACTCCGCTCCAATCCTTCCGAACAGAGCGGAATTCCCAGTTCTGAGTTGGATGTGGGTTCGACTGTGCCGGGCCGTGGGTGCCGATGGAGATCTGATGGTGTTTCAGTCAGTCGTCAAGAGTCAACTCTGAGTAATTCCCCCAGTTATGATGTGTGTTAACGCACAGTTCCGAGTCCAACCAGAGGAATTCTGATTCAAATCAGACTTGGGAAGTGATTCACTATTGCATAGCCTGAATTACAGGGTTTTTTTAATAGAAAATACTAAACAGGAAGTCGTGGGAACAAATTCTGATTCTATTATAATCTCTTAATACTGATGGTTTGGGGTTGTTGCCTAAATGGTTCCAGGCAAAACACAAACATCTACTACATCCTCTCTAGCTTCTTGTTCAGTATATTACTATATTTTTTGCTACTATGTTAGGCTATCACCACTTATCATCTTAATCGTTCCAGCTACAGAAACTTCCCGACACAACATCACTGCATGTGCAAAAGAAAACGTAACTACATGCCGATGACCTAAGACTTACATCACATTGCTCAGGCACAAACGCAGCCTATCACACGACATCCTGTCCTCAGAAAAATGCCCTTGGCAAAAAAAAAGGACCTAATGATCCATTAAAAACAAAACCGAGACAACGCTCCTGTCAAAAACAAAGATGGTAGCATAAAAGAAAACCCGTGTCTGCCCACGTCACATTTACAATAATTCCCTTTTGTGTTTCTGAGTGGCGCCTGCGTTGACATTTGTGTCTGCGCTAGCTTTTCTTTGATCTCCTTCATCTTGGACCAGACTGGTAAAGAACGCGGGAGCAAACTCGGGATTGATATGAGCAAACAGGAAGTCGCATTGGCTGTAGGGACAGCTGTAGGGACTGGCCGCTACGCGGATACAAAGGACGATGGGCTGTTCCCAGAACAGTTTCTCACAGGACAAGCTACACCGCAACAGAACAGCCGTCATTCTCCCCCACTTTTATACAAAAAGTCTTACAAAAATACCTTAACGTTACATTCAAGGATGGAATTTGTCAACCTCTAAAAAAAAGTGCTCTTGTGTAGCTTCTCGCGCTCTCTTCAGATTGTTGGTGGCTAGACAAAGACCTGGGGTGGGGGAGGGGGGTGTCACAGTATCGGGAATTAACAGTTGCTGGCCGTATTGGTGCTTGTAGAAAAGTGCAAATGAAGTCAGGGGGGAGTGTTCGAGGTGTGCAAAAGTTTGGTCGATTCCAGGGAACAGCACCTGCTAAGAGGTAGGGTCGGCGTTCTGGGAGTGGGCGGAGCCTTGAAACCAACCTTGGACCATAATGGATACGAGGAGAAAGGTAGGTCTGTCAACACAACAAGAGGGGTCCAGCCACCGTTATGTTCCTGCCCCGGGAGGGAAAGGAGGGTGATGTGAGGGCTTGGTTGGGGTGAGGGGTCCTGAAGGGATGCCTCTCATGCCTCCATATACTGGGGAGGGGGCTCTTTCGGAGGTATGGCGATGGCTTCCTCGTACGGTGGCAGCAGAACCTGAGAAGGAGGAACATTAAGTGTATCAAGACCAGAAGTACAGGATCGTTCCATTTTACCCTGTTCTAGGTCGCAAAGCCACGATAATGGCAGCTGGGAGTTATTCCTCCACTGCAGCAGGCCACCAGGGGGCGCTCAAAGTGGTTCAGCCCCAGTTTAAGGTAGATCTCCTGTCGCCTGTGTTTATATACAGCCAAGGATACGAACCAATGATGGAAAGCTGCTCCGTTTGGCAAAGGAGCTTGTTGCAAATTTAGTAAAAACTTGGCAATAAAAAGTTTTAGCAGAGTTTAGTTCCAACAATTTGTTGATGTGAGAAAGAGAACAACCTTAAAAGATCAAGCCTGCAGGACGGCAGTTGTTAACACTGTTAGCAGAGGATGGTTTCGATCCATCGACCTCTGGGTTATGGGCCCAGCACGCTTCCGCTGCGCCACTCTGCTACATGCTCTGTGCCCATAAATGTTCAAAATCAGAGCCAAAAGAGACTAACGCAACAGTTAAAAGTAAATGTATAACTGTTGCTCCATTGAGATCTGATTTTGGCTTCATGCTGACAGAATCCTTTATTTGCCCCTCAGCAGGAAAACATAAAGCAGCATTAGCAGAGGATGGTTTCGATCCATCGACCTCTGGGTTATGGGCCCAGCACGCTTCCGCTGCGCCACTCTGCTGTCCAACAACAGCAGCGGGAGACATCAGAGGACTTTCTCTGCTAAAAGTGTTATAAAACCAGAGCTGCTAATTCAGTGGAAGCGGAGGGGGGGGCAGAGAGAACGCTCTGAGGGCATGTGATCGCCCAGCGAACACATCAGGGAGGATTTGAAATGAAGCGGACAAGCAATTATGTAACACGTCCATAAGAAGAAAGGCAGATGGACAGAGACGGGGGGGGGGGGGGGGGGGGGGGCTGGTGCATTTTAATAGCTTTTATATAAACACACAGCAGCTCTGCAGCTGGGTACTTGATGTTCGAGGCAATAAAGAGCTAGTCAGACACACGGCAAATATAGATGGCGGGCTCTTTCACGCAGAGAGGAGGAGCGCGCCGACTATCCCGCCGTTCACCCCTTTTAAAACATACGTGTGCTATATTACGTACATTATATCACATACGTATGTCTGATTCTAAGGGAACAAGGAGGTCTTGGGGCTTGATATTAATTTCCAAACCTATTTTCTAGATAATTATTCAGGCCAGAAAAGTGAGGAGAGATCAAGGTTTTATTGAGATCACTTCCTGTCAGAAATGAAGCTTACTCAGTCATTACGCCTTATTTGCGTAGGAATGAAGCAGCAGATAAGCATTGTGAAGTCAGAGCCTGCTGGATTAATGCACCAATTTCCTTTCCTGATTAAAAAAAAAAACCCCGTCGGAACGATGAACCCGGGTCACGGCGCCGACAAGGACGAAGGGACAGACGGATGACGACGTGACGCGTATGGAGCCGACGGTAGGTGTGAGGAAGATTAATGTCTTATATACCAGGATTACTGATGGACAAATGGAAAGCGTGACGACGTTAAAGCCTCTCAGAAACCCCCGCGAGCCACTGCTGACGGGGCGCGGAGCCAATCACGCGCGTGTCCTCTACTGCGCAGCTAAATGATGCGGCCGCGGGGAAATCTGGATCTCCCTCATCCGTGCCCACGCAGCTCTGCTTTACAGCACTACTCACAAGTCTACTCCTACAGCTCACCACAGGGTTACGTGTACAGTACAGCGGTTCATTAAAAAGGCACCACTTATGTTAGCGTGGTCGCTAACATGAGGGTGGGTGCTTGTGCACCATCGTTAGTTTGGCAGATATTAAAGGTTCAAAATGCTACACATCACATCTGTGTGTGAAGATGGAGGGAGGGTGTGTGACAGCACAAGATGTAGCACAACATCATTAACCCAAACCTCTAGGGAATAATTAGAACCCCCCCACACGTATCCACTCTTGACCTTTTCATATGTGATTATGGATATATTAGATTCGTGTATGTACGGGAATGTTTATGAATCTAAGGTCTAAACACGAGTCAGCTATATAAAATGATCCTATCGTCCTTACCTTGTCTAGTTAAAGGCATCAACTCATGCAACTGCAATAAAATAAAGAATAAGCAGTGGGGCTGCGCATAAAAAGGAATGAACCACATGCTCATGGTCACGTATGACCTCACACACACGCTGGCGAAGCGTGCACGTTATTCTGGGACTTTTCAAAATGGCCTTGAGATGAGGGGAGAGGCTGCAGGTGGAAGACTCACCGTGGTGTCGTTGGTGGTGACGTAAACCAGCACCTCCGTGGTGCCCCTGCCGCTCACGTATCTGTAGCAGTTCCACACGCAGCCGATCAGGTAGGCCTGTCCACAGGAGGAGCACAGGGGAGGGAGGGAGGAACGAAGGGGATTTTTATAGAAGGTTCCTCAGGGTGTCCCCAATCTGCTTGAGTCTGGTGGTGCTAAGATTGGCTGGCCTGCAGCAGAACACGGCTCCATTGTGTAGCGGAGCCTGCTGGGACTACTAAGTGGCGTTTATGTAACACGTTACAGAGACGCCAGTGAGGAAATGAAGCAGCTCCAAATGAGTGAGATGGAGCTGGAAGCGGCTTTTTTTTCAAGGTTCGCTTTAAAATTCACTGCTTTTTTTTTATTTATTTATTTTTTTAAATGCGTAGCTCATTCATCCACCTCCCAGCTCCCGTCTCCCCTCACGCATGCTGCTGACATCAACGCCAAGTGCAGTAAAGCGGAGGAAGCTGGCTCCTGCCGCCACATTAGCAGGTGCTGAGCACTGAACCTGACCTTGAGGGGTCAGGTCTGGCCCTTGTCCAGGCATCGGACTCAAATATCAGCGTAATGGAGGCCAACGCGGCAGCTGGAGGTCAGTCATGAAGGCTGCCTTCCTTTGGCGTCCTGCATCTGATCATCACCTCAGCGCGCTCCTTACTCGCAGATATTAAAATCAAAAGCACGCTCTGACATTTCGAAGCGAAGCCCAGCGGCGATGTCTTCCAGTGGCTGCTTCCTGTCACGAAAGCCCAGCTCTGCCAACAACGTTGCCACTCTGAGCTCAGAGGAGAAGCAGCGTGATGGGATCGCACAGTTGACTGCAACTTCCTGTCCCATCGTGCAGCGGAGCCGCAGAGCGCGGCTGCGCCCGCAGACTCGTCCGTGCTTTAAGGGGGAATGAACTTGACAGGAGTTGGTTCCTTGCTGCCTCTGACCCGCTGCTCTCTGACTGCCCGATAATCTCACGGAGAACACGGGTGATGTCAACGCCGGCGGAGTCATTACGCACGCCATATGCTCCACAACACACGGGGAGGTAATCACACTGATGAAACACGGGTTCGACGTGGACGCCGACGCTTACCTTGAAGGAGAGAATGCACCCGATGAAGATGAGGACGGCGAAAACCAGGCACATGTTGTTGGTGGACATGATGTCCTCTTTGTAAGGGAACGTTCCAGGCTGAGGCAAAGACACACAGAAATAATTGGTTGCTTCCCCCCCACAGTTTTAAGCAAATAAAGATTGTAAAACTGGTCGGAACCGGCTCTCACCAGCTGCTGGAGGTAGTCCTGCACCGTATTGGGGTAAACCACCACGCTAATGGCTACCAGCGTGTTGAGGACAAAGTCAAAGATCTGGTAGCAGAAGAATGGAATGATCCAGGCTGCATGTTGCTGCGAGCAAGAGAGCCAGAGAAGAGGTGAAGAACGGACAGAGGTCGACCATTTTGCCCAGCCAACTAAGCGCTTGTGTTGTTTACGTTACCTTGTATGCGCCGTATGTTGCCATGCCACATATAAGGATCATGAGGAGGGAGATGGCAGTGGCTATGCAGATGTCTGCAGAAGAAAAACGCCATCACAACAATGCGGAGGACAACGCAACAGCTACAGTAACAATGGCGTACAGGCGGGCTGCAGCCAGACAAGATGGCCGCCCTAATCTGACGGGGAATTAGAGCGGCGGTTTTTAATCAGAGCCGGCAGTGACAGAATCTGCAGCCATCTAGAGGCGACGATGACGATGATATCTGCCGGAGGGGTGAGCACCCAAAATACGCAGGCGACTCAGCTCCGTCTGTGCTGAGAGCAGCGTTCTGGGAAAAGATGAGGGAGCCGTGCACGAGGATGTTACGCGCACGCTGCCGACCTTCACCGAGCCCTGGCGATGCCTCAAAACTGATGATCCTAACATATCAGCGAGAGCGAACAGAACTGTTCAAGCACTCACTCGCGTCGTCCATGACGTCAACGTCGGTCCCCAGTTCAGAGCTGGTCAGGTGGTAGCGGTACTGGACCGGATCGTTCAGGGCTGACAACAAGATGAGTAGGACCACGGCATTGATGAGCTGCGGGAATAAAGAGTGGGAATAATGAGTGGGAATAAAGAGTGGGAATAAAGAGTGGGAATAATGAGTGGGAATAAAGAGTGGGAATAATGAGTGGGAATAATGAGTGGGAATAAAGAGTGGGAATAATGAGTGATTGTATGTTAAAAACCGTCTCCCCATATCCAACCTAGCCCGATTCTGATATCGTCACACCCTTAATTCTTAATGAAACAGTAAATATGTCTGCCAATATTAAATGAATATTTGAAATTATTTGATCCCTTTAATTAGTTGAATCTATTCCACTATATCACAATCGTTAGTCTAGTAATAACTCATTAACACTTTATTTCCATAAGCAACAATGTTCTTAGACTCTTTTGACGCCTTGATTTGGACTTAAAGAGGCAAAAGGGGGCAATTATACTAATTAGTGTCCAAAAAGGAAGATATTCAATATGAATGTGGGCACCCTGCTGTCAGGGGCTCTTTAGTGGGTTTGTGCCCTCAAACACTGAAGTCCAGCAGATTCCAGAAGGAGAAAGGTTCTAAACTCTCACTGTTAGCCAGGGATTTAGCAGGCTTAGGGAACTATATTTAAAACTTTGGGGTAAAAACAGAAACCAACTCGGAGCAGAACATTAGTGCCTTAATGACTGTAACAATAGTGCCGCCTTAAATGAGCCACTATTGCACAAATATGTCTGTTCTAACCTTAACATGACCTACTGCATTAGTTAAAATGTATGTTTAGAACAAAACAACCGATAATGGCCTTTTCTGTCGCATTTTTCTGCTAAAATTGACCTTAAACCGGGCAAATGAGAACAAATAAAAAGCAACTGTAGCAGCGTTAGCTAACGTCGCCACTCGGCGGTGCTTTTCGGCTACATTTTAATCACATTTAGCTATAATTGGGGCAGATTTAGAGTTAAAACTTGCTCTTACCATGTACCATATTCCCAGAATAATGGTGCCCGTCCGGACATGGCAGCACAGGCAGCAGCTCGTCGAGTACCACCGGTCCCACGGCGAAATCATCCTCGCTATGGTGTCAATTTGGACACTATTTCATGAATGCTGCCCAAACCGTACGGTTTAAAGACAAGTGTGCCCTCGAAATTAGGAGCAGGATGACCGGCTTCACTGGTGGAGGGACCGCGTCATCCAGGCTCTGATGACCGCCTGTTCATGAGACGAGAGGAGAGGGAGAGAGACCTATAAACATGGAGAGAGAGAGGGAGAGAGACCTATAAACATGGAGAGAGAGGGAGAGAGACCATAAACATGGAGAGAGAGGGAGAGAGACCTATAAACATGGAGAGAGAGAGGGAGAGAGACATAAACACGGAGAGAGAGGGAGCGAGCCCTACAAACACAGAGGGAGAGAGACCTATAAACAGAGAGAGAGAGAAAGAAAGGAAGAGAGACCCATAAACACAGAGATACATGGAGTTAATCTGCATAGTCACGTGACCAAGCAGGATTTTGACCAAGCTTCCACAGATGGATGGAATCATTGTGTGTCATCGTCCTCACACAGAATTAATACGGCAGTTTTAAAATAATGCCAGTAGAGCAGCATTTAGCATCTAAATTACAGCATTTTGTGTGGATTTGTTAGCATGAATGGTTCCTTGTAGCTGATTAGGATATTGTTCACATGCTAAGGTCAAACTCCTGGTAACCTTGGGTGTGCTGCTTTTACCTCTGAAGTGGGAATCTAGACAGATAATTTAGGTTTTAGATATGTCAGAACCCTCCAGGAGAGCTTTTGTTGTGCTGCTGGTGTTAGCATTGCTAGCTGGTACCAGAGCCAAAACATCACGGTTCATTTGTGTCCAAATTAACAAGAAAACACTGTTGGCAGAATTAATGTGAAGAGTCTGTTTATATGAGGGGGAGTTACCATTAATCCTCATTTCCTGTTAGAATGAACAACATAAACATGTTCTCCTTGTAGTTGTGAACATTATTGTCCTTAGTAATTGTAATATTGACCAATTAAACAAAGTGACTGTGGTTATTTATTGTTATATTGGTTATAGTGACTATAAGGCATCACTTAATATCATTTTCCCCCTCTGGACTTTAAAAATGCTGAATGTAGTCTGATAAATGGGTCATCTTTAAGCCCCGGCAGGTGGACCGTCTCTTTCTATTAAGTTTTAAATGATTGCGTTTTAAAAGACGTCGACAGTCATCAGGATCCCATTCATCCCTGGTTCATACAAATAATCTAGGAGGCAGAAAAATTAAAAAACACAAAACGTGATTTCCCTTTGAAGGTTGAATGGATGGAGAGATTGTGGGAGATTAAAAATGGGTAAATCCTAAATGAACTGGGAGATGAGGGATGGAGAGACTTAGGAGGAGAAGGAGGTCAGGCTGTGTGAGAGTGGCCCCGCCGCGGTCGGCTTCAGATGGGCCACTAATGCAATGCTATAATCACAGATCTGAGCTCAGTTGGACATGAAAGAGAAAGAAAGGAAATGCTCCGTCCGAATAATCTGTCCTCATTAGAGCGATCCTGCTATTTTACGTTTTATTTCCTCCGTTCTCGTTTCCAAGACGCCTAAAGTGCAAAAAAACACCACAAAACTAAAAGAAAGCTTTTAAAAAATACTCTCGCCGTCCTCATGATGGTTCAAGATGCAACCATTTAAGATAAAAGTAAATAAATACAAAATAGGTTAATAAAATAAACAGGTGTCGATTTGAAGCAATTAACATTTATTTCATATTTCATACATTAAAACATATTCAGCTCTCATTAATAAAAAAATCACATAAGTTTCATTCATATGTCTATAAATATTGTAGATTAAAGTTAATTATCGATAAAAACTGAATTTACTGATTTACCAAATCCAGACTATCAAAACATTTTTAGTATAAAGCACTAAGAATTACTAACATGTTTTTTTTTTTATTTAATGTAAAATTCATGCACAATATTATGTATTTAATGACATCAAAGCCTTCCCTGGATAGAAACTATAAAAAAAGATGCATTTTTGAAAATAAATACAGTTTAAGGCCATTAAATTGAATTTGTTTTAAGTGTAATTCTGGTTTGTTCTCACAGCTCCACACAGTCTGTTTTTACTCTTTCCCTTTGCGCATGCTAACGTCTGGCACAAAGCAAGGAAGATAAATGCTCCATATTCTGCAAAAACAAAACAGCATAAGAAGACCTAAAACACATTCACAGAGTTGGAAAAGCCCTTTACAGTTTCTAAATCATAAAAAATAAAACGAACTCATATCGTAGTGCAGAAGAAACAACTCAGTCTACTACTGAACTCCAGACACAGTGAGGACAACACTTCATAGTGCTACTGCTTCAACAACTCCTACCACTAGAATACTTCACGTTACAGCGCCCCCTGCTGGCTGACAACAATCATGCACGTAACAGCTGACGGCCGCAGGAAGGATCCTTCACAGCATTTACCCGTCAAATTCAACTATTATTACAGCCTGAATCACGTTTAAGTCGGACTATGAATATCTGGGGCATTAAAAGAGCCGATACGGAATATGATTTCATGGAACACTCGATTTCTCTGCTCCTATTTAGGCGTGACAGGTAAAATTAAAATGAAAACCAGAGCCTTCGTCTGAAAGGAGCCGAACCTTTCACCCTCACCCGTTGGGCTGGCTCAGACGAATAAAGAAGCGCTGCAAAATATAACAATATTACAAAAATACAGTGTGTACCTCCATGAGAATGTAGCGTTTGCAGTATTGCAAATAGTGCAAATTAGTGTAGAGCTTTGAGTCCATAGGACCACATTTTCACCTCTTTCCTCAGACCAACCTGTACGTTGTTTTTCTTATGGTAGCTGATGAAACCGTTGCTTTGACTCAGAAACAATCTCCAGTGTTTGGTGGTTATTGCATTTCCTGTGTCTGACAATCGTTTGCATGTGATCCTGGGTTCCGGCTTCAGATTTCCCTGCGGGCCTTTTTCTTCTGGGAGGGTTTGGGAGGCTGCGTGCTCTGCTGAGACCCCTCTGCAGGGAAACACCCCCCCCCCCACAAGAGTTGAAGGATGGAGAAAAATGCATGTTAAGCCCAGGTGAAAGCAGGAGCTGTTGACACCTACTCTGAGATGAGGAGATGCTGGGGTTCTGCTTCTTGGAGGCTGGTGCAGGAATGTCCGCAGGGGCTGCACTCAGCTTCGCCGTCTGCTTTCAAACAGCGACTTTAGTCACGAAACAGCGCGCTGATGCTAATAGTAGCAGGAATCTGACGTTATGCCATCGTACCTGAGCGTCAGAAGCGCCCTCTTCTTCTGTGTTTTTCTTCCTCCTCCTCCTCTTCTTGGCTCTGGCTGCTCCATCAGAGGGATCTTCCCTCTTCTCGGACTCTGTCGCCTGAAAATTCAAAACCACAAATCCTTTAGAACCAGCAGGAGCGTGTAAACCGCTGGTCCGGTGTCACTGGATGTGCACGGACAAAACTAACATAATACAGCATACCGGTTTTAGAGAAACCACGTGAGGAGCAGGTTCTTGCTTCACTGGAGGCGCCGCCATCACAGAGACCCCTTCGTAGTTTCCCCAGTGTTCTACTGGGGCATACCAGTCGGAGCTGGGGTCGGCTGGTGACGTCCTATCTAAAATAAACACACATCAGCAGGAGGGTAAGCGGGACGGGGCACGATCCTCCGCGGAACCGGTTGTCGGGACACTCACTGAAGCCAGACCATTCGTCATACTGGCTCCCCCGCCGCTCCGCGGGGTTGGACGGTGGCTCTGGAGGGAGACAGAAGGTGAAGGGTCAGGAAAAGTGCTCCAGAGAAGATGCTGGGTGATGTTGGGTGAAGCTGAGGTCAACCTGTGGCGTCACATCCCAGCGCAGAGAAGGCGGCCGGGCTGGTTCCGCTCTTCATCTGGCCCTCGCTGCTGCTCCAGGCTGCTGCCCAGAAGGCACAGGAAGCAGATTCAGGCCTTTGGTGGCATATCCAAGCTGACATTTCCTTAATCTAACCACCGTAAACCCCGCACCTGACTATAAGCCGCAGGTCGCCACTTTGAAACCTGAGATCTTTATGCTGCACAGAAAGCTTATTTTTAACTATTTAATTGCTAAACAGGGCAGTAACGCAGCTGTAAAATGACATTTCAGTAATAAAATAACGAGTCTACCAGCTGTTGATCACTAGCCTTTAACTTAAAAGCTGCATCGTCAGCATTTCTTCGCGTCCTACCCATGACGAGGCACTATTGAACTAACTTCTTCCTCGGCGCTTTCCCGTATCTCGTCCTGCCTTGCTCCTGTACTGCTCGAGCGCCCCCTGGTGGCCACCCGGCCCTAAATATCCATTCAAATTCAGAAAACTTTATTTATCCCGGTGATGGAGTCACAAAAATCCATAAACAAGCCGCATCGCTCCATTAACCACAGGGGTCAAATCGTGAGGGAAAGGTAGCGGCTAATAGTACGGAATTTACAGTGCTGTAGTGGGGCCCAGGCACCTTGTGTCTGGTGCTTCTGTGAGACACTGAACTGCGCTGCTGTGTGGACAGAGCTCCTCGCAGCCCCCATCTGCTCTGCCGTCTTCACAGAGGCGTCTGTCCTGCCGCCACTGTTGACTGATGGTTGTTCTTTTCTGCCGGGAGGAGCTGAGGGGAAGGAGAGAAAATCAAACCCACGTATGCAATCACAGCGAATAACAGCTGATCCCCGTGGTTACCGGCTCTCGTCGCTGTGCTGCCCTTTCCAGCGCCTCTCGAGTCTGAAATGAGGAGCGGAAAGTGTCACAACACAGTTTTGAATTGGAAAACAAACAGATTTCCCCCCATAAATCACGGTCAGTCGTTATTCCAGCATAGATTACCACCGTTTCCTCTGTTCTTCTTGGTAAGTGCTGTGACAACATGAGGTTTGGGGGCCGCGGTCCCTCCTGGGCTACCAGAGTCTTCCGGGCCCTTGTCCTTCCTGCGCTGCTGCTTCTTCTCTCTGTGACTAACTTTAGTTTCCCACGCACCTGGTTGTCCAAAATAATAATAAAAATCAGTTCTATATCCATACAATGGCATAGAATATGAAAACTGTAGAATCTGTACTGCTGTGGGTCGGGTCTTACCCTCATCTGGCTCTTTCAAGTCATTGGTGGACACATGCTGGACCGGTTTCACATCTGTCCTGGCTTTCTTCTTGTTCTTCTTTACCTGCACCGGATTCTGGACGATCTGCACCAGCGTCTGCCCCAAAATAAAGCTCATCAACTCGCAGAAAAACAAACAAGCTTCCAAATATAAGCTTTATTGTATATTATAAACCATACCTTGTCTTCTTTTGGCTTTAAAACGGTTCCAGGCGGATTCTCTCGCTGAGGAGCCACATTCCCTGGTTGCCCATTAGACTGATGAGTCTTCTGGGGGACAAAGAGAGACGTGGCTAATGATTGCATCGCTTCTGTGTGAGCTGGAGTGATTTTTCCCTGCAATATGCGCAGAAAGAGTCGATGTGGATCCGTTTGTAGACGGAACAGCTGACTGGATCCGAGTCAGCGGCGCACATGACGGGTTCGCATGTGTAAACAAAGCGGAGTGTGATGCTAACGCTAATGTTAGCTCACCAAGCGGCACTCAAAAGTGTTTCAGAGCGCTTAACTCGACTTGTTAACACACGCTGGAGGTATCGATTCAGCAGTACCTCGCAGATAACCTGAAAACAACACGTTTGCTTTTGCCTCGAACTGCTCCTGCAAGTAACAAAGAGCAGACGCGTTTGTTTTGGTTGCGCCACCCTGACGTCATCGCCCCCCCAAAGCTCTCCGCACCTTTTCAGGCGGCTTCTTTTTGTTCCTTTTCCTCTGTTCTTCTGCTCGGACCGGTTTCGCTAAACCCGCCTTGTCGGGCTCGCAGCTGCGGAGGTCAGCCCGGGACGCTGGCGTTTTCCGGAGCAGCGGAGCGCCGCGGACGGCGGCCCAAGACAGAGCGAGCAGCAGCAGCAGAACGACCGCGGTCGCTGACAGGACAATCCACGTCGGATACAGGTCGGGATCCAGACCCAGGTCCACCCCAAAGCGGGTCAGCATGTAGGCTTGTCCGCTAGACAGAACCTCCCTCAAGCGGCCGGAGAGCTGCTCCGCTTTCTCCAAGGTGAAGCCATGGAAATCCCCGGCCATCATTCCCAACTAGCACCGAGCGAGCTAGCCGCTAGCATTCACTGACATCTGCCAGGGAAGGAGTGGCTAAAGCTAACCTGGCACTGGCAACACTGCACAGACAACCTGGGTTTTACCCTTACTTTATTGGTTTGATCAGATCTGACGGTCACGGAAAACAGAATGCATTGTGTTGTTGAATAGGGTTAGCCCGTAGCATTCAATGACACCACCGGAGCTGAAGGAAACCGCATTTTATACAAGCTTTTAGTTTACTATTGACAAATGTAACAGTCGACTTGATCAGAAATGAAACATCTGTTGATGGAAGATGAATGATGCCCAGGAGACAGGTTATTTAACGGTTTAGAGTGTTGGTTGACTTGTAGGTTTGGCTGGTGTTGGGCACATCTGTTCAAAGATTTCGAATTAAATAACAATAAAAAATAAATTATATATGTATAAAAGACAACACAATCCTGTTTTGGTATCAGAAGTCTGCATCCAGGGTGAACTCGGAGTCCATGGGGCTTGACATGATCCCAAATCTTTGATACTCTGCGACTCGTTTTTCAAAGAAGTTGGTTTTCCCCTCCAGGGAAATGGACTCCATGAAGTCGAATGGGTTTTCTGCGTGGTACACCTGATGGAAGGACAAAAACTGTGAAAGGAGAGACAGAGAGCTTGTATCAAGTGCACCAGGGTGAAAGAGTCCGACCTTGGCCAGCCCGAGGTCGGCAAAAAGACGGTCGGCCACAAACTCGATATACTGCTTCATCAGGCAGCAGTTCATTCCAATCAGGTCCACAGGCAGGGCCTCCATCAGGAACTCCTGCCATCACAAACACGAACCGTTACATCACTGGCCGCCAGGGTTCAGGGAAAAGCCGCTCCGCCTGACCTGCTCGATGCTAACAGCTTTGGTGACGATGTCCTTCACTCTGTCCTCTGACGGCTTCTTCACCAGATAGCTGAACAGCAGGCAGGCAAATGTACAGTGCAGGCCCTTAACGCCACACAGGTGGTGAAAAGGAGCAGAGACAGATATCAACCAGCAACCTCCACTCAAGGCGCAGCAGCTAACATGCTCGCTAATATCTCTTAAACATATTTTGATGGTCCTGTGCTAAGCTAATCAGAGAGACTAGCTGACGTCTTTACATTCCAGATTCATTAAAACCAGTGTTGTTATTCTCCCAGTCATGGATGTGCTGGTCGCCATCCCACCTCATCTCTGCTGATGAGCTCATTAGAATAGGTGAGGCCCGGCATGAGTCCCCTTTTCTTCAGCCAGTAGATGGACGCGAACGAGCCAGAGAAGAAGATGCCCTCCACTGCTGCAAATGCCACCAGTCGTTCCCCTGAGGGGGGGAAAGGGGGCGAATCATCACAGAGAAACAGAAGAGTCCGTAATCACGACGTTCTGTCACATTTTAGTTACCAAAGGTCGACGTGCGGTCGTTGATCCAGTGGAGTGCCCAGTCGGCCTTCCTCTTCACACAAGGCATGGTGTGAATGGCGTTGAATAAGTAGTCCCTGAAACAGTTCACCGGTGCCGTTAGTTGGAGAATAGACCAAAGATTCTGCGGCTGTAACTGAAATTACCACAAAACCCCAGGATTCGGTTGACGAACAGGTGTAAGTTTAAGAGTTGGGGCTTAAGAAGATGAGATATGGAGGGGGAACCTGGCTCGTAGCCCAACTCAGCGCCGTCACCCGTAGCAACTGAACGTGACGTGAGGTTTCCCGCGCACGCACCTCTCCTTCAGGTCCCTGATGTAGGTGTTGATGAGCAGGCTGTACATCTCCGAGTGCACAGACTCCATGAGGACCTGGCAGCTGTAGAAGGAGCGCGCTTCAGGAACCTGCACCTCCTGGCAGAACCTCTGCACCTGTCGCAGAAAAGCGGAAGTGGCGTCTTTATCCGTTACAGTCGTTGACAGTCGTCCCAGATGTGGGAGACCCGCTTACCAGGTTTTCGTTGACAATGCCGTCGCTCGCAGCGAAGAAGGCCAGAACGTGCGAGACAAAGTGCTTCTCTTCGTGTTTTAAACTGTCCCAGTGTGCCAAGTCCTTGGACAAATCCACCTGTGGAATAAAACATATGAGCTGTAGTTGTTACTATTGAAATATTTAGCACATTTTCCACACAACTCACCTCTTCCACCGTCCAGAATGAGGCCTGGGCCTGCTTGTACATCTTCCAGATGTCGGGATACTGGATGGGGAAGATGACAAAGCGTCTGGGGTTCTCCTCGAGCAAAGGTTCACCCTGCGTCTCTGAACCGCTTTCCCAGCCTGGGGACGTGTCTTTCAGGCCATTCTGCAAAGAAAAGCAGTACAGAATTCAGGATAATGAACAGGGAAAATGATGACGACTCCACAGTAGAATCAGGCATGAAGTTTCAGGATGGAATCCCAAGCATTTTGTGTCACAAGAGGACACACTGAGCTAAATCTACCATAATGCCATATCTTTGGTAGTCAAAGTCCTCACAGAACAGAGGGATTTCATTCTCAGGGTTCATATGCTAACGTAACCGTGCAAAAAGAACAAGTTGGAACCTATTTGGCCCGTTTATTAGCGAATTGATTCCAAATCGTGTCAATAGATTTCCAGTTCGGTGGGTGACGCTGTTGCGAAACAGCAGGAAAACGAGCCCTTTCTGCGCATGCGCAGCGGCTTCATAACAGAGAGCCAGGTCCATTTACTGTAACTGGCTGATCCCAGGACTGTTTGAGTTCCATTAGGACGTTTCACCTCTAATCCAAGAGGCTTTATCAGTTATAACCGACTGTTCGGGAGTTCTAGCTCCCATTAAACTATTGCTAAGTCACCGCAGCTATTTCACTCCATTTGGTCGACGTTACTACGCTTTTGTGAACTCCGTCACCACCAACAAGCTAAATGCCATCTTACGCAAGCCAAGAGCCTCTTACAAAACGAATTCCATTCATTTAACAAACCATACTTTGGTCCATTTTAAGTGAATGAACGAATCAAACCATGCGTTGTTGCAGCGTCAAGGTTGGTCCGCAGACCACCGTGACCGAACGCTTAAATAACCCGGGTTAGAGAGAGAGGGGCCGCTTACCGATTCTCTCATTTGATCGGACTTCGGATCCTTATTCGGTCCATCCATTTTCCGAGAAGAGATCATTTCACAGCGGCTGTCATTGGGGTTTTCCTTCCTTTTGAACGTCCCGGACACGGTAAGAATGAGGGCGCAGTTAGCGTTAGCACTGCGCCCGTCGGCTCGAGGCGTTTATAGCGGGCTCCACAGCGCCCCCAGCGCCCACGGGAGGGACGACACGGCGCTGGCGGCTGCTTCGTCGTTTGGGGGTTAGAATGAGAGATGAGGAAGAGATGAAGGGGAAGTTGGTTGCAACTGTTTATTTGAAAGAAATACTGCAGTAAACGTGAGCGACCTGCCAAGTTTGGGAGCCCCTCCCCCCAGTGTTTTACTACAAAAGTTAATGTGCTTAAGCAAACAAATTTCATGCTACGCTGGCTGCTGCCGACTTAACTGGTTCATCTCCCCACACACAATCACCACCTTCAACATTTTACAATAACAATAATAATAATAATCTATTGCATTATTCTTGCAAGGCGTATAAAACCTTGTTTACTCTCCTTCTGGGTCACTACTTAGACAATCAGTGAATCATTGCTGCAATGACTCACCCATTCGACAGTGTGCTTTCAGAGAAAATGTGCCATTATCCAATCACCAGTGAGCCATACCTAAAAATGGCACGCTGTCCATACCTAAAAATAAATGATTTTTAAGTGCCTGGTCATTTCTTATCGTTTATCAAAGTCTGAAAGAGAAAAAGGGGAAAAACATTTGGAATTTGGGCATCTTAGGCATTCAGATTCAGTGAAATGCAATTTCTTCTTCAAAAGCTCATCTCAAAAAGCTCAGACAGGTGAAACTAATATTGCTCACAGTGCCACATTAGATATGCAGGTTATTTCAGCAGCATGCAGGTCTCTACAAACACCAAACACACACAAAAAAGTATTTTTGTCTATAAAAAGTCTAATCAATGCTGTAATCTGTTCTTCCCGTCCGTTTGCCTTTATGGTTCTGTACTCCATAACCTGTCACAAAGGACTCACATTATCTTCTTCACAAGTGGTGGAAATTAGACGGACAGAAATCAGGCAGATTTAGGCACTTAACTCCACTTAACCACTGCTACAGGTTGAACAGTGCTCGGTGCTGCCAGGAGAAACACTGGAAATGCTGCACATGTCAATGCGTAGACTTCCAGCGAGTTGTTCAGAGAGGCTATTATTGCTTCGTTGTGGCCACGGCGCCACAGTCCGCTGATGGAAGGCAGTAAATCAGTCTCTGCAGATGACTGGCGTCTGAGGTCAGGACCGAGTGATTCTTTCTTTTTTGTTTTTTTAAAAAATGCCCCTGTGTGTCATTGCTTTGGCTGCGACGTGAAGTAATCATCTGTCCGGAACACGCCTGGAATCTGGTGACGCTGATGCGGCGCTGGTCTTCTCGGGCTGGTTGGTTTCTGTGAGTGAACAGAAACAACGTCACCACCGGCAGCACAACCGCAAAGACCGCCGTGGCGAAGCTCGATCAGGAAGCAGAGTGACCTCGGCCACATGCAAACAGCTGGCATTTTACTCAGCGGACATGTGATGATTGGGAAGACAAGGAGCTCTCACATTTAAGAAACCCGGGACGCTCATTGTGCGAAGGATCTTCTTGAACGCGCTCGGTATCGTTCCCAGTTCTCCTTCTGCCTGCGCCAGATGTTCTTCCATCACATTAACGTTGGCTCCTACCATCTTTACAAAGGCCTGCAGCACAACAGAATATTCTGTATTAATAAAACAGCAGTAAAATGGTACAATAACAAAGTTAATCCTTTAAGTTTTAATCAGGGGTGCAACCATGAAGCCAGCAACAGGTAGCCCGACTTATTAAAAATCCTATAAAGACTCTTAACCTATAAAATGCTTCTATTCATGAACTCTTGCACTTACCTCCAACTTATCAATTCTTCTGTATATTTGTCTCATTTCGTCGGACTTCTGCTGGATTTGAGGTAGGTTGTCGTTCACTATCTGGGACGTGTCATTGCGGATCTGTTGGGTAAAAAAAAGCCGATATGAGGCACCTACCAAGAAATGAACCACGCACACATGGTGTGTAGTTGAGTATATTCTAATGATCATAAATGAAATTACCATATCTAACATTCCAACAAACTCATCGACTCTGGTCAGCATTTCCTCCAAACTCTTCTCCAAACACAGGATCTGGGAGAAATCAGTGAAATCATCATTTTAAAACAAGAAAGTAATAGTGTCAGATGAACAGAGCCTAAGAACAGCAAAGTGCTCAGCAGAAAACATCTGTTAGACAATAATTTGATGGGGTCTGCACTTTAATCACGTCACATTTGGGTTTTACTCTGGTCGGCTTTAGAGAAACAAAGTTAATGTTCAAATATTCCTGGAATCTATATGCAAACTATGCACATTGAATCTACTCTAACACTAATTACAGCTGTATTTTCCTTTAGAATGAAACAATTTAGTCCCGCTCGCCCAGACACAGTGCCTATTTTCTTTGCACAGAGCAAATGAAATACCTCAGCTTCCTTATTACAGTATTTAGCCAGCGAGGAAGTAGCAAAGAATCTGATCAGAACAAAATATGTTATGAGCATAACTCATAACATTTAGTCGGACACCAGCAATATTTATGGTGCCAACACTGCTATTATCCCCTCGCTTTGTGTAAGTACTCAACCACTCCAGTATTAGCCTGTCATGTGATTTCTGTTCAAGTGTGTGTTTTTTTTAAAGAGGAAAATTTAAGAGAACCTTCATGCCAAAGCATCTACATAGGATCTACATAGTTCCCTGCTGCACCATAGATGTTCTTGTTTAAATGCTGCATCCCCACCGTCCAGCAGCAGTATATGCTGCAGATTATGGGAAAATATTTATCAAATCTCGTCATTAGTGACATCTAACCTGCAACCTGCAACCCCCCCCCCCCCAACCCAAAACCCAATGAAGACTCCAACTCCATTAGCCTGAAGTTTAGCTTATGCGAAGGCGCGAGCGTGAGGACAAACCCTCCAGGACACGAACCTCTTCTCCGGCTGTTACTCGTATGTAGGAGGAGTATCCGAGCGCGGTGTGTCTCAGGATCTCTTCGTCCTGCTCAGTGAACCCGGGCTGGGCCGTCCCAGGCTCCTGACTCCCGTTGAGGCTCGGGCTCTGCGGGACGTTAGCGGCTGCCCCGAAGCTCGGGCTCTGCGACACGGTCCCGCTGCTGAGGATTTCGCTCACCATGGACAAACTGCTCGTGCTTTGGGAGACAACGCCGCTGTCCCTGCTTATCTCGGCGCTGGACTCCTCCAGCGGAGACAGAAGGCCCACCCTGTCCACTCGGTGCTGGTCCATTTCTGCCCCGTCTCGCTGCCCACTGCCGTGTTATTCCTGGTCAAGTGACGCAGTCACGTGTGCGAGGCCGCAGACGGTGGCTCGGGAGGGTCAAAAAAGGCAAACCGATAGGCAAACGGATAAATGAGGCAGCGACAACTCTGATAATGAACCGAGTAGAAGAATCAGAATCAGAATCAGAAGAAGGTTTATTGCCATTGTTCAGAGTTTGCAGTTTTTAAATATAAATGACGTCACAACAGTCCACACAAGATACACCCACGAACACATGCTGCCAATTTCACCCTTTGATGGTCTAATTAGTTAATGTTAATGTCCATAGACGCTCTTCTGCATATGTGGAACAAGTCAGTTCCTTCGCATATTTTCAGCATTAATTTTACATCATTGACATCATTTAGGTCGCAAATAAAAGATATGGCGATGAAAAAATTGGGTTGAAAAGGTTGTTTACTTATAAGCTTTATTGTAACAACTCCGCTGATGTCAGAAAAACACGTTTTGTGGTGGTCAGGAGGAAAAACCATTTAACCTCTAATGGTGCTCAAGTGCGAACTTTCCAAAACTGATGAGCGATGTGAGCTCACATAGTTCACGTCTCACACTTTATTTTGTGGCTTTGAATTCATCATTTAACTTTCCTTCGTTAACATTAACCATGTCAACAAAGTCAGACCTTACTATTTAAATGCATTTACAACACAGTCAATACAATAATTTAGATTCAATTCTAAATAAACATTTCGTGGTGTCTTGTATTTTAATAACTAACCCCACCAGCAGATGGCAGCAAGGGGCAGACTTTGCAAAACCCTCATTGACCTGTACCAGTCATGAATTGTTTGTTCATATCAGGTCCGCTTGAGCAGGATCAAACTCCCCTTAATATGACATGAATATGGTTTCAAGATGTCAGTGTTACGCTGGTGACCCCAATTATTCCCCTAAACTGACAAAAATTGGACCGTCACCCCTCAGTTTTCGGTTTTTATCTCAATTCCATTTAGAGAATTGCCATTCATCACTTTACCACACAAAACCCCTTGAGCAGGTTAGCTATCTGGTCCAAGTGCCTCATACCTGCCGACTACATTTGGGTCTGATCGAGGCTGCCACCAGAGGAAAAACAGCTGCGTGTCAAGTGATCCGTTATCAGCTAAAGCTCCGTGGCATCTTGATTAAACACAGAGGGCAAACATTCGTTAAGGGCAGTTTGCTGCCGTGAGCAGATCTCCTGCATTCCCCTTCCATGCCTGTGCTGAAGTCAAAGCAATCTGAAAAGAGAGGAATTTAACCTTCAGATAGCCCAGCTGCATCTGTGATGTCTACAGAAATGTACTGTTGGGGTAACAAAGACATCAGCTTTCTTCTAATCCTGTTTGTTGCCCTCTTTTAATACAAATAACAGATTTCTACTCGTAAACTTGTGTCTTAGAATAATTTATTTGAACAGATATAAGGATTCAATCACGATCATCAATGCATAAAGGAACTATTTAAAAAAAAAAAAATCATACTCTACACAGCATTTATCGGAATATAAGAAATATAGATTTACTCTTTAAAAACATCCAAGGAAAAAAAACAAAACCCAAGTTGGTCCCAAAAATAACGAAAATCATCTTAATACAAGTGGTCACTACGGAAAGATATTAAGGAACATTCAAACTTCTCAAAGAAAGTGGAAGAACTGTCAAAATGTCTGATGTTTAAATACACAAAACTCTGTTTTTGAGAGAGGACAAATACAGGAGGCCATCTAGACATTGGTTCCTGGTTTGGAAAGTCCTATCGTGGATTATCTCGTAAAGAAGTATCTAAAAATAATAATAATTAGTATCCATTAAAAGAGAGGGATGCTGATGAAATCCGACCGGGAGTTCCAGTTTTAGTCTGTTTGGTTGGAAAGTTTCTGTCTGTCTGTCTATTATAGGGTAATAACGGTGCCGTCCTCCTCCACGCCGCCCCGGGGCAGAGCCAGGCTGTGCCGTGGGTCCGTTTTCATGGAGCTGAGGATTTTGTGCAGGCTGCCGTTGCTGTGGCGGAGGGCCGGGTTGCTGCTGTGATGCGGGGGCTGCGTTTGGTGGTGGCGGGACTGTTGCTGCTGCTGGAGGTTCAGGTCTTTGTGCAGCTGGTAGCTGAGGCTGCTGTGGTGGGACCCTCCGTTGACGCTGGGCTGAGAGTGGAAGGAGACGGTGGAGACCACTGACGACGGGCGCGTGGGGGGGCTGGGAGGCGCCGCGGGGCCCAGGACTGTCGTCGTCGGCGTCTGTTGATGCGTGCGGGACACGTTGGACGCTATAGAGACGTTGGACCTCTGAGACGGTCGCTTCATGCTGCTCTCGATGACGATGTCAGTCTCTTCGTCACTCTCCAGATCGTCCTGGTACCTGCTCGCTCCAGGCGCCGTGAGTCCCATCGAGGCCGAGGGCGGGTTGGGGAAACTCGTCGACCCGCTGCTGTCCGACGACTGGCCCGAGCTTCCGGAGATCCTGCTGCTCCGGACCACGTTGTTGCGCTGGTTGACGGGCTTAACCGTCACAATCAGGTTGTGGCTGTTGGCGATCATCATATCCGTCACCTGATCCAAGGACTTCCCCGTCACCTCGATGCCGTTCACCTCCAGCACCTCATCGTTAACCGCCAGCAGCCCGGTGCTCTCCGCCAAGCCTCCCGGCACCAGCCGAGAAATGAAGATGCCCGGGACTTTCTCCAGTCCGTGAGGCGTCACCCGCACGCTGGTCCCATCCCGGATGTAGAATCCCAGCGGCTTGTCGGAGCCGTGGCGGTACAGCCTGACGCGGCGGTGAGACTCGGGCAAGATGTCCACGTCGATGATGGAGGAGACGGGCCGGAAGTCCTGGGGCATGCCGATGCGGATGTGAGGCCGTTTGCGGTTGACGTCATTGTTGCGCAGCGCGACCACCGCCTTCTTCTTCCGGGTTAAGGTGTTGGTCCCGAAGTTAGCGTAGTCGACCTCTTCTGCGGAGGAACAAAAGGAGAGAAACTGTGAGAAATAAAACTCTTAGAGCACAGGCGGTGCAATGTTGACCAGATTTAGACGCCGTTAAGGCAGAAGCTCAGCGTGAACGTTCCTGTAAGTGCCGAGCTTGAACAGCATTCCTGTCAGTGCTGACAGAGGTGAACCACCCATCTGCTAACAGGAGCTGGATTGGTTCCCAGTATGCATTTCTGTCCTCGCACACAGGCGTGCACGCGCCGATCTCGATCCCAACGCGGCAGAGAAGCAACAGCTATTTTGTTTTTCTGCGAAAAGCTGAGATGTTAAAACGGAGGTGCGTTTGGAAGTCGGAGCGGAAACGTGTTTTCCAGCCGGGGATCAAGAGGAATCCTGTATGAAACAATGAAAACCTTCAAAGGGGGAGCTGGTCATCCTGGGAGCGGGAGTGGCTCCGCCAGAACAGCCAAACGAGGCTGACACGATAAACCCAAAGAAAACGGATGAAGAAGAAAACATAACCTGGGAATGGTGGCGTGCCGGAGAGTAAAAACAATATCGGCCGTGACTCCTATCTGCTCGTCTCAATAACACAGGAAATCTGGACCGAGCACAGCCTGATGTGACAGGAAGTGAGGTTCCCCAGACGGGAGCATCCCCCCCCACCCACCCACCCCGCTCCTATCCCAACAATGATGAGTCATCTTCCCCCTCCCACCCGGGACACCTGCTTCAGCGAACCACCGGGGGCGGCGGCGCTCTAAGCTCTGGCCCTTCCTTCAAAAGAGGGAGGTGGGACGCTGAAGCCAACGGGGAGTCTGAGCGGAGCCAGCTGGCCGCGCTTCCTTCCAGGCCCGGACCAGGACGGCTCCCTCCGCAACGCTGACTCAGCGTTCATGTGCGTTCTCCTACCTGCTCTTGCAGAATGTTGCCGAGGCGGCGCGTATAAATACGGCTTCGGGGTCGTGGCCCCCACGGAGGAGGTGAATTACAGCCACTAAATAAGTCCTTTTAAGTTAGCTACTTCCAAATCTTTGACTCAAAAGGAGAGCAAACGTGTTTGCCACAAGCTTAAGCCTCCTTGATAGAAACCAGGCAGAAACCCCTGCTGAGACCCATTACAGGGCTGTGGCGCCTCCGAAGAAATCCCAAATAAATCACTCTCCCTTCCCAATTTTACGATAAAAGCACCGACAGCTGTATCGCGCTATTCCATAAAGAACTGCGGAAGCCCGCATCAACATATTTGTGGGCTTGGTAATCAATAATGACGTCTTTAATTTGTGACTAATGCCTCATACTTCACGCGCTATTTAAATGAGCGAAAAAACCAGTAAGGTCACATAGTTTGCAGAGGAATGAGCCGAGTTATGCAGAAGAGACGCGGAGCCCCGGCGAGCACAGCCGGAGGTGAAGCCGATGCGCGACTCCAAACAGCAAAACAGGTCTTCCTGTTTTGCTTTAAATACACTTTTTTTCACTACTTTTGGTTAATTAGAGGTGTGTTTTTTCCACTTTGAAAGACTGCAGCATCGGATCGGGCTATCCAGCTAACAGCCCAGGACAGGTTTGAGGCTTTGCAGGTCTTTAACCTGTTCCCTTATACATCCCACCACATTTACCACTACATTCCTCAGGTGTTTCTCTCTCTGTCACACACACACACACACACCCTTAGAGCCAGCATTTCACCTCTGACCTTTCTCCCCTGAGCTGCTCTCAGTTGTTGGATAGACCACACGAGGTGGGGATGTCTGTCACCGCATGGTTTTATCTCCTCTCTTCCTGGATTTAACAGCTTTCCGCACTAGAATCTCTTTTTTTTTTTTTTTAAATACATTTACAAAACCAGAAACGTTGCAAAAAGAATTTTTATTTTACCTAAATCCCACAAATCTGCTTTACCGGTACTTGTTTGTCAGATTACATGTCTGAAACACTGAACTGAGGTGCCGTTCGGCCTGCAAATGCCTGGCAGCCTTTGATTAACTGGTTCAAATTGGCTTACCCATCATGCTTCAGTGGAACAGGGATTAGGTTTGTCAGAGGTTGTTACGATAAACTTGGTGTGATAAGACAGAACTTTGTGTGTGTGTGTTCCTGTAGATGCTACATTGTGAGGACCGGGACCCACAATTCTCTTGCAAAGTGATGTTACTTTGTCCGGTCCTCAATCCTTTAAAACATGGTTTTAAGGTTAGAATTAAGTCAGAGTAAGGATTAGAGTTAGGCGTTTGGTGGTGAAAGGCACAATTTGGGTAAAGTTTGCACTCAGAAGTAGAAGAGTGTGTATATGTGGGGGGTGGGGGGGTCAGACATGGTCGGATTGCCTCTAAAAGGCCGCCGTGTCACCTGATAGTTCGTAATTACTCGACTCCTTTGAAGTACGTGACCTTTTTTCCAGTCCGGGTTTATTGAACAAAGTTTCCGCTGATCCGTGATGTTAAAAAAAAGGGAGTAAATATCCCGACTAGGCCTACTGCTTTCTCCAATCAATGTGATGGCCCCAAACAAGAAGTCATAATTAGAACTTAAGGGACTTAAAGAAGGAACAACAGCACCTTTGAGGTGTCCAAGCTCATATTTGGGCACCGAATCCTCTCTCGCATCACTTCCTCCCACTCAAAGGCGAAATTATAAAACCTCCGGTTTCTGTGAAGGTGGTGGCCTATGCTGGACCCTACACCCGGTGACCTCCGACCTGTCCCTCTAGTTTACAGCTGCAGTCCATCTAAGCCAGTGACATTCTTACACCCCAACAACCCCCCCCATGCGATTTTTCAGCCAAGCGCGACAAATGCCTGACAGGGCAGATCACAATGAGCAGAGAGAGGGAGAGAAGAGCGACACGAGAGAGAGAGAGAGGGAGAGAGAGAGGGAGAGAGAGGGAGAAAGAGGGAGAGGGAAAAAGAGGGAGAGAGAGAGGGGGGGAGAGAGAGAGAGAGAGAGCAGAGAATGGTGCTGGGCCCTGCTGCCATTGGCGTTAGTCACTGAATACTGTGGAAGTGGGCTTCGCTTATGGGCCCCACAGACACACAAACACTCAGCTGAAAGCGCCTCGCTGTCAAAACCCACCGGGAAACCGGCCTGAAGTGGAACAGGACGAAACCCAGGACGCCGGGCGACGCCGTAAAAAAAGATCTGAGCTCGAAGGATGTTTGAATTCTTTCCTGTTGTTGTTTTACGGAGACGGGACACAACTGCATGAAAGCGGAGCACTTTGGAGCTCAAAACTAGAGGGTTTCCATGACTCCTCGGTGGTTTTACACAACTTCCAAATACAAAAAAGATAAATAAATCAGCCGACGTGCACACATCCCATGGAAGCGAGCTGCAGCGGACGCTAAATTAACCATAATTGTTACTGTACGTCTCACTCTGACTTTTTCACATTCATCAATATAAAAGGATGGAACATGTGAAGAAAAGAAAAAAAAAACCCTGAACTTCTCGTCTCCGTTAGGGAGTGTGGGAGTGTGTGCGGAGCCAGGACGTTGGGCTAACACAAACACGGGAGTGGGGTCCAAGAAGGATAAAGACGAAGCGCGTTTCTTTTTAAACATGCAAACATAGTTCGCATTTTTGCAGGGGTGGTTGAGGCTGGGCCACGGTGGAAATTTGGACAAGCTTGATAAACCTCTGTCTGTAAATCAAACTCTGCCAAGAGGCTTTCGTGGGAGCTTTCTGGAAGCTTCTGCAGCCTTAATCACGCTGCGTTCTACTAGTCGAACGAAGAAAAGTAGAATTAATTCCTTATTACTGCATTAAAATTTAGGGGTTAGGGTCCAGAGCCGGTCCTCAAAGACCATAATCCAGCCAGGTTTTCTCTCCTACCAGGCAGAAAACGCTCCCAAGCCAGGCGGGGTCCCAGGTGAAAGCGTGTTCTACCTGGTAGGACAGAAAACCCGGCTGGATCGTGGCCCTGGACCGGATCTGGACACGCCTGACGTACATGATGAGAAAAACCAAGAACGGCCGTTTTAACGCGACTTGCTTTGTAATCTAAGTGTTGAAGTAGTGAATAATCCTTGAAGTTCTCACATCTCACATTCTTTTGGGGGGGGGGGTTATCTCAACACCTGCACAGTGTGTTCCAGAATGTTCTGTAAATTATTAATGGACGTTCAGCAGCTTCAGATATGTTATTTTTCAAGTGGCGTGTGTGACAATCAGAGAAGATAAAAGTATTTTCCCTTCTAAAGACGGCTCCGTGCTTTGAACCTTCTGTACCCCCCCCTCATTCTTTCCCTCCCTTGCTACAGTGAGGTGGGGCTGCACATCTGGGACACGTTAAACGGAGCTGCCTGGTTCTCCTCCGTTCTGGCTCGGCTCAGGCACTGGGGCAGGGAGGGGGGGGGGTTTGCAACGTATCTCCCGACGCGACTTTATCGAAACCACCCCCCAGGGGCAGATTAAGCCCTGCTTGGTGGCAACAGAAATGAGGAGGAGAGCAGGCAGGAGGACGACCTCCTCTACATCGCTTTCACAAAAATGCGCTCTCGGTGTGTGTGGGGGGGGGGGTGTCAATGCCCCCACCCTCTCCCTAAATACCGACTACCACTTGGAGAAAACACGTGCTGTTGATTTAACCTCTTCGGAACCCCCCCTCCCTCCTCCGTCCCGCCTGTGCCATCTGGCCTGCAGGTACTGGCCTCCGTTCACTCCTCGCAACCATCTGAAGACAGAAATACGTCACCGTGGAGACAGCCTGGATGGACGAGCGGGAGTTTTGAGGCTAAAGCCCCCCCCCACCTCCGTTATTGGAACTCTGATGCTGGATTTGATAGTGTTAAAGGCATTTATGACATGATGATGGTCTAATAATGCAAATCTCACACAGTTTGCTGTAAAGAACCGGTTCCTTGTGCCGCCAACAACCTTCTCCCGACTGGATTTGCTTGATGTTTCGTCATGAAAAGCGATATTTGGAATTCCTGTGAGCGTGTGAAGCTAATTCATGGGTTCACTTCAGGAGGGAGGGCAGGAGAAGGCGGTTGATTTATTCCATCGCCTAAACGCGGCCGGTTTCATCAATTTGCTTATTAACTGCTGAAATAGGACAAATTGCATCACTGTATAAAGAACATTTGCATGAATATTTTCAGCAATTCCCTCAGAAATAGTTGAATTAAGTTCCGTTCTGTCCCAGTTTTCTCTTCAAAGTTACCCCAGGCACGCTCATTGTCTGATGTCAACCCAATAAACCATTTTTAAGAAAGACAGGTTCGTCCCGCCGTATTCTAAAAGGACGTCTCTTCGTCCCCGGGAAGAGTTGGACAGAACTGTAAACTGACCCTAGATGGAGGATCGAAAGACGTCACGGCCGAGCAACAAAAACGTCACTCTCTGATGTTTTACTGGCTGCAGATGACAGACAACACACAGATTAAGAGGATTTCAACCTGTCTGGCTCTCTGACTGTCTCACCACACACACACACACACACACACACACACACACACACACACATACACACACACACACACACACACACACACACACACACACACACACACACACACACACACAAGCACAGTCAGGAAATTAGATGACTGTAAAGTCCACACACAAATGTGGGCTCATTTCCTTCTGTAAACAGCGGTGGGGACCCAACGTGGCCTCTGTGAGACGGTTTTGATTCCGTTCGTATTAATCTGCCGGTTAACAGGAAAACAGACACTGAGAAAGGTGGACGCCCTCCGTCAGGCGGACGGCGCCCCGCTGAGAGCTTCTTTCATCAGCTCCCAGGAAAATCGATGCTGTTTTGTTCTCCGCATTCGCACACGGTCAAGAAAAATAATCCAGACACGTTCGTCCGTCTCCAGGTCTGTTTTTGTTATCGCTTATAGTCACGTGCCTATCGTTTCTGGGAAAGTAAAACCAAGAGCCAGGTCTGTCTGGCGCTAAAGAATGCCAGCAAACAGGGCTCTCCCCGATCGGCGCCACCCACTCAGACGCAGCGACCCATTTATTGTGTCACCGTAATCGGAGTGATGCCACCCAAGTAGAACGTCAGGTGTCCGACAAGAATGGTGTTTAACTGGAATCAACGAGTGGGCGTTGTGTAGGGGAGGGTGGCCACTGCTGGGGGGTTACAGGAGGAGGGCTTCAGGCCCAGGGAAGGAGCAGAATGTGCAACAGATCCCGGGTCAGGAGTGTTAGGACCAGAACATCTTAGAGGCCTGTCGGCTCTTTTGTGCTAACATTCTTGAGCCTGGCTCTGTCATCGGGTCACTAAAAGGTTTTTTCTGGTCTCCAGCTGAGCCCCCCAGTATGCTACGCGAGCCCAAGTCTATCGTCTGCAAGCTTGGACAGGACCCGTCCCGTCCTCCCCGGCACCTGAAACAGCAACATCCTCCTTTCTCCAACCCCCCGGCGCTAACGCTGCGCTGCCCGTGCGTTGACACACGTCCTGGCTTCTTCCTGCTCCCCCTGATTCCTTTTGTGGATTACTCAGTCTATTGTGTCCAAAGTTGCTACTCCTGTTGTCTCTCTCTCCCTCAGACACACACACACACACACACACACACACACACACACACACACACACACACACACACAATTTAAAACTTGTCTGTGAGAGCATTTGCACATTAGCCGTCAGTGTCCATTGTTTCAGCAATTCACTATTCATGTGAGGACCAGAGTCCTGGCTCATTCCTCCCCTCCTCCATTCTTTTCCTTCCTCTCCCATCCTAAACTGCTGAGTCGTCCCGATTCACCAGCGACGGGGAACTCGTGGTGCCATCACCTGTGACAGACGCCTGTCGCAGAGGCGATCAATAACATGTAGCGGCGTTGAGCGTGAAGCTAACTGAAGCTGCAGTTAAATCAACAGTTCGCTCTGGTGATTTCTGACAGCCAATCAAATGAACTCTAGGCTCCGTTGGGCCAATCACGTCGTCCCACTGGCCGGCAGGTCATGGCTGAGCAACTCTCAGACTGGTGAGGGGGGCGACAGCTTGCCTCATTGTTTTAGCCTCATGACCTTTATGAATGGCTACGTCTTAATATTGTCACACACACACACACACACACACACACACACACACACACACACACACACTTCTATATTTGTGGGGACTTAATAGACATAACAAATCATCCAGCTGGCTACCCTAACCTTGACATCCCATTAAGAACCCTGGTTCACTTGGTCCTTTACAGTTGTGGGGCCCAGCAAGATGGTCCTGCTTTGCAAACATGGCCCCATTTCGCTAGTAAAAGTAGTTTGGTACACGATACATCGTAAATGCGAGGAGACACACACACACCACAAGATAAAAAAAGTCTCAAATTCAAGTAAGAAATAGAAGGTGGTTAAAAACAGCAACTAAAACTCATCACCAGAGGAACTCAACTTCCTATTAGGTCAATGTGGCCTGACCGCAGGGGGATACCAGAAAAGTAAACAAGTCAACTCCCAGAGCAGAATCTTTCAAAAACAAACACACCACAACATTCACGCTAGTTTTTTCTCTCAATCACTGAAAGCTCGGTGCCTGTAAACACGCAACAATGCATGTAATTTTGTTAGCGTCGGCGGACCCTTCAGCCAAACCCTGAAAAGTCGGAATCTAGTGTCTCCACATGGAACCGCCCACGACTCCGTGTGTACCGACAACTCGCTGTTAATGAATTTAGCTTAGCTTGGTGTTTACAGAGAGCCGTGACCTTTTGACCCAGCTCGTGCGACGGGGCGAAAACAACCGACATCACGTGCAGCGAGAAGGCATCTGAGAACGTTTCCTCACAACCCCTGAGTTAACCCCGTGTACGCCTGAGCTCTCAGGGCTGAGCAGCAAAACCGGGCCCTCCTTTGTAATTATGGATTCCTTAAATATCCTCCTGCCGACGCAGCGCTGGGCCGATGCCGAGAAACTGGGAGCGGCGAAGCGTTAAATTGGACTGGGTGTCGGGACGCGATTCCAAAGCTAGGATTTCCTCTAAAGACGCGCGTTCTTTGCTCGAGATTCCCCTCGTTACCTTATTCATGCTAATTTCTGGGATCTCGGAGCGCTGCTCGGGAGCGTGTCCAGCCTCGTTTTTTCCAGCGGAGCTGTAATTAAGGAGGGACTGCAGCCACGCTGCCAAACATACCAGCGACTCCTCCCTCCAAAAACCCACCAACATCCACCCCCGCGTCCACACCACCCGCCCTCTCTAACCCCAAAATCTTTACCCTATCCCCCCTCGCTGTGCTCGTGACTTGGCTGTAAATTTCGCCTGGGAATTTTCCACTGAATACGTTGTTATTAAGGAAGGAAAACCTTCCCCCTTTTTCCTTTATTAAACTTTCTATAAATCTTCAATCCACTTAAAATCTGTCAACAACCCCTAAAAATGAGCTGCATCGAAGGCATCGTCATGACTACAACCGAGGAGCCGGCGTTCAAATTTCATGATTTTATGATTGTCCTGATGCGGGTTGATCACCAGGGCTGGAAAAACAAACCTGCTGATCTTATTACGACAAACAACCCAGCAAAGAACAGAAACGCTGCGGAAAAGCTCGGGAAATAAGAAGCATTTAATGTTTTTTCTCTTTCCTTCCTCTCTCTTCTGAGGGTTCACGCTGCCGAGGAGTGGCTGCGGCGGCGGCGTTGTAGGAAGTTGTTTGTTTGTCCCAGAAGGACTGGCTAAATTCATCCAGACCAGAATTCCGCATGCAGAGCCTCGGAGTCCGGGCCTATCGTGCTGCCCATGACGGTAGCGTCCCTACAGCAGGGGCGCTCTGGACGCGTCAACGCGGGGGAGCGGAGATGCGGGTCAGAGCGGGGGGGGGGGGGGGGTCGTAAAGCGCCGACTTAAGGAATGCAAACACCGATCTAGTCTCCCAAACACAACAGACCTCCGGCAGGTTTAATTAAAGCAGGAGGCATCTCGGCTCATTACGGAACACAGTGCGTCTGTTCTCGTCCCTTTTCATGTCCGCCGACGTGATTTACTGCTGGTTTATGACCGCGCCCCCCCGTCCCGCCCCGTCCCGCTCCTGGCAGGCACCCGGCTTCTCCATCGCGCTAACGATGGGTGGCGTTGTCTGCTGACAGGCAGAGGAGAGGCCACACACGGGCTTTATTGAGAGGCCCACACACACAATACCTAAGAGGTTTTACGGCGCACCGACTCATGCCCGGCTCAGACGGCGCCTCGTTTAGCCCGGCGATGCTCCGCGGCGCGTGAATACAGGCGCGGGAACGTTTCCCTGATGCCGTCACAGTCCTCGCCACTTTCTCAGATGTGTCATCAAATTGTTTAATCGAGTAGTAAAAAAAGGCCTTCGTCCCCACGCCGTGCAGGAAATCGGCCCGTGGGTGGGCGGCGAGCCGCCTTTTCTGCCCATCGACCACGACAGAGGTGAATTCAACCTGCCCCCCCCCTTCAGGGTGGTGACGCTGAAAGAATGAGGATCAGTCTGAGCCAGATACCTGCAGCGACATTCTTGAACTGGAACCAAAAATGATCAGACAGGCGGGCATTATCCCCGAGTCGGCCCGACAAGAACCATCCAGCAGCAGCGTTTAAGGGGAATGTGAAACCCTGGCAGGGGCGGAGACGGAACAAAGACGAGGATCACAGCAAAGGAGTCATAAAAGCAGAGACGGGCTGCTTAAAACACTCCTGTTTTCCCTTTAAGCGGCTGCGGGCGCCCCGGTTCTCCCTCTAGCCCCGAGGACGCTCTTTGGTACCAGCCACAAAGAGGACAGGGACCTCTGAGACTGGCTCTTTGTCACCGTCATGTCGCTGAGAAGAAGCGGAGAGCACTCAGAGCCGCATTAGACGACCAAAATAGATCTGCCTTTCTCTCTGGCGAGGCGGCGTCTGAAATGGAAATGAGCGGCGGGCGGGCAGGAACCGAACCGCCGCTTATCAAGAGACCAAATCAGCTTTGTAAGGAGCGACAGGGGTGATTTTATATTCCGAGCCGGCGATCAAACGCAGCTACCGTGACTCAGCGCTGGCACGTGCACGACAACATGGCCAGATGTTGAATCTGCACAGCTGGCTGCTGCTCCAGCACGCACACAATCATCTATTTCTAAATCGTCCACAGGAAGACGGTAATGGACGGATATTAGCAATTATAGCAGCAGCTTTTATGACCAGTAGCAACAAAATGGGAATACTCTGAAATCTTTAACCGTCCTGATTCCATCTCCACAAAAAAAATGGGAAAAAATACACACATCAAAGAACTTTATAGCGTAGCTGGAGAGGGCTAATCTGTGTTCCTGGGACTCGTCAGAGTGACGGTGGAGGTGAAAAGGTCAGGTCAGGTCTGCGGGAGGTCAAGTGTCTGGCCCTCGTCCAGCCTCCAGCCCTTTTTTATTTAATTAGTTTGAGTTTTCCAGTGTAAACGGCGGCGCTCACAGCCCGCCAAGCACAGTCCTCAAAATATAAATCCCTTATAAGCTGGAGACAGAGAAGAACGCTAGAATTCCTCTGGTACTGTTCTGCATTTAGCTCCCGGTCCAGCCCGACTCCTTTCATTTTCGAGCCACATCCCTCTTTATTTTGGCTGCGGAGTTTCCCCAGGTGTCGGGAGCCGCCGGGTAGGCGGAGCGGCAAACCGCGGCCCTGGCCGTGCCAGCTACGAAGGCGCGCAGCCGCTCGGCCTTGGCCAGCCGCGCCGGCTTTATTTAGTTAAACTTTTAGCCCTCTGACAAACAGGGGTCTCATCTCTTTGTTAAAAGTTTAGTCTGCGTGGAGGCCGCTGGCTCTCGCTACAAAAACAGCGCCATTTCTCAGCAAAAAAATCTGCGTTCCAAAAACCTGGACTGCGTTTTGCTTGGGTGAGGAGGATTTAGTCTATAATTAGCATAGCCAGAGCTAAAATCTGACTTAGATTTTAGCACAAAATATTTGTCTGAATGCTCCTTTTTCTTACGTACCCCAAAGAGGAAACAACTGAAACTCACAGATCCTGGAAGGAGCTTAGCATTTCCAACTAAAACAATTCCAGGATATTAATTGACTAACTCCTGAACACGTAATTATAACTCCTATATGTTAATGTAAGGCCACAACCATTGGGCTCAGCATTCGACCTCTATGTTTGTGCCATTTAACGAACAATTTTAGCCTACAAAAAGCCTATTTTCATCATTAAGACAGCTCAGAAGAAGTCTTTCAACAGTCCGAGGCGATGGTGAAATATGGAAAACCCGCTGATGTGTGGCTGGTTTCCCAATTTGCATCATTTGAACCGGAGATAGAATGTAAACACACAGCAGTCAAGCTAGCAGCAGTAATTCTCTGAAGTAGATGTGGTTTAAACCTTTGACATAATGACTATTCAGGCTTGTGGGTTTAACTTGTTTCTGACCGCGCCGAGTCCGTGACAACGGAACAAACACTTTAAAAGAGGAGGAAACTAGCGTTAAATGTGAGATTTCACTGCCTTTGCTAGTGCAGAAACTCCCCAAACCCTTCAAACGCAGGAATGTGCGTGCAGCTCTCCTCCTTCACCCGTCGGCATATCAGCAACGAGCGAACCGCTACGATCGCTCGCGCCGAAGACGGCGAGGAGTCGACCTCCGGCACCGCGCCACTCCTCAAATCTTTCCCTGAATTTTGCCTTCTCCATCCGTAATCTGGCGGTTCAAACTGGTCACTCAATGCAAAATGAGCTCAAGCACATTCCTCAGTTCAGTGGTCCAAGTCTGGCTCGTTAATCATTACACAACAGTCTTCCCAAACTTATTTGCCCTTGAGCAAACAGATTAGAGGCATTTTACCGTGTGTAAAGCCATTGTTGCGTTACATCACGGTCTTTTTATTATTAGGCCGAGCGTAAACGCAATTGGCTGTTTTCAGATCTGAAAGCAGTGGTTTGTGGCCAAGTCACATTCAAAACACTGGAGCGCGGTAGCGCGGTTCAGGGTTCTGCTCATGTTATCGGGACGGGGGGAACAGAACCGTGAACCGGGTCCACCACGGGTCTTAAATGAGGGTTAAGTGGGCCCTAAATCTGACTGAATCTCCTGCAGTGTGGGGCCAGACTTCAGCTGGAGTCTGCCTGTGTAACCGCGACTGTAGCCGGCTACAGCCGACTGGTGCTTGAGGAAACTTCTCCTACGAGTTCCAAACAATCATCTCTACTTGAAGCCGTCGAGTGTTTGTGTAAATAAACCCCAAAGAACAACAGCCGCTCTTACTGCAGGCTGCTGTGATTGGCACCAGCGCCGCCTTTGGGGCTCCAGCTAGATTTCTGCTCAGAACTGGACCGATTTTCTCCGTAATGTCTGATTCCCTCTGTGGTTACGCATGGAGACCTCAGAACAGCATCCTCCCGGTAACCACAGGCCAAACTCCTGCCCTCCGTCACCTCTGGAGACCGGCACAACCGGGCCGGTACTGACTGATACAGTCATTATCACACACTCGGCCAGCCGTGCACCATGCTAAGAGCTTGGTCACACACGGACCTCTTTGTGCGTAGCGGCTAACAATAGCTGGTAGTCAGGCTTAAGATGCTCAGACAGCTTCTGCATCTGTCGCACCAGCGAACGTCACCGACTCAGGACGCGTCCTTAATGGGGAGAGGTGGGGGTGGGCGGGGTGGTGCAACAGCAGCAAGTCGTACACAAACCTGATGATGTGTGCCGATGCTAAATCTGTAGCTAATAACGGCGCTCTGTTGCATTATTGAATGTGTGCAGAGAGGGTTTTTACTAATTTAGCCTGCTGAACGGTGCCGCCAGCCAGGACTGAAAAAGTGGACTTCATTTGCATGAGTCTGGTAGAAACACAGCATTTGTGCACGTATGTTTTAGTCCAGGGATGTTTAAAGCAAGGAGGTGATGAGGCGACCGCTCTTCTTCCAGGAGCAACGTGGCTAACACCAGCTATCCTAACACTTTTGCTAAAGTACTTAGTCGGGGGACAGTTGCCTCCATAATCATAAGGACTAAACAAACTGCTCTCCTATGGAAATGTTGCTGCTTCTTCAAAAGCTGAAGGAGATGCCTCATTCTGAACGCTTAATTAGCATCCAAACCTCCAGCGTGTCACATCTTCAGTATCAGTCAGCACACAAAGGCTTTATTCAGCTCCAAACTGATGAGTTCTCCCAATCACGTCTGCTGGGCTCCCCCCCGGTCCCCCTCCAATATCCAAACCCTATTTATTGCCCAAAAATCACAGCTAGCTATTGTCTTTCAACCGCTGGACAACAATTAAAACAATACCCTGGAGTGTACGTGTTCATTCCACAAGCGAGCGAGGGGCATTCCCAGGAGGATTGAGGGTCTGAATAGACGTGAATTGTGATGGATTCATTTGTATGCTCGCTAGCTCACTGCCTGGCGGTCCGTCAAGACCCACTCCAGAGGTGGGATCAGCGAGAGAGACTGGGACTGTTCCCACCCCGGGTACCATGGTGCTCCATTTGAACAAATACACACAGACGCACAAAGGTGGGGGGGGGGCTCGGCGAGGAGTCTCTTTCACGCAGGTCTTTTGTCTCTCAGTAATGTCTGGTATGCTGGGATACTGGCTTTGCTCGCTGACCTGATTTCTATGGGGTTGCCGGAGCCACGGGCCCGCGTGTGCATGTTATCATCTGCCCGCGAGCCCTTCCTCTGGATAAGACACCCGACTTAGGCAGGCAGACAGACACAGACTCAGGCTGATCCAGCCAATAAGAAGACAGGAAACACACACACACACACCAAGTAAACAAAAAGGCTTCCAGTTCCCGTAGAGGAAGACAAAAGTGGATAAAGTAAATTTTCTGAGGGGAAACTTCATTCGGGTCAGATCATTATTATTACAGCGGTATTATCCAAGCACAGAGACTGGAGCAGTTCTAGAGACGAGGCTCCGTGGGTCTACCTTGTCTCTGGATGAAGATCCTGAGCAGCGGGTGGGCCGTCGACACCGCTTTGCAGAAGTTGTCGTCGTTGTTGATGGGCAGCAGGTCGCCGTGGATGTCGGCGTAGCCGATCATCACCTCCATGTTGGCGATGCGGTGGATGTGCAGGATGAGCTTGTAGAACTCCTCGAACTTTCCGGGCTTGGCGCGGTCCACGGAGAACCGTCGGAACTCTGCGCCGTACTGTGGAGACAGGAGCGAGGTTAGCGAGGTTAGCGCGCTTGCGGCGGCAAACGGGAAGCGGAAATGAAGACGTCTACACCACACGGCTTTATCTGAACAATCGGTGTGCCAGAAGTGAGGGTCTGGCATCCTCTCAGGATGTGGAGTCAGGTCAAGACTTTGGTGAAACTGGCCCCAGAAGAGCAACACTCAGCAAAACATAAACCATTTCTAGTCAGAATGGTAAACAGCTCGCAGCTAACCAGATCACACGTGGACGTGGCAGTTAAACCACTTCTCGCACATCAAACACTTTAGCAAAGGAACAAATAACTACATCAATTCTTCGTGTTTAAGACCCTCATGCTAACGCCATGCTAACGCCATGCTAACTGCAGCCGTGTTGATTGTGCAGTAGAAACTATAAGAGCGAGGAGGACAAGTGAGTAAGATGTCCAGTACAACCCTCCCCCCACAGAGCTGTCCCAGTGCTACCAATGAGGCAACGGCAGGGGTCACTATGGGGTCATCGTGCGAGTCATAAGACAATGGGAATACAGAGGAGGGATATGGGGGCACAATGGCCCCCCCGTGCTCCATAAACCACGCCAGTGGCTTTGAGCGCTGGTGAATCGCAGCGGTAATTTGTAGACGGAGCTGATTTTTTTGTTAGCGTAATCACCGCGGAGGCGGATGCTAACGGAGGTGGAGGGCGGGAGGACGGAGAACTGCTGACGGGGGGAGAAGAGACGACAGAGGCAGCCGGCTCTGTAATTACAAGATGACGGATGCTTGCTGGGGAGGCAGACCTGAGGTGGTGGTGGTGGTGTGTGTGTGTGTGTGTGTGGGGGGGGGGGGGGGGGGGGGGGGGGTGCAACGTTGCACAACCTGGATTTGATGATCAGATGATCAAACTGAACCTTTAACTCAGGAAGCTGCCCAACAGGTTCGTCAGTACACAGACGGCCTGTTGAGCATCCACGAAAGAGAAACCCGATCAAGTCTGAGTGAGTACGCGAGACCTGGAGGGAGCGCTTGTGTTCAAGGCCCCCAGCGGTAAAAACAACCGTACCTGCGCACTGCCGCCGGCTCTGGTGGCGGTGTTTACTGGCTGCCTTGCGAGCCTCCTGAACAACCTGCAGCAGAATTCACCGCTCTGGTATTTGCAAGTCCCAACACGGTGCGATTCTTTGCCGACGCTGACGTCAAACCCAGGGCCCAGAGTAAATCACGACGACGGTGATGTCACCCGCCCGGCCGGCCAATCAGAGCGCAGGAACGAGCCGACAGGCCGAAACACGTCTCGGGGAAATGGAAGACGGTCGACTTGTATTTTCTCACCTCGGATCTTGGAATTCTAGCCTTGTGACTGAGCCGTGACACCTGTAGAGAAGCTCTTTCCGTGTTGACCCCACCTGACCCCCCCGTCACACCCTCCCTGATAAGAGCGGGAGGTTAGTGGGAAAAACAGCGGGCTGAAGCTCCAGGACGGATCAGCCAGACACCTCCGGTGTTGACCCTGATAAGATTACCTGCGGGGGTGTTTCCCCTGAGAAAGGCAAACACCACCAGCACACCTACAGCCCACCCGCCCGCCCGCCGCCGCCGACCTCGGCTTCCTGCGTTCTTGGAGCCGCACCGTAATCTTGTTTTTGGTCACACAGTCGGGATCTGTAAATACCAAACCAAGGGCACATTCCCCAGCAACTGCTGCTCACTGTGAACAACAGCGTCGGTATCAACGCCACCACAATCGGGTCTGACTTCGATACACTTGTGCTGATCAGCAGGTCGGGGTCGCGTGACCAAGCGCACCCCTCCCTTCTCCTCAGAGTGAAAATACACCCAATAATAAGACGGCTGAGCTTTATCTGACGCGTCAAGGTAAATACATGACGGCAACATGAGTCACCCCGCAGCCGTGACAGTGGCGATGACGAAGGCCCCGGTGAAGTCCTCCTCTTCTTCTGTCCCACCCACCCTGGCCATCTCCATAAAACAAACAAACCCACCCTGTCCCAGAGCAATAATAACAATTGTGATGTTTATGAGCGTCTATAAATAGACCGCACCTGATGAAACGAGGCTGTAGGGGTGTGTGTGTGTGCGTGTGTGTGTGTGTGTGGGGGGGGGGGGGGTCATCAGTCACCTATATAGAGATACACTCATGTAGGCTGAGGGGAGATGATGGATGGTCGCTGCTGAAATGTTTGTGCATTTTGTGGTCCAAACTGCAGACGGCTCCATGTGTTTGTCTGGAATCGGATCAGGATCATCACAATCTCTACAGTCTGCGCCAGTTTCAGATATCAGACGATATTAGCCATTAAAAAGAAATACACAAGTTACAACTAATGTGACAATCAGACTGACAGATGGTTGGTCTGCTTTAATCTAATGGCAGCTCAGACCGCCTGGAGCGTTTATTTTGTTGTTTAACTTCATTGCATATAACTTTGAAAATAAGTTTGAAAATAATATTGAACCCAGAACCTCCGATTGAAATCTGCTCACTATTCGATATCAGCTTCTTTCGCAGGGGCGGATGATGTCAATAATGGGTGGAAAGGGATTAAACACACGCAAACCGACGCGTCTGGCAGCTAAAACTGGGGGTTTGTGGCTGGAAAGAGGAAAGTAAGGTGTCGTCAGTTGTGGTTCCAGCTCAGCTACCGGACCGACATGTGAAACTCTTCCTCTGAGGGATTTTGGTGCCTGTTAACAACCAGAACTTCCAACTCTAAACCCTGACACTCACCTTGCTTTTGACTTCCACGGCGTTGCAATCCGCGCTCCGGAGAGGCTGAGACTTATGAAAACTCCGATTCATTTTCGTGGTTGCAGTTTTTGTACAATCCCCCCCCTAAAAAAAAAGTTCAGCTCGCTTTTGCCCACAAAAAGCGGGGCTCTGGGTCCTGATGCTCCGCTCTGGCAAAATCCGGCCGCTTCGTCTCCGGGTCCGACGTTCGTGGCTTCGCTGGGTTTATTTGAGGCTCCGGGCTGGTCTGGTTTCTGCCCGATGTGTGTCCGTCCGAGACGAGGGAACTTTCCGCCAGAACGGGAGGCGAACAACTCGCCGCGTTGACTCGGGAATGAAGTTTTCAAATGACATCAGCCCTCCCAAAAAATGGAATCCTGTGAGACGTTCACGGACTGCACGAATTCCCCATCACCGGAACCCGCGTGGGAAAAGCTGCCTTTTCAAGTCATAAGGTTTTAACAACTCAACCACAATGTAAAACAAAAACTATCTGAAACAAACGTATTATTTTAAGCACATTTAATGGAGCGCTAAGAAATCCCGTCGAAATCATTACATTATCTTCAGTTCTTCACACGCTATAAAAATATATATGTCCGACTGTACGGTAACGCAGCTCTGCGCCACAGCGGTCCTCCGGCGCGCCAGGGGGCGCGCTTATCCTTTTCCCAACATGAGCTATTTTCTCTACCGAGAGCAGTAAATTGTAAATAAACAGCATGCAGTCTTATTATTGACTTATTAATACTACATCAATCATAGATGTAGATGCAAATGATCAACCATGACGATTGGCACGAAGCCATGCTTTACTGCTTCAAAACAGACTTTTATCACCAGTCCATGACTGATAAACGCTGTGTGTACTCGCGGGGCACTCTGGAATTTCTCACCGACCCCCTCCATCCCTCCCCCGCAGGTACCTTCACCGCCGAGACCCGCAGTTAAAGAACCCTGTTTCACAACTTTCTCGAATAAATAAAAGAAAAACAGCCGCAGACACGTGCTTGTTTACTCACTTACAGTGCACAATTACGGAGAATTTGCTCTCACTTTCCATGTTTTTAACACCAGTCGTGCCTTAGGTCACGAAAGAAGCTGCAGTTATTTCTTGTTTTATCGGTTGTGTTTTATCTGCAGAAATGGCACAATTGATTGAACGCTATCAATGATAGTCAGTGCTGTGGCGCCCCCTTGTGGACATTTATTGCTAACGTCTCGGAATTACCGTGATACAACAAGCATATTTTTAATACTAGCAAAAATACATAATCGTGGAACATATACAACGAAGAGCCTTCAAAAGAACAGTTGAAACCGGGTAACGCGATAATGGCATATTGACAGAGCGATGTAGCGATTCCCGGTGTGACCAGCAGAGGGCAGCACATGGCCGTAAAATGCGCAAAGAGTTTTAAAGTCGCGGAGAGCTCTGATAGAACATCAATTACAAACCGAATTTCTTCAGTTTCTACCTAATAATCAGATTTACGCTTCCGATTTTTGCACCATACCCCCTGCTAACATGATCTATAGATATCATATATAGATAGATATAATATAATACAATTTATTATATTTTAAATGCATGATTATAAACATAAGAACTGTGGGAAATTTTCATGGGTATTTTGGTACTTCAGGAAAAGTGGAATAAATGATAAAAACAGGAAGCAGAATTCTCGCTTCCCTCCTCCCCATTCTTGTGGTTTTATTCCATGTTTCCATGTGAGTTCAGGTGAACTCTGACAGTGATCCGAGATTACAGTGAGATCAAAAGGAACTTAAAGGAATTCATCATCTGTAGAGATGAACAAAACATTCGGGGGTGGTTAGTGGAGGGTTTTCATAGGCTTTAAGTCAGTCAGACAGGCAGAAAGACCCCCTGACTCAAGCCCTGGCCCTGTTCTGCTCCGCTGGCTCTCTGATTAAAGAGACAGGACACGCAAACACAAACAGCGCGGGCCTGCGTGTGGAGGTGCTCTCAGCATTCAGGTCAGATCCAGCAGATATTCCGGTCGAATTCTTAGTCTCAGAGCTGGGACGGGTCCATCAGGTGGACTAAATCAAACACAGGTGCAGAGGAAGTTGTAAAATGAGAAGAATCCTTGCTCCTGTTTCTGCTCCCCTCGGAGCCTGTTTACGAGGCCGACGGAGGGGAAGTGGCCTGAATGGACGGGACTGCAGGAGCTGACTGGCAGCAGATTTACAGCCAACCGATCTGTGTCAGGGTTTGTTTCATTCTCTTCAATACACGTGTGAACATTTTGGTGTCCACCAGTGTCTCTTTCCTTGAAGCTCAAACCTGGGTTTGGCCTTGTTGTACACCGTTGATGCCCGTCCTGTAGATCTGGAGTGAATTTCAGCAGAAATTAAGATAAAAACGTGATTCTTTTAGACGTCCAGACTTTTAGAAACTTGGTCTTTTTTTTTTCACCTCACCTCATCTATTGTTGCAAGTGAGACACATAGACACATAGTGGCACCGCCACCACCTGAGGGTGCTATTGGCATTAGCATTCTCTGGTTGTCTCACTCTCTCTCTCTCTCTCTCTCTCTCTCTCTCTCTCTCACACACACACACACACACTGGACATGGCCTCTCCTTCACGCTGTGTGATTTCTGGAATCTTTTGACGTGACTACAGGCCGTCAAGTGTTATAAACTCAGAGACAAAACAAACTCAAGGAGCACTTCAACCTCCTTATAAATCACTCTTTACACCTACGAGACCATTAATGTCCCACACTTGCGTCCTCTCTCCATCCCTCCGCCGAGCAGGTTTTCCTCATGGCTCCGTAACTTTATGGCGTTGACGCCCGCGACCACATTCATCGTCGCTGCCGTCACGCTCCTTCCTGTCTTTTGACGCCAGGCGTTGTGGAGCCTCTCCTGCTCCGTTTCTTCTTCTGGGCAGAATGAAAACATCAGCCATCTGGTCCAGGGGTGAGAGGTCAAATCTCAGGCTGGTAATGAGGATGGCGTCGCCAGGGGGGATGCAGGAGGGGTGTGTGTGTGTGTGTGTGTGTGTGTGTGTGTGCAGGACTCTGCTTCCTGAGTGAGCATTAAACATTAACGAGTTGGCTTTATGAGGACAGGAGATATGAACAGAGGCCGCCAGGAAAAGTCAAGCTATGGCGAGGGAGGCACACAGGCCGCCAGGACAGGTAATGCCCAAAAGATGGAGTGCATGTGGATAAACTCGTCCTTTCACTCACCGTCCCTGTCTAAAGCTTTTTCTTGTGTTTATTGACCCAGCTTTCACCGTACAGCCCATCAATACATCTGGTCGATTGGGAAGAAAAGGCACAGAGGCCTCTGCTGACATGGAGGGGTGTGTGTGTGTGTGTGTGCTCGCTTACCTGACCCACCGGGGACTGTCCTTGGTCTGGAGTCTGCGTGTTGGAACCCAGCAGCATTTATGGGGAAACCATCATTTTTAATGTCCTGATCGGGCTTAGGTTCAGTTCTGAAATGCCCCCCCCACAAAAAAAAAACAAATTTCTGCACGTGTTTTTGTGGCCTCGTCACCCACATCCATCCCATAATTGCTGTTTAATGTCACAATGAATTCTCTGGATTTCACCAAGCACAATGTGTATGTGCGTCTGCTGAATATGCACGGTTGCTATGGAGATGTAGATGTGAGTGAGGATAATGGTAATCAAAGCTTTTAGGAGATCATTAACCTTTCAGGGCCGGCTTCAAAAGTCTTTGTCCCCCGACCACATGACAGCTTAATAGTAAAGCCGAGGGTCCTGCCCGGTGTTAACCTGTTCATTCAGTGATATACTATACTTAAGAGGACAAGTAAATGATGGTGTGGTTTATAATAGTCTGGTGTTTTATTGAGAAGTTTGTAATTTTATGATACACTAACAGCGCTTTTTATTTTCTTTGATCTATTCTGGTTTATTGTTTTGTCTTGTTTTTGTGGTGTAAAACATCAGAGCGTGTTGAAGGAGCGGAGCGTATTGATTCTTTTGCTCTGGAAAGTGTTAGCATGGATCTTTTACTGGAGGGGGAATCGGGGGAGGGTCTGTTCTTCTTCCTCGCCTTGAAGGGGAAGGATATGCATTTGATTTGTCTTTTGTTGACTCTGTAAAACGGGGACAACCTGAGGAAATTAAAGATATTACTCGTAACAAAAACGTCGGGACGGCCGTTCAGACATCCGAAACGCGCCTTTCCGTCTTTTAACGCTGTCATTTCACCGTCAGGGTGGAACCGGTTCCTCCGCCTGTTGTGACAGCCTGCTGTTAGCGCACAAAAGTCAAGCTTCCACTGGACTTAATGCTGTCTGCGATCAAATCAAAGGCTTTAATTACAGTTGTGACACAGAATGTGATCACGTCCCCATAAGGTGCTGAGGGAGCGGCTGCAGGTCAGCGTGGAAACATGCCAGAATGTAAGGTAGAGCACAGCACGAGTAACGGATCCCGTTGATGTATTTTCCAGGGTTTGGGGCAATAATAACGTAAAAGCTGAGTGGACATTTGAGAGTTGGACTCCCAGTGTGACGCAGACGCAGCAACTGGGTCTGTCTGCCCCCCCTTGCTGGGAGTGTTTATGTGAGCAGCATTTTGAATGCCGGTTCCTTGATTGAAAGAAAACAACATCAATCCAGCGGCGGCCCTCAGGCCTTTAAATAACTCAGAGGCTGTTTAGGGTAGAGACGCCGGTCTCTCCTCTCCCTGTCTGCTGGCCAGAACTGCACGTAAACCAGCGCTTGTTTCATATTCGGGGGATCTGAGTATCGATATGAGCTGATATTTCTCTCGCTGCTGCTCTTCATTTGCTCCCTCCGCCCTTCCTTCTCACCACTGTGGCCATTTTCTTTCATTGGCCCATAATGCTAAAGTGTCAAGGTTAAAGTGCTCTCTCTCTCTCTCTCTCTCACACACACACACGCACACACACACAATTGAAAATCTTGACCTCAGCAGGCTGAAATGTTTGGCCGCTCAACATGAGCCACTTACCCAAGTTGGGACCCCCATACATCTATTAAAACACACACACACACATGCAAGAGGGGAGAGGGAGGGAAAGGAACCACCGATCCTGAATACGAGAATTAGTCAGGCGTGCATTTTCCTTCTCCTCCCTCTCTTCACCTCTCTCACCCCTCTCTTTGTTGGCCGGGGTTGTGTGTGTGCACGAGTGTGTGCATGTGGGGGAGAGAGGCGATTGTTTGTCAGTTGTGTCTTGGTTTGTGTAAAGTTGGATACAAACCGCTGCGACTGTCGACCATCGTCCCACTACGAACTATCCCAAATCTTTTGTTGCAGGTTAGTTGTGGAGGTTGTCTTAAAACTCTCTTGTCTTGTTCCCCTCCCCCCTCCCTGCTCTACACCCCCAACACCACCCCGTCCCCCTATTCCCACAACCCCGCATCTCTCGCCTGCTCCTCTTTTTCTTCTTCTTCTTCTTCTGTTTTGTTTGTCTTTTGTTTGGTTGGTGCATCTTCTCAGAGTCGCCACAGAAAACATCTGCGTGCAGTTTTACACATGTGAAACTGCTCTGCAGACAGCTAGCAGACCGAGATTGTGAAATTGTTTGGTTGAAAATATCCATCATTCGCTCCGTAGATGCCAAAGTTGCATGTGGGTTTTTTTTTAAAATAACCAGCTGAGCTAATTTCATGCAAACCGAGGGGGGGAAATTCCTGACTAAGCAGGTTCCACTAGCGTGAGGCTAAAAAAACCATGGAAATCTCAAAAGGAGCTCGGCTTCTTGCCACCCCCCTGGTGGTAGGTTCCAGAAGCAGAAGAAAAACACCCAAGCCTCCTCTTCATTATTTCCCATGGAAACCAGCGAAATGGTAAAATTCCCCTTTAATGTTGCTTTCGGGACACTTCGGCGCATTGGGAGTATTGAATGCTCCCCTGCTGTGGGGGAGCCCGTCACCGGAGCACGGCGAGAACGCCGCGCGCCCTTCAAAGTCCTCCACAGGCTGAATGCGTTTGTTGAACAGCCCCCAGGAAACAATCTCCATTGTTCTAAAGGGTTCCCCCTCGAAAGACTCAGGGGGTACGCTGCCTCATAAAAGAGATGTTTAATGTACTCTGACCTGGAATGAAATTACCTTTTTGACAGACTTCTGGCAGACTGGGTGGGGGGGTGGGGGGTCTGCGCTCGGAGGACAAGGTGCTATGAAAACACAGATGTAGGATCGGTTCTCAAAGAGAGCCGGCGAGGTGTTTTTTGGCACGCCGTGCGAGCGATGGAACGGCAACAAAGGGAGCCTGCGCGAACATCAGGCGAGAACATCCCGAACACGCCGACGGACTCATGACGCTGCAGTTCTGCCATGGATGTGCAACACGTGCGCTCAGTCAGGGGAACAGATCCAAAGTCACGGAGCGGAAGCAGCCTGAACCCCTGCCAAATGAATTCTCCTGTTTGGGGAACGGTCAACCGCGGAAATGAAAGTTCGGCTTCAGGAAATTAGTAATGAGTGACTAATGATGATAATAATTAGACATTCCTGTAATATTCTGTAGGTGTGTGAGTGGTAATGACAGTAGCATCACGGCGCGCAGCTCCCGAGCCGTTTATAGGTCAATGTTTCGCTGTTTGACTCACTGTCTCTGTCGGTTTCACTGTCTAATTCCGAGTCATTTGCCGACCGGGGAGCTTTTCAGAAATGTTCCTGAAAGGTTTGCTGCGGAAACATTAGTTCAACTCACTTGAAACTGGATTTTTCAGCCGAAAGTCAAATGTTTCTCTGGCAGAAGTGCACGAGTTTGTGGCGGCTACACCCAAATAAAAGCGCAGTCTTGCCTCGTCCTTTTACCCACCGCGATGGAGGGGGGGACACTCTGATGGGACACTCTGGACAAACCTTTTCAGCAGTTTTCATTAGCAACTGTGCTGATCCTTTGTTCCGGTTAGTCTTGCAACCTTTAGCTAGCTGGCCTTTGGTTGGTGCCGTGGAAGCTGTGCCATCATGCATGAAAGCAGGTGTGTTTGATTTCCTCACCTCAGCTCTGCACTCTTTGCGTCTGCTGCCAACGCACACTCACAACCCGCTGAAGCTCTTTCGCTTCCGCAGCTCCACGCCGCAGATAAATGTGCATGTGTGACGGAAGGCGTCCCTTGAGGAAGTGGTTGCCTTTCAGGCCTTCTGGTTCTGCACTAGTGTGTGTGTGTGTGTGTGTGATTATGAGGGATGCTGAGACACAGTCACTCCTTCCTTTCTCTCTCTACATCTCCTTTTCCATCTCTTGCCCTCCCCGGGGGCGCCCTGATGGACGACAGACCGCAGGGGTGAAGGTGGAAGAGTGTGCGATCAACAGTCAGGCCGTGCTTGTCTGAAGTTTCCTCCTGGACTTGTTGTACACCGTGATGAGGCGAATGTGGTGCAGAACCAGCAATGATGGCACGAGTTACTAACCATCGTGATGAGCAGGTTAATGGGGAGTTGACTGGCTGGAAGAGCGGCGCTGCAGATGGCAACACACACACACACACACACACACACACACACACACACACACACTTGTACTTCTATCTTTTGGAGGACCTTCGTAGGCATAATGCATTACTTTACCCCCTAACTCCAGACCCTAACCCGAATCTAAAACTCTAACCTCAACTTTAAAACCACGTCTTATCCCTCAAATAGCGAGAACAATAAAAAAAAAAACAGAGAAGAATGTATGTTTGGGCACTTAATATGTAGCAAGCAGAAGAACAAAAAGCAGCTGCAGAGGTGTCCTCTGAAGATCTAATCCCTGGCTCAGACACAGGTGTAAATGAACTGATTGCGCCTGTTTAATGGCTTGTGGGTTTACGCTCTCAGGCGTTGCCATCTATTTCTAATGGAAATAAAACTTGAGCATCTCACGCGCCGATCGGCCATTTAATGGGGCGCATTAAACGGCTCCCATTTCTATCGGTGTTTAATAACAGTTTGAGAGGTGATATCGCATTTTATGGGCTATCCAGTAAATCTATTCGATTGGGAGGGGGGGGGCGGGGCTAGAGGGCGCCTGAGTTAATGTGTTTAAATTGGGCTGTGGCGGTGGTGCGCCTCAACAGGTGTAATGACTGTTATGTTGATGAGCCACATTAAGATGTTAAATCTCTCGACAGGCAGGGCTACTGGTTATAGTTATTTATAAAGGTAGACACGGAAATCTGGAGGGTTTTCAGAGAAACCACATGAAGCAACATGATGCACAGTTACAGAAACTGAACAAACTCTTGCCGCCTTATTATGAAGACATTTCCAACGGCCAAACAAACACAGCTTTAAAAAGAATTCCTGATTTTAACTGTTTCCTCGTAGTCCTCCTCATTTTCAACTCAGTTCAGCACTTTTACCCCACGACAGGGTTTTGCTTATGCAGTGGAAACAACGTGTGTAGCGTATGGAAACACCTTTCTTATCTCACACACACTGCACTTTACATCCTGTGTGTGTGTGTGAGAAAGAAGGAGGGAGAGAGGGAGATGGAGATCACCAACCCACTGCGGTGTCTCACCCACACCCTATTTTTGCAGAAAACACACACGCAGGCACACAGGCAGCCGAAGCACATGCAGGACTAACCGCACCACGAGAGACTTCATCGAGGCCCGAGTTCTTCTCTCAAATGCAGAAATCTGAGCTAACTGCACTGGCCCCCCCCCACTCAGCAAAAACAAACGAGGATCGCACGATCAAACACAGCGTGCATTTCTAATCGGGATAGCTGTAAGGCTGTAATCCTTCATGCCTGTCTGTTAGGACACCAGCTCCCTCCTCTGCTCATCACTCTCGGCATGGATGTAGGCCTGCGTGTCGACGCTTCATTTTGTATCGCTCTCACGCACCTGCCGGCCATTATGCTGATTTTGTGTGTGTTTGGTGCATCGGCGCCCGAACAAACCAGCGATAAGAAGACGGTGATCAATCGGCGGTTGCTCCAGGCTAATATTTATTAGGATCTCCATCTTTGCAATGAAGCGTTCTGACATAAATTCTGAAGAGTGCACACCCAAACAAACACACTTGTACTGCTATCTCTCTGAGGACCTTGACAGATGTAGTGCATTCTCCAGCTCTTAACCTAGCCATGACAAATAATCCCCTAACCCTTAGCTTAAACTTTAAACCAAGTCGAAACCCTCAAATGGACCTTAGAAGATGAAGGAGACAGCCAACGTCCTGACATCCCAAACATGTCTTCGCTTTGCTAGTTCTCTGCACGTTTTGGTCCTAATTATGTAGGCTGTACAAGAACACACACACACACACACAGACACACACAGACACACACACACACACAAACACTATAATAATGCCTCAAATTCCAAAAATATAAAAACATACATTTAGGCTACCAAGGCACACATGGGAGGCAGCTGCTTTGCTGTCTTTAAACTCGGCTGATGGGTGTGATGGATTACAAACGCACCTCACATATAGCTGCAGGTGGCAAAGGAATCCATTTGAGGGGCGACCGTCAAGCGTAAAGTTTTATTTCGCTCATCAAAACGGGGCGGCCGGCGCATCCATCTTGGCTTTTGCGCAGCGCTGCGAGCAAACAGAGACGATCGCTATCAGATGGAGACGGAGCAAAACAATTCGTCCCTCGAGACGAAAACAAGGCTTTTGCAGAGGCCGGTTCCATTAGCGGCACGCTGATGATGTTGATTTGGGTTGTCGGAGACGCGACTGCGCGTAGATCACTGTGATGATCAGCTTCAAAAAGCATTATTCCTAACTGTCAGTGTTTCACCCAGCTGACACGATTCATCCACACTCCGGATATCGAGCAGAATGAATTTGTGAGTTTGTGACACAAAGACATTGGAAGAAAACCTGACGGGTGGAAGCTGAGAGACTTCTGAGGTCAGTTTGACGCTGACCTGAACACAAGCCAGCAGAAACACTCCCACACGCAGGTGTTAGCTGTTGCTCAACAACATGCGGCTAACGTCTGCCTGCTCACCACATGGGCCGCTGAGCGCGGAGCGCTGGTGGAACTTTGCTTTCTGTCTGAGCGCACTCTTCAAAAGCGAAACTGCTGAAAATGGAAATGCTTCAAGGCAACTGCAGCAGAGAGAAGCACCACCTACTGCTGCACACAGAGGCAAAAGCAGTTTGATGACATCTTCTGGCCTCATCATAAAAAGAACAGCAGAATCTTAAATTCTGGTGTCAGACTTGCACTTTTCCTCGTGAAATGATGAATTCCCTTTTCCTTCCTCACCCAAAAACACAAATATAGAGTTTTTTAGGACCAAAGATTCACAGTAACGCTAGAATCATCAGGCAGAAATCACCCGGATACAGTTAAAAGTGCGATAAGAGGCCGTCGTAAATAAACTCTAAACTGCTCACACAAATAATGATGCAGGATTAACTGGGTGGACTTTACATTGAAACCTGGCCAATGTCCCATCTGATAACACTGAGCTGCTAGATTTATGACCCCCCCACCACAGTATCAGCAGGACAAAACGTAAGCTAGCTAAACCTAGCTGTGCATAGACACTAACATTGCCGTACCTAAAGTCAGTAATTGACGATCCTGCATCTTTTTCACCTCATAAATGTTGCATCTGGTTAGTTGTGTGTTCGAGGCCTAGTTCTGCTGTTTCCTCGTTAGCTTAGTTAGTATCAATTCACAGACTTTTGTCAGTTTTGTTTAAATAGGACTCAACTGTCCAGTGAATGCTAGGCGATAGGCTAGCCTGGCCTTTTACCTCCTGCACTGTGGAGAGAGAACCTATGCTTTGATCTATGGGCGTGCCTGTTTGCAGACTCGATACGACGCCTCTCAAGGACACAGTGTGCAGCCAAGAGCAAACAAAAAGCTGGTTTTGAGTCAGCTGTTTGGTATTTTAAAGGCACTCCATAAAGTCGTCAGTGACGTGCTTGCACACAACTCCACTTTGCAGATGAGGACGCTAAAATTCTTGATCAGGAAGCAGCTCAATCTGAAGCCAGTAAAGTAAATTCTGTCATGCATCAATATTTTAGAGGACTTTCTTCAAGTCTGCGTTCTCACCCGTGAAAACAAGGCAAAGAATCAAACCAGCCTGATGCATTTCTACATTTCCAGTGTTTGTTTCTCAGATCAAACCCCACCGCAGCCTCCAAACACGCTCATGAATTCACCCCTTTTTCCTCCTCTCAGTTCGCCTTGAACTTGATATCAATTTTCTCGTGTTCCCCAGAGTTCTGCAAAAAAAAAAAGAAAACATAATTTGTCAGCTCAGATCAAATATGAGTTGGCTGTTATTCACTAGTAATGCTTTTCAGGGGGGATTGAAAGAAAAATGCTTTCTTCGTGTCTCTTTGTACAACCAAAGAGGGCGTATATCATATTCCAGCTGTCTGTGAAACCCTTAATACCATTTGCTTTATTTCACGTCATTCAGGAGATGAGGAGCATCGATTTCTTGAGCTTTATTTGTCTTATATTCCTACACAAAAGGGTCACATCTGGCTCAGTGCGTTGACCTCTCGGCCGCTCAAAGCGTAGTCTGAAATCTGCTGTCAAGGTGTTTCCCCCATCTGCAGAATATGAGCACGAACGCATCAATGCACGGACGACGCATCGCCTTACCTCCACTTTACCTATTTGTTTTGCATCTTATATCAGCCGCCAGCAGTTTGCAAATCACATTAGTGCCACCTGTGCACCCGTCCCGCCTCACTCTCCGACATCGTGTCACCTTTGTCTTCCAGGCCTCCTCGCGCCGTCGCCCAAATGCTTTGTGGACGACACCTTTGCCTCACCGGTTAGTCTGACACGTCTGCGCCGCGGCGTCTTGTGTTACCGTGGAGAGGAGGAGGCCAGATAGAGAACTCCTTCCTGCTCTCTTTTGTTTCTCTGTGTCTCTCCAGACTCCTCCACCCCCCACCCCCAGCACCCTCTCCCACTGTGTCCATCTGTTCATCTCTCAGCAGAGCAGGGTGAGGAGGAGGTGAGGCGGACGCAGGCGCACCGACACTCCCATGGGCTGTAAACACATGTACGCTGCTGGCAGACACACACGTACACACACATGCATGCATACACACAGTTCCACAGTTATAGTATATTTGAGAGGACTTTCAGAGGCAAAATACATTCCCCAGGTCCTCCCCCTGACCTAAAAACAATTCAAACATCAACCTTAAAAACACGCATCAACCCTCAAACGGTCCTTTCAAGTTGTGAGGACCGACCAGGCAAACTGTCCCCGTTCCCAAAAAAGGTCCTCAAATTGCTGGTAGAATATATGTTTATGTACTCAATTTGTACCAAATATGAGAACACACACACACGCACACACGCCAGTCCTCTGCAATATACTGCCAGGTTTGCATCATTAAAATCACACTCAAGTCTCTGATAGTGATGTTTTGCCATCATAATTTGAACAGTTAAAGAGGTCAAAAGTGTGAAATAATGTGATTTCACTGAGAGGCAAATTTATCATGGAAATTTATCAAGATACTGGACTGGTGATGGTTGGAGTGTTGTGTTTGGCAAATTCAATACTGGAGGTCCATGACTGGTTCTGATCTCAACCTCAGCAAACACATAGTTAATTGTCAGTGTGGAACCTCTTATTTGACTCCTGGATTGAGAGGATCATCATCATCATCATCTTCATCATCATTATCATTATCATCATGTCAGCTGTCTGCTTAGGACAGAAATGTAAACCTGCCTTTAGAGTCTCAGCAGCAGCATCTTTAAGCAGCCAGTAATGTGACAACAGTTAAAAAGTTCTAAAAATGTGACAGCAACATTTAGCTCACAGGAAGTGCGTCCTCATAAACGCATAACAACATAACGTGCACTTGATTTTGAGCATCAGACTACATTTTAGTTTTTCCCAGGAGCAAAAATCTGACAGCTCACGTTCACCTTTAAGAGGAGTGAGGACACCTCTGCTGGCTGGATATAGAAAAGTCTGACTGGTGGGATTCTCCCTCCCCCCAGAGCCATGTTACCATGGTGACAAGGCCACGGCCTTTGCACTGTGACCCCTGCCCTTTTCCACCCTTGACGGCGCAGTTGAAGGCATCAGCAGAAGGCTCCGAAAGAAAAAAAGATGAAGATGTGAGCAAATGTTTGTGTGCGTGCATGTGTGTGTGTATGTGTGTGTGCGCGCGAGCGTGACCGCAAGATTGCAAAAGCACACAGTAAAAAAAAAAGGGAGGAAAATGCAAATATTTGATCAATTGACAGATGCTTTGGTGTGTGAGCCAACATCCCAGCAGCAGCGGAACGCTTCCTTTGTAGAAGGAGAGCCGAGGCTACAGTTGATCTGTGTAAGCTAATTTAAATAAAGCTTAGCATTGCCGTGTTATATAAAACACACAAACGCTCGCGCAATCGGGGCTCATTCAACTGCTAAACGACAAGATTCTTATGTGTAAACAACCAAACTACAATGGAAGCAAACCTAAAAGTTGCGTTTGAAACTCTTCAGCTGTAAATGTGTGACTGTTTGGTGCTAAATCGCAGACGAAATATATCATTTTTGGCTTTACACCTCCGTATTTCTGCATACATCTGTGGGATTAACAGCTTTGGAACTCTCCACACGTTGCATTTTTGGCACTTGGAATGCAACCCTAGAGGAGGACAACGTCTGGAGCAGGATGGCTCTGGAGATGAAGCAACAGAATATAATAAAGGGGTGTATTGGTTTGTAATAACAGCTCTAAGTCTGCCTCTGTAATTTAGCCTTTGTTTGTTTGTTCCCGTCTGTGTGTCTCTGCCGGCTTTGTGAATGGAGTTTGATGGAGATCTTGATTGAAAGAGAGAGCATCTCGTCTGTGTTTATTTGCGCCCGTAAACAGTCGGTGGCCGCTCCCGTAATGTTTTCATCGAACACACGCGCTCTCATGGAAAATGGGTCGCAGCACAATGAGCAAGCACCACTCGACCGCCGCTGCTATGGAGTTAGCCAGGAGTGTGAGGATAATAAGTGTGGAAAATCTCATTAATGCGACTGCGGCTTCTGAGCTGCTGCTGCTGCTGCTAAGTCCTGCATTGTCACTTTTCTCCAGGGCCCCCGAGCGTTAGCTAGCTAACTAGCATCATTGCCATGGAGACCATGGCAGATATGCTTCCCCACTCATCCTTCACCCTTGTGCTCACACACACACACACACACACACACACACACACACACACACACACACACCTTCCTTCACTGCCTCTCCCTCGTTCTTTTTGTCCTTTGACAAAGCTTGACAAACCACATGTGACTTGGAGGGCTTAGCACCAGGGAATTGTCAGACTTCCACCTCTTGAATTCACACACACACACACACACACACACACACACACAGAGCCATGTGAATTGGAATGATGCCAAACCATTGCTGCTGTGGAGCTCTTGAATGCTCCTAATCCGCTCAGACTCCAGTCCTGCTTTTGATTTGAAACCTGAGGATGGCTGACCAGTAGGGGGGGGGGTCGTGGTTGGCACTGGAGTCAAACAGTGATAATGGATCTTTAAGTGAGGATTCTGTACCCTGATCAGGAAGTACTGGTCACCAGAGGCTAGGTGCAGGATGGGCCCATGGTTTTAATATGAAGCATTTACTACAATGAGAGCTCCTGAGAGCTCCGAATCACTAGAGGCGCTATAGGTGGAAGTATTGATGTTATTTAGCGATCACATGATTCCTATATTGGCAACTGTTTGCTGGTTGCTCAGAAAATTATCCAAACTAGACTTTAAAATTCATTTCCTGACCAAGTCCTGGTTCACGTCTGGGTCCTAGAATGGGGGCCAGCGTTACCTGTAGCCCTCCTGCTGTAGAAACAGCCCCCCATCTCCCTGAGATTAATCTGAAAACCTTCTTTGAGAAAGTTATAATAATTTCACTGTTCTTCTCCTCTTCCCTCTGTTCTCCCTGTTCTCCCTGTTCCAGCTGTCCATCAGCAGGACCCCCCCCCCCCCACACACACACACACACACACGTGAGCCTGGTCCTGCTGTTTGTTCCTGTTAAGAAGCATTTCTCTTACCACTGTTGCTTGTGTGGGGGTCAGACCCCGGTTTTAACTAGAACCAACCTTGACTGTAACAGACGACGTATAAATTGAACTGAACAGTCGGAACAAACGAGGCGTTCAGTTTGATTCATGTTTTCCTGCTGGTTGACATGGTAACTCCAAATTAAAAGTCAGCAGGTGGATTCATGCCGCACGGATCTCCAGCCGGAGTCGGCTGCTAGCCACCGTTAGCTTGTGTGATCTTAAAAACGTAGCAGGAGCACATATGGAGCTAATTACAGTGAGCAGAGTGTCACTGCAGTTCATTAATCTATATCAATGATAATTAATCAACTGAACCTCAGGCTATACAGACCACCCTCGCACGTGTGTGTGCTTCAGAGCAGGCATACAACGATGCATGTGGCCAGGTAGCTTTCTCCTACACATGAAAACAGCTAGCTCAAAGCTAATGCTAAACAAACCAGAGGTATTGACACAGGTGGGACACGTAGGGAGCCGGTTTACAAGTGATCACAGAGGTTTATGTTGGTATTAATCATGTAATAACGAGGAATTACGCAACATGAACCTAAAGAAGCAGTTGCGGCTAAAAATACATTTTACCTTCTTTTTTTTAAAGTTTTTTTTTTCTAATTTAACACCGTGGAGTTACAACATTTTGACTTTCTCCTTATCTACAGATTAAAATGATCACTAATTTAGCGTAAGGCAGACAGCAGGTATGATTTCATGTATGCAGCAGCTGATTTTAGCCACACTGACATAAATGAGAGTCCTGGCAGTAATCGAGAGTAAATTGAAACACACACACACACACACACACAGAGTTCAGATGAGAACTTTCTTCAAAGAGCTGCACGTCTGCTGGCAACCGTCGAGTGTTGCAAGACTGTGTGCATTCCTGTGGTTTAACACCTCTCGCTCCCTTTCGCAGCAGCCCAGCACGACACTAAAATACCAGCGCGACGCCTGATTCTGCCCACGAGCAGGTGCGGGAACGTTTGGCTGAGAGGAGAAGCCCGTTTAAAAGGAGTCTCCCGTTCCCGCGTAAACCAAACTAGACATTTGGACATTTTATGGATCAATTGGTTTGGTACAGCTGTGACATCATCACCAAAGCGTAGGAACAGACTAATATTTACCTCGATGCTACGCTATAAATGAAATAAAAGAAAAAATATTTATCTTTCAGCAACATTTGCTTCAAACCATAAATGCTCTCTTTAATTTCATGTTTATTTAGCTTGTCTATTTTCTATTTTTTCTTTTCTCGGAGCGCCAACAATTCATTCACTTCACACATATTGCGTATTTTTGTGCACACACGCACACACACACATCAGGTGTAGCTGTGCTAAAGGTGATGACTACAACCATGGCGTTGGAATTTGTGGACCCACGTTTTTAGATCCGTGTGTTACATCGCTCATTTGTTCTAATCCTGATTATGGGGGGGGGGGTAACCTGACCCGTCGGCATGGCAGCACTCGGAACTCTTGAACGGAGCAGACACCAGATCCGACTTGCTGTTGTTGTTCCGTACATCAAGCGCGAACGGCTGGTCGCTGGCGTGGGCGGCGAGGGTGAGGCGGCCTGTTTACCACGATACACATCCGGATGAAGATGAAGCGTCGGAGCAGCGTTGCCTGAGGCCGCCTGTGTTGCTTTAAAATACCCAAGCTGAACAAAAAGAGAAAACATTGTTTTACGACGAGGATCCAACAGGAACGATCTCAGCCAATCACAGGCGAGAGTCGGGCTTCCACCAGACGACCTGCCGCTGCCGTCGCCGGGGTTGTCGGGGGGGTGGGGAGGAGACGCACGGCACGTTCGAGGGGGAAAAACAAAATATTTAATCTGACGAAAGAGGTGTGACCCATGCTCACGGAGCCTGTGGCGGGCGGGATGCTAATGAATCGTGCTCCCTCTCGCCATCCCCGTTCAATTATCCTTTGGCGTGAGGCTGCCGGTTCTGGTCGGGCAGCGCCGCTCTGATTTGATTTAACGGTATTACATATTTAGGAGCCTCTGCACGTCTGCTCGGCAAGATTTCGAGCTTCCACGCACCTTTCGGATTAGCCTCATCGTATTTACATAACACAGACATTAGAACTGTGAGTTTGGGTGCGCGCGGGCGTCCTGGAATCAACCGGCCCAATTCGATTTTTGGACGGGAAACCCACCCAATATTTATTCTGGTCAGGCCCGCTTGTTAACCGCTGAGAATTTGTTCGGACGCTCGCATATCTGTGGCGTTTTCTCTCTGATGACCTCGTATGGGTGAGAGAAAACAAATGAGACTGAGAGATGAAACTAGGCAGCATTTATAAGTGTGTGTGTGTGTGTGTGTGTGTGTGTGTGTGTGTGTGTGTGTGACAGAGAGAGAGGCAATAATAGAGGTGTAGAGCCAGAGGCAACACCATTTCACACAGAGGTTGGTGGGAGCAGAGCTTAGGGTCAGAGGTCATCATCTGGATTGTTTTAGCTATTTGGAGACCTTCCCTTCAGCACTGATTTAGGTCTCGTAGCGCGGCCTCGAAACCTGCGACCCCCCACCCTCCTGCATCCCTGCTCTCGGCTCTCAGCTGTTGAGACGAGAGAAATCACCACGGCACCCAGGAAGGATCCAACGTTCGGCTCTTATAGGACGAGACGATTCTGCCGACTCAGCAGAGGAGGTTGAACGAATCCTCTGTGGTTGGATGAGTGAAGCCCCCCCCCCCCGATCCTTCCATCCACACCAGACGGTGGTGGGCGGAGCCTCGGTGTCACTTGATCCGATATACTTTTACGCGCTCCCGTCGTGTTAATAACGTGAGTTTTATGGAGCGTGCTCGCTAATTAAATAATGCCGCTTCCAGGGCAACAGCGCGGACCCTCTTTTTCGTGCGCTCTGCACTGCGGCCTTCCTGTGGCCTTAATGGGATGCAGATGGCGGCCAGAGGTTGGCAGTCGGCGCTGCAGACTGAGACCGGTGGGGAGGGACCTGAAGCCCGTTCCGCGTTGGCCTGGGGCCACTTAATGTCTGCGCGAGAGAAACCTGAACGCTACAGTGGCTTAGATCTTTTGGACTCCTCTCTTTACGCCCTCCATGGTCTGAACCGTGGCCGTCCTGAGATGGACACATGCTAATCTAGTAGCACCTCTTTCCAGCATCTCCCTCCCAAACTAACCTGGGGGGGGGTTTGAAGTTAAAACTGCCTCTCATCAGCGGCAGGACCGTGTCCAGTTTGGGGGCGCTCTGATGGAAAAAGAAGCCTTTTGATTAATCATTCAAAACAAAATGCTCCAGGGGACTGATGGGATGTGGCGTTTCAAAAGAAGCCCCAGGTCAAACAGCCTTTAACCTTTGACCCCTGAACTGGGGCGCTTTACAAAGGCCGGCGGACAATGGCTGCTGAGCAAAAGCTGCACCTCGTGATCTGCCCAGAACGGACGCACATTATTCATCCGAGCGCAGCTACGTGCACATTTTGTGAAGCGAACGTGTGACAGTAGCTCCCTCTCCTGTTCTATTAGCCGTTATTAGCCCGTGGTGATGAGAGGCGAGTCACGGCCGCCACTTCCTGTGATTACAGCGCAGCAGAAGGCCGGGAGAGAAAATAATAAGTGTCCCCAGTTGGTGCGAGTGACTGTAGGGGGCTGATTGGCCTCGCTGCTGCTTCGCTGCCTCTCAGGTTGTAATCAGTCACTCGGCCTTTTCTCAGGAAAACGCACAACACAACCACACGCAGTCGCAGCAGAACGCCGGCAAAACAGCGCCAGACGGGCAAACTTAGCCCAAGTATCGATACCAAGGCGGAGAAACTTTCGCTTCACGACAGTGGTGGAGGTCTGGTATCGCCATAGTAACCAACAACACGAACCTCGCCTTGAACACAACAGCTGGCCAGCCGTGCCCCCCTGCTATTTTCTCTCCACCACAGCCCAAATTTCTTTTTCGACCCCCCCGCGCCGCCTTCATGCTTGACTTGCAGCAGCTTTTGTCCGGTGGCCTCATGCGCGAGCCTCCTCCACCTCCCTCACGTGCAGAACGCGCTGCTTTTCATCTGCTGGGCCTGTCGGTCATCAACACCTGCCAGCGAACCCACGAGCAGCTTCCCCTCCTCCAATTACACATTTTAACAGTTATCATCCGTCACTCAAGTTCAATAGATTTTCTTTGTGTGTGTGTGTGCGTGCGCGCATGTATGTGTGCAGATAGCCCGAGGGCTACATGCCTGATCGTGGAGTTCCAGGACCTCATGCGGTGTTGCTAGCGTGACATGCTAAGCACAGTACCTGCATGCCAGGGCTGCCACCTTTTATTTGGGAAGAAAAAAAGCTGGGGGAGGGGGGTGTTGCACCTGTATTCTATAGTTGATTGATTGGGTTGTACAGCACCGAGACTCTGGTAACATCCAGAACCCCCCCCCCCCCATCTCCCTAGAGATGTGCCCAATGGAGACATACGTTGGCACCCCGATAATGAGGGTCATTTAGAATGAAAGGGCAAAACCGACATGATGCACGGGAGCTTTTTTTTTTCTTCATCATTTTTCCGGTTTTTGTCTTGACAGAAAACACAGAAGACTTGAAGAATCGACCACGAATAGGCGAGGTGACGTCCCACCACTCATGGGAATAGAACGGCTACAGTGTCGATACAGAAACCATTCTAGAACACAGAATGAAGAAAACCAAATGCAATTTTGACACTTTCCCCCCAACTATGGGACAAATTGTGTCCTGGGAGGGATTTTGTTAGGACAGCTGACAAGATGGGTCGAATCACTACCAAATCAAATCAAATCAAATCAAATCAAATCAAATCAAATCAATCTTTATTTATATAGCGTCTTATACAATCAAAATTGTTTCTAGGCGCTTTCCAGAATCCCAGGGCCTGACCCCCAACAAGCAACAGTGGCAAGGAAAAACTCCCCTTTAACAGGAAGAAACCTTGAGCAGGACCAGGCTCATGTAGGGGGACCCTCCTGCTGATGGGGGGGCTGGGTAGAGAGAGAGGAGAGGAGAGGAGGGGAGAGGAGAGGAGAGGAGAGGAGAGGAGAGGAGAGGAGAGGAGAGGAGAGGGGAGGGAGGGGAGGGGAGGGGAGGGGAGAGGAGAGGAGCGGAGCGGAGAGGAGAGGAGAGGAGAGGAGAGGAGAGGAGAGGAGAGGAGAGGAGAGGAGAGGAGAGGAGAGGAGTGGAGATGAGAGGAGAGGAGAGGAGAGGAGAGGAGAGGAGAGGGGAGGGGAGAGGAGAGGCACAGAGCACAGAAACACATACAAAAATACACTATTTATACAAGCCGCCGGCTGAGTGGGTCAGCGGGCTGATGCTCCATTCACACAGGCAGATCTACGCCAACTATAACCAAGAGTTTTGAAGCAACTTCGGGAAGGAATTGCATCACTTCTAGGACCTCTTCTTCTTCTGTTGTTTCATCCTGATTATCATCAGTGTGTTCAAATGCCACATGATGCTAACCAGGTATCATGTCACTACATTGAAAATCTGGCTCACACGTGTAGAGATTTAAGCTCATTCGTGTGTCTTGCCCAGATAAGAACAATGCGCTGCAGTGCTAACATGCTAATGTGTAGCGCTCCTCTCTGGAACATTCCTAGCTCAGTTTACCTGTGATGTCTGCACCTTTGCTCCATCACCTAAGAAGGGACCTTTACCTTTTTTAACGAATGACCTGGTTTACGTGGAATTTATTAACACCAGAATGAAGTCGGTGGTTGTTAAATCTTACAGTAAAAGACCGCTAAATATCGAACTCAAGGGGGTGAATTAAATGGGGGGCGGAGGGCTGAGAGCCAGAGGGAGGAAGTGGCTGTTCGTCTGCCTGTAGCAGGGATGCCGGCCTAAACAGACAGGATGTGTGGCTGTTAACGCAGCACGGCCAGGTACGCCCATGCAAAGCAGCCAAACACACGTGTGTGTGGACAAACATGGCATGCAAATGGGCCAGCGCATCACACACATTCACACCCCGCCCTGGCCTCACACTTCATCCCCACAGCGCTGTGGTTAACTCTGCCGCCGAGGGCCTGTCCCCTAAGCTGCTGCGAGATGGTGGAAATTGATTAGCGTGCGGGGGGGGGGACTCGCCCATGCTAATGAAGTTAGAGCTCAATGAGCTAATTATAAAGCATGTGACGCATGCGTGTGCGTGTGAGAGAGACACTTGCAGAGGACGTTGCAGACATGATGTTGCAGTCCACACACGTAAGCGTGGACGCCGTTATTGTACGTCATCCATCAGTTCTGTCGTCTCCTCTCCGCTGCTGAGTCGCTGCGTCTCCTCGGGACAGTCCGCTCCGTCCATCTGCAGCATTTTAAGGCAATCAGCCAGACGCAACACACATTCCTAATGAACTCGCGGGGGGCAAGCAGAAAACCAAATCAACACCCAGCTGCTTCGCCTGATCATCCAGGAAGTGGCCAATCAGAGAAAGACGCGTGGACACACACACACACACACACACACACACACACACACTAATAAACTAAAATTTTATTTTAAAGACTTTGAAATGCAAGCAATAATTTCACCCCATAAATTCAGAAATCAAAATCCACTGGAGGAAGTCTACGAGCACACTGGTAGCCATGGCAACCGGATGGTAATTCATCACAACCAAGTGGTTAATATCCCCATAAGCGCCGGGCGATCTTTGACCCTGCACTCGCTAACTGAAACACTGAATATTCCCATTCCATTATCTAATAATTCCCCCCCCATCACACACACACACACACACACACACACACACACACGCACACACACACACACCTCGCTGGCTCTTGTTAAACGCATGTAATTGCCTAATTCAACATGCATAGAAATGTAGTGTTTAAGTAATCATTGCAGATCAGATCGGGATAACGTTTCAATTACCTCATGGTGTCGTTATCTTTGCCGCAGTGTACATAACAGTTAAATAATCGGCGCAGCTTGACAGCAGCAGCTGTTACACACATCCTGGATGTGTAGCATTCATATAAATCAGGCTTTATGGAGCCAAGGAAGGGAGGAATATTGAGGATGTAAGGCCCAAATTGTCAGCTACTACCAAACTAGGACTAAAACCAAAAGAGAGGTAATATCAGTGATATCGATCGTGGCGAACTGAACAATTTCCTGCTTTTCTGTACATCATGGCAAATGGCTGCACAGACTTCTTAGGGCCTTAGCAAGGCCTTTTCCCTTCAGAGAGCCACAAACCCACTGGCCTCCTGGTCCTGTCCAAGGTTTCTTCCTGGTCAAAAGGAGTTTTTCTTTGCAACTGTTGCTTTTTAGTCCACCAGTTTTCCAACGGTACTATCTGCCAATCATTTGTAAAAAGTCTCCGCCCACTCGGGTGGATCCGGATCTTCGGCTGCTTGTAATCTGCTTTTGTGTCCGCTCTGCTTTTATTGCAACATTTCTAATCATCTGGAAGGGAAACAGCGGCTGCACGGCTGCAGACAGCGAAGGCTGAGACCTTACAAAAGCCCACGAGGAAGTTCTATTTATGGCGTAGCACAGAAACACGTGCGCGCCATTGCGCACAAGACTGTTTAACGCACTGTCTGCTTTGTATAAACAGGCAGCTCTCATTGTGTTTATAAGAAAATAAGAGATTTGGAGAAGAATATTGTAATGCCAGAGCACTGGGCTGCTTTTTTGCCGTTAGTTTTATTGTTTTAAGTTGCAGAAAACGGAGAGATGTGTATTAGAGGAATGGTGGACGCAACACAAGACACAAACAGGCAATAAAACATGAGGATATTTGAGGGTTGAGAATTTTAGGAGAACCCTGAGAAGTCCTTTTTTCTTTAGAGAGTAGCGTTTGAAGCTAACGGTGGCTAACTGTTGTGGTGTGTGCGTTAACGGGGCGTTCGGGCGACTTGTGATGCACAGGAAAACACAGGCACTCGCTAGAGACAGCAGTTATCTGGGCCGACCGCTGCTTTATATTTAGATGGGGGAAACCGCAGATGTCTCCTCTCTCAACCGTCTCTTCTTCTCTCACATGCAGCCTACAGCCCATCCATCTCTCTCCCTCCCTCTGTCTTTTTACATCCCACCTTTCTCCTCGGATGCCTCCTTTCCTCGACTCTGTCATGTGATCTGTAATTTCTTGCCTTTGTTATTTTCACTTTTTTTGGGGAGGTGGGGGGGGGGGTCGTTCCTCTCATCTGCTTTTTCTCGTTTCCCTCACGAGTCCCCCCCCTCCCCCAGGTCGTTGTTCTTGTTCCGTCTCGCCGGGCTTCGCCCCCTGATCTTCAGCTGCGGCTGAATCGAGCCGAGTGCTTCAGCCTCGGGAGCAGGAATAAGAAAACACACACCCCAGCAGTGAACCCCCCCTCCCCAAGGGTTCATCACAGAGCTCTAACTCTTGTTCTAGGGTCTGCTGGTGGGGGGGTAAGGTGTGTAGGGAACACAGATGTGAGCCTGGGGCTTAAAGACAAACACCTTTGTGAGTGGAGCATCATCCAAAGGTCCAGTTCAGCTATTGATTAAAGCCTGAGCTCCTCATCCATATTCACAAGATGGCTTATTTCAATTTTTATTTCACCTAAAACAACAACTGTGTGGCTAACATCTCCACAGATAAGAGATGCTGTCTACTCCCAAAAACACCACCAATGGCATGTTTTAGCACGAAATAATGATTTAGCCAGCGCCTTATTTGTATGATTTTAATGACTAATTAGCACTTTTAAGAGCTTAATAAGAGGCTTAATCATTAAGGCGTCCAGGTAAGGAGAAGCTACTGTAACCTGTGTTAACTAGCCAAGAAACAGGTCCAATGAAGGCGTTGGACAGCAGAATAACAACTGAAATTTGTTCGTGTCTTCCAGGACAGACCACAATTTCCCTCTCGGTGTTTTAAACTGGTGGACCGAAGGTCTCGCTCGCTGCATTAGCCTGAAACTATCATTAAACCCACTTCAGTTATTCCTCGCGCTGAGCACCGTTTCTTGATAAACTACCACATAATCTTTTTTAAAAGCCTTGGAAGATGGAGAGAAATGGTCAATGGTGTCGGGGGTGCCAGGAATGCACGTGAAGTGATCCCATGACTCGTTGGCAGACAAGCTCTCTGTAGCTCTTCAGCATGGATACAATGAGGACTCTATCGAGGAGCTAACCAGCCATGTCCAACCATCGCCTGTTTGATTAAAGGGCAAGAAAGAAGGGCTTTATCTGCTAATGACTGGGGGGAGAACAAAACGCATCCAGTCTTCCACTGGCGTGGCTGCGAAAAAGCCTTTTCTGTGCAGATTTTTTTCCCCGAGTCACGCGGATTTTTTAAAAAAAGTCAATGTTTCACCCTGTGTTTGTGTGGACGGGTATCGCGGCTCACGCAGGCGGGGGTCAGCGAGCTCCAGAAAAGTCAATATCAGGCGCGGAGATGTATTCAGGCATTCAGGCCTGAGGAAATATGTTAGTACAGACACAACACACACCAAGCAGCTCAAACACGCACAGCCGGGCCTGCGTCTTGAAGAGCCACGTCTCATGTATTCAAGTCACGGTTACACCTGTGATGGTGCTTAAGGTCAAACATTAACTGTCAGATGGTAGCGAGCACTCGTGGAAAGTTCAAACTGAGGTTAAGGTTGGTGCTCGTAGCGTTAAGCTAGCGTAACTAGCAGCAGTTGTATCAGACTCTCTGTGGGTTTATTTGTCCTAAACGCTCAGGACCTGAAGGGACAGTTCATTAGCACCTCATTATCCAAAGGTGTGCGGGAAAGGTCAAAGGTCAGCTGGACCGCAGGTCTGCAGAGTGTTGTCTGTAAGTGCCTGATTGGAATGATCAACATCTGGGGCCAATTTCATCAACAGTGACCATTTATTCATGCAGCGTTTTGCTCTCTTGACCCATCCTGAACGGAAAAATTGTACCAAAAGTTTAAAGCTACGAACTAACGGCACTAAAAATTTGAATTTAGCGCTGAAAATCAGACTGTAGCAGTAATAGATGGTATCTTGCTGTTATGCTTTAGTGTTTGATTATTTTAGTTGGGGAAAAAAGCCTTTATGGGATTGACTGTTTTTCAGGGGCTGTGTGCCCCTCAGCCTTTATAGAGGGTGTGTTTTTTTCTCAATGGAACCATGGGGGGGGCTACACTTCACAAGCTGTTCCATTGGAGAACGTTTTGGTTTGGAACAGGACGGAACATTTGCATTTGAACTAATGGGAGGCCTGCCCCTTTCATGCCTTCGTGGCCCCAGGGCAGAGCCGTGCACCTGTGGATTAGACATTTTATATGTGAGGACTCTCATTAATGTGTTACATTCCCCAGCCCCGTACAAAAAACTGATCTACACACAGGTCCAAACCTGACCAAGTTTTCACTCTCAAAGGGACCTTTGAGTTTGTGAGGACCTGCCAAAATGTCCTCACTCTGCATGTAAAATGCTGGTCCTCATTATATAACATGTACAGGAACACACACACACACTCATTCACACACGCACACACACACACACACGCAGAGTTAGTTGCGTGTTGTGTCTGGCTGATTGCCTTAGAATGCTGTAGATGGACAGAGCAGTCTGTAGTGAGGCAGGGAGAGAGGGATGGAGAGACTCAGCAGTGCAGAGAGAAAAACTGAATTGGCAAATGACGTACAATAACTACGTTCACACTCACGTGTGTGAACTGCACCATCATGTCTGCAACGTCCTCTAGTCTCTCTCTGTCTCTCACTCACTCACTCTCACTCACTCTCTCACACACAGACAAACGGAGGGTTGAGCTGTGGGTGGAAGCGGACTGCTGGGTTTAGCTAAGCTAAGCAGCTTTTAGAAATAATGACGTGACCAGGGGAAGAGGAACCTTTCTTCCTGTTGTATAGCCACCTCTGATCAGAGGTTTCTCATCAGAAACAGGAAGTGGAAGTCAACCTGTTCAAAGGATGGGGACACACACACACTTGGTGTCACGTCAATCATTCAATGAATATCGATAACTTTCCCAAAAGGTCAGAGATTGGCACGCCCTTTTTCTGATCTCTGCAAACTGGGATTCAAGCCAGATGGCGAGGGTGTTAAACAGAGGCTCTCCTGTCTGTGCCGTCTGAAATGAAAACATTCCTTTGAACAGGAATGGGCTCGCTGTCAGACACATGACAGTAATGTAATTCAGGTCTGCCACCCTCTGCCAGTTTGTCTGGCTGCCAGACCAACTGCCAATTGGGGCAATTATCCATTTAGGGGTTTGGCGCGGCACCTGTGTATGCCCCCCCCCCGCCATCCATACGTCTTTGCCGAAGCCAAAACATGGATTTGGGCTGCTCGGGACAGAGTTTCTCCTCCTGTCCATTTATGGAGAAACTTTCAAAAGCGCCAGAGAAATGCAGACAAATCCACCTTAATACTTCCTGTGCTGGAGCCTAAACGGAGGTTTCACATAAACACGGTTTACAGGAACACGAATGTGCCTTTTTGATTATGTAAGCTTTTCTTATTTATAATGTTTACACGACGGTAGAATCAATTTATTGTGTAAATGCTGTGGGCGCCCCTCGTGACGGCTAACTAGCTTGTTGGACAATTCTCTGATTTAATGGTTCCTAAACAGAAAAAAAATGGGACACATTGGCCAGTAATGTACTCCAGTCAATAAATCTATTCCCCCACCATGTTTTCAAACTGGGACTAAGGCAGTTGTCTGATTACAAGGTGAAGTGTAACTGCTGGAGACGCTGTAAATATACCAACGAGTGCTAACACGAGTGAGTGGACACGCTCAAAGTCCAGCTGTTGGAAAGAGAGGTTTCTTTCCAAGAGTCAGCAGGAGATGGAGCTGAAGAAGCTCGGCCGGGTTCCATGTATGGGATGATGACGGAGGCAAGGTGCTTTGTGATACGCCTGTGGGAATACAGCAGCAGCAGCAGCAGCGTCCAGCACTCAGTAACAAAGATGAGCTCTTAAGCCTCCAGCCCAGAGTCAGAACGGTGTACTAATAAATGCATCGAGTGGAATTTTATTTATTTTTCATTGAATTGTTATTATTTTTCTTCTTGGGTCTGAATTCAAACCTCATCCTGGCTAAATAATTCACATCCTTGAGGCATATACTGTGGAAACAATGGATTCAACTAAACTTTATTTGTATTCAAGTGTGTGATGTCAAACACGTAGCCTGCGGCCCACATGTAGCCCGCCAACAATAAATGTGCGGTCCACCACAATTAATATTAATAATGAATTAGGCAGGAAAATGATTCAAAGAATTATGTGTTATTTGTTATCTGTGTTTTCCTCTTCTACGATTCTCTTCTTTGGCGTTTTCAAATGTGTGAACGCTCACAACAGGTCCAAAAAAACCAGGATGGAAAATTCAACAAAGAGCATCATATAGCACCAGGAGACATTCCGTCGTCTGCTCTGCATTGTTTTTAATAGACTTGATTTATGATATAATTGTATTAAAACATTTTCTGCATGAAATAGGTGATTTATTTACATACCGACTTTATCATCCGTGACCTCATAGGGGGAAAAGCTCCTAAAAAATGGATGGATACCTTATTCAGATATGTGAATTAAGTCCCTTTCCCACTGGCCAAAACCCCATTTAAAACCTCTACTCTCGGCATCGGAGGACAGTTTGAACGTTAAAAAAAAAATCATCACCTGCCATCAACCTTGGTTTTTATTGGCTTGGCTCTGATCTACAATGTGAAAGTCAGACCCGGGTGCGCTCGCAAACTCTCACTGCGATTCCTTGTTGGTCTGACGTCATCAAATCGCTCTAGAATTGAGGGAAAGAGGGACAAAAATAACATTAACTGTTGTAAAGCTTTGTTTTAATATATGCTGCCTCATGCTAACGCGACCAACTCTGACCCCCGATGAAGCAACTTGGCAGGAAAAACTTAACAGGGAGAACCCTTGAGCAGGACCAGGCTCATACGGGGGACTCTAATGCTGGATAAAGGAGGAGGGAAGAAAGAGATGGGGCAGAAACAAGAGGAACAGGCACATACATTGATGCAGGGGGGAGTGTAATGGCTCTGGAGTTTAAGCTGCCATCAGTCAACAGGTCTTAATCTGTTGAGTCCTGCTCAATGTTCCTCTGGGAGGAAAAAAACCTATTAGATTTCACTGCAGCTCTCACAGTGATGGAACGCTGGCTGAGCGGCTTAGACTCCCCCCAAAAAGCACCTTCACTCGCTAACGCCTTACAAGAAGCCTTTTACATACCCAGACACATGTAAGTGCACGGACACCCTGGGCCTTGTTCGCGGGCAGATCTGACATACTGCGAACACGCGTGTTTGTAACGCACTCGGCAGAGCTCGGCAATGTGTTCCCGAACAGCTGTCTCTCGGTCCGATTAACTCCGCTTTGATGATCCGTGCCGCCTCGCCAAGCGGACCATAGATGAACTGCAGAGCTCTCACTGTGGTCACGCATGAAAAGATGCCGCGGCCAGATCTAAATGTGGGTCGACGTGGATCAGTTTACACTTCCTGCCTTTGGCCCAGCGGTCATTCGACGCCTCCCCCCAACCTCAGACCAAACCTGAAAAGGACTCGCCCTCTCCCTTTAGGGAAGGTCAAAGGTCAAGAATCATTCACACAACAAACAGAAAGATCAGCGTAAATATCCACTTTTAAAACCAAAGGCGCCTGCTTTGATGCTTTAGATCGGCATAAAAACACACTTTTAGAGCTGAAGACATCTGCTTTGATGTTTTGTTCTCGGCAGATGTTCATATCAAAACAGCCAGGATAAGAATTAATGAACAAAGAAGGTAGAAATATTCCTACAATCCTACTCACTCTCCCTAACATCTGTCCCAATTAGCCTGTCAGGAAGACCAATGAAACCCATTGTGGGCGTGTCAGAAGGACAATGTGGTCCAGAGTCCATTTATCTCCATATGTCAACGGGTAGAGGCCAGGCTGAGAGCCACATTCTGGCCACGGTTAATGGGCCACTGATGGACGCGCACAGGCAGGTGCTGCTTCTGGAGCCTGAAAAATAGACCTCAGTTTCTTCGTTTGAGTCATTCGCTGTGATCCACTTCACACATTCCTCCCGCACTCCTCCATTTTTGCGAAATGTCAGTTAGCGGCCATGACGTTCCAACGCTTTTGTCTCTTGCTTCTTTGGTTCTGACTGTTTCCTGGCACTGATGCATCTTGCAGCTGCTTTCAACAGTCCAGCTGAAGCTTTGCTAGACGTTATGGATTAATATGACCTGGATAATTGGGAACCTACCCGGACATATCAATTAGTCTTGATAAGTCTGGGATTATAAATGCTGCCTTTGATCTTCAACTGATGAGGTGATGGAATGGATGGACGGACGGACGGACAGATGCATGGAGAGATGCATCATCTATATGCCTGCAGACAGATTATTAAAGCAATGCAATATTCCGTCAAGGTGCAATAAATTCATTACACATTCCTGAGCAGCCGCCGTGCTCTCATCTCATTCCCAGGGTGACAACGATCAAAACCAACAGCCGCAAATCACATTTGGACCAAATAACTGTCAGCTGGGGTAGATTAATGAAGGCAATACAGTCCTTTGTGGTGAAATGATGGTGTGTGACAGTCAGCGTGGGACAGTGTGCTTTCACGCCTGCTTTGGAAAAACAAAAGAAAAAAAAAGGTTGCGCATCTGCCTGGATCTATTATTGGCTTGTATATTTCTGCCTCCGCGCTCACCTGAAAGCTGCGTGACAGTCCTGGTCCATATTCAAATGCAGACGGCGGCGCGTTCTCTGAGGAGGAAAAGAGAATAACTGAATAGCTAATGTGGCTGAGAGTGGAGCTGACTTGTTTTGGTTGCCTTCTGCAGACGGCTGCAGAAACAGGCGCAAACATGGCTGAAATCTACTGAAATAGAGCCGCGTCAAAATGTTACACATTTACATTTTAATCATTTAGCAGATTGACAGTGAAAATAGTGAGAAAAATGGCAAATTAAGGTCGACTTGTTGAGTGTATTTACAGGAAATTCAATCCCATTGTTTCACATCAAAGTGCCAGAGCTTGTTATTTCCTTCTTCTTCTTCTTCTTCTTCAGCAGAATTGAGTGAAACACCTGCTGCCTGAACAGGTGTGATGCTATCCCTCTCTGAGGATAGATCCAAACACTCCGACTCACTGAGGTGTTAATTAAAAGGGAGGGGGAGGATGTAAGAACAGCTTCTCCAGCCCTCCCTGAGCCGGGACGGCAGGTTCCCACTAACGGGTGTCAGATTCCTCAGCAGAGGCTACTTTTCTGTCAGCCTGGCCTGTTTTTCATGTCAAACTTGCCTCTTTTCCTTGTTTCCCCCCAACAATGTAGGTCAGGAAGCTGCAAAAAAAGAGGCTGTGTGTTAATTTTTGGTGTCCAAACCTGCCAGAACGTCTATAAATCTATAAACACACTTTTTCCAGCTTCAGCGGTTTAAAAAAAAAAGACCTCAGTGCATCATTTTTGGGCCCAAAACCTGCAGCGTTAGCACCGGCGGCTACCGCAAGAATTAATTGTTTAGCGGTGTGTTGTCAAATCCGCTCGTGGTGCCATTTTTCAGGACAGACACGCACGTGATGTGTGTGTGAACGCAGCGTGTGTGTGTGTGTGAGTGTGTGTTTGTGTGTTGGTCACGTTTTTTTCACCAGCGCCGAATGCCAAAAAGATGCAATCGTGAATGAGTGTGTCAAAGATGCTCTGTCATTACAGACGTGGGAGTGTGCTGAGCAAAGTGTGTGTGGCATTTTGAAAAGCTGACTCATTCACACACACACACACACACACACACACACACACACACACACACACACACACACACACACACACACTGATGTCTCGCAGCCCTCTCTCTGTCTGCCTCCTGTTTACTTTAAGCTCATGTTTTCCTTTGTGGCTTGTTTGAAGAGAATGAGGTCTGCTTGCGCGGCTCCTCGTTCTCCCAGGAGCGAGCGTGTGTTGTGGCCTGTCATTGCCTGCACGTGCGTCTTCCTGTCTGCGTGTGTGAAATGGAGGCATTTAGCGTCGTGGAAGCAGTTGTAAATGCTTCTTGCCGTGCGGCGTGTTCAGTCAAACCTCTGTCTTCTGCCAATTTGCGTAATGATCAGCCTGTTTTCCTGTACATATAACCACACATGACGGAAAAGTGGGTGCATGGGCTTCAAGTGTTTGTCGGGAACACTGGGTTGGATGGTTTTCAGGAACAGGCCTGGAATATTGGCTTGTGCGATGTTTAAGGTTAACAAATGAAGGGCTGTCTGTGCACTCAGAAAGGTGAGGAAGCCCTGCTGTGTAGCATGTATCCTGATTAATTTAATGTTCCATCACACAAGAAATGGATGGAAAAATGGAAAGAAGAGGTGGCCCAAATAATATTACTTTGTGTGGAGGTGTGAGTGTGTCTTTTTCAACATGTTTTCACAAATTTAGTAGGAAAATACTAATTTTACTAGAAAATTGGGGACAATTAGGAGAAGTCGGGTCAGTTTGGCACCATAACTTCAGAGGAATGTTTGAGGGTTGAGACAATTGAGGCTAGTTTGAATTCAGTTTAGGTTAGGGATTAGGACGAGGGGAGAGAACTGGGAAATGTATTAAGTCCTACAAAGATAGACATAAAGATATGTGTGTGTGTGTGTGTGTGTGTGTGTGTTTCCTGGTCTTCGGAGGCCTTTTGTGTCTCATTTGGTTTTGTTAAATGTTACCCATGTGGAATAGAAACAGGTGTTATGTGTTGTTAATAATTACTGCATATTTCTCCCTCTCTTTCTGTGTGTGTGTGTGTGTGTGTCTGTGTATGTGTGTGTGTGTGTGTGGTCCCATATGTTTTTGATGGGTATTTGGACAGGTGACAGCATGTCAAAACGAAAAAAACAACAGGCCTTTTGAATTCCCCCGTGGCTCCGTTTGCAAATACAGAACAGCTTTTATCCAAACTAATTTGCTCTTTTTCACATTCGCCTCTTTTCTCCATGGACACTTTGCCTCTTTCACTCCTCCTGCCATTTGTTTCGCATCACCAGTTAAACGAGACGTCCCCCGATGCAAATTGTGCATCATGAACTGCGCAAAGACGACAAAGAGCTCAACATTGTTATTTAGAAGATTTTCCCAGTGATTATTAAAAATGTCCCCACAAGTACTGATGCGTAAATACAACTGGAATGCCTTCCAGGTGGGTTTCACTACACTAACAAAAGTGTACTGCAGGCATGCCAAAGTCACACTAATCTCTTAATCCACGACTCTCAGTTGAGGACAACTTTTGTTCAGAGATTTGCATTGTTCCTCGCTGCTCTGACATCTGCCTGCAGTTTCTCCCAAAACAAAAGCATCAATCCTTTTGCTGGTAAAACCTTATGTGCAACAAATGCGTCCCCCAGCGGACCCTCCCCGGCGAACACAATCAAATAAACAATGCGGCTCCTTTCACTGAAAAGCAGAGTGCCTATTAGAGAGAGCAAACGACCTGATTGTTGATTGTGTTAGCATGTCTGAGTGCCTCGCCAAATTGCCCACAAGGGTTGAACGCAGGAGTATGGAGGGGAGGGAGGGGAGGGAGGGGTAGGAGGGGTAGGAGGGGAGGGGAGGGGAGACAATCTGGGGAAAAAAAAAAGAAATAACAAAACTCTTGACTTCGAGATGAGAGGGAATAAATGAGTCCTCGCTGTGAGACACAGGAATAGATTAGCCAGGTTTCCGGGGGTTGCAGCGTGATTACAGAGCTATTGTTGCTCTTGGAATATATCATATCACAACGTCTCCTGCAGCTCGGGCTAAATAAATCTGTCGTAATCCCCCCCGGTGAGCCCCGCCGGTTTCACGAGGGCCTCCTTAACCAGGCTAATTAAAACTCTTCCTTGTCTTGCCTTCTCCAAATGTACATGGCAGCAAGCATTGCATGTACCCCAACCCCCATAAAGAATGAACACACACACACACACACACATACATATACACACATTTGTATGTAAAAAAGTGCCAGTTTGTAAAAGGAGACCGAGAAATCATCTGCATATCCAAATATGTGGTGTTTCATTGATGACCCATTTTATCAGACCACACACACACACGCACACGGAGTGAGAGAGAGAGAGCAAGAGAACAACTCTAGCTTTATCAGTTCAACAATTATTGTCACTCGGCTAATTATGAAAGGCAATTAGCCCTGCTTACATGGCAGGGCCGAGACAGGCAGAGAGGGAGACGTTGGGGGGGGGGGGGGGGGGTTGGGATGTTTTCCTCAGTATTTTCAGATTAGCATTTTGAAAATTGGATGGGAGGAAAGACGCTGGTGTTTCCAGGGAAATAATGTGTCCTCACGTGGGAGTTCTTGTCACTTAATCATCTGGATTTGTTCAAGGTGACATGCCGGCTGCACCAGGGAGTTGACGGTCCAATTCCTCCTTTGGGGCGGAGGGTCCCTTAATGAATGGCTGTGTCCTCGGGCACCCTGCAAGCACCGATCCTCAAGGCACAAGAGATGGATGAAGTTTTTTTTATGAACTTATTACACTATATACAGTGTGTAGAGAGAAAAGAGGATGATGGGAAATGAAGAGGATGACATGCAGTCAAGGTTGCGAGTCGGATGTGAAAGCTGGCACCGGTGATCTCTCTGAAGGAAAATCTCATCTGGTGATTACAAGAATAAGGAACAACAGTGCTGTGTCATTCTGAAGTGACCAAAGACTTTCTGTCCTGCTCAAGGACCCTTTTTAAAATTACTTTTCTGCTAATGGGCCCACTTTATTACTGTCCAGACACTTGGTTTTAATTATTGCCTAAATTTCTCACAGGACAAAATTTTACCTTAGCAGTTGAGTAAATGGATTGGACGGAGACTATTGTTTACGTTATAGAAACATGTAGTCTAACAGCTGGCTTACCTAACTCCCTTTCTCTCCCCTAGCAAACTTTTTTTTTTTTTTTAAAAACTGCATGTTGCAACAGTTGTTGTTTTTATGTCTTTTTTGCAGGGTGCATGCAAGAGCCTCAGAGCAGTAGTGGACGGCCCTGCCACAGAGACGGAAGAAGCCCAGACTAAACACGGTGATGTTGATCGATTGTACCCAAGATCTTTGACTCCTTGCTGCTGCTGCTGCCTGAGTCCACCCCCATCACCTTAGAGAGGTCAATGACGGTCCTCATTTTTAACACTCCTCAGCACTTGATCTGAGGCCAGAACAAATGAAGGTTTTCCCCGGCTTTACTGATGCTAATGAACTAGTTACAGAAATGGGAGGATGGAGGCGCCAACAAAAATATGATGCATAATTTTTGCTGGAGTTTTTGAGCCCTCTGGTCAGGGCAACCGTGATTCGCCTCCGGGAGGGTAACTGTTGTCTGCATTCAGGAATGTGGGGGAGTCCAGCTGCGGCGGGATATCCCCTTTCGCTCTGGGGTAAGAAGAAAAAAGGACAGGAGGAGAGACCTTGTGGGGCCTCCCTCTCAGGCATGTAGGGGGGCGACATCACGTTCCACTGGCCTACTTCCAGTTCTTAGAAAGCCTGAACAAGCTAAATACTTGGAAGGTAACCAAACAGCCACCAGAGACATAGTCCAAACCACATTCAGGTGGGACAGCACAAAAGTGTGACTTCTATATGTTCTTGACCAAAAAAATCATCCTCTACACAGATGATGACATTTGAAATCCAAGTCTTCTGATCGAAGACCTGATGCCATCCGCTCACTTTCACACTTCCTCCTGTGCATCCTTACGAGACTCTTGCAGTTGCGTGCATGCCTCTGTGTTGGCTGAGGGTGTGTTTGGTAAATCTCACCACTTGTGTTCCCTTGCATTCTTATCCAGCTTCAAGCCCAAGCTGTCAGGGACATGCTGTATTTACACACAATTAGTTGGTTGCAAATTTGTTTTGACAGGGGTCTTCGAGGGATCGGAGACCTCCTCATTACTACTTTTCCCTCTGGCGTCTGTCAACAAACGGAGAAAAAATACACCACAAAGTTATATTTATTTTTGGTGTAATCGTTAGGATTAAGCTGCCGTTAAATCCTAATCCTGCCTGTGCCCCTTCTCTCTATCTTATTGCCTCCCCCGTTACCCCCACATCTCCTTTCTCCTCTTCTGCCCCCCTCAGCCTCCTTTGCCGGTTCTTCCCTGCACCAAACGCTTTTAATTTGTCAGGGAGGGCTGGTCGGGTTCAGGAGGTTTAGTGAGAGGCACTCGTTCAGAGCAGCTTTGAGCCTCTGCCAAGCTCTCGTTCGCATTGTTCTGCTTACAGTTGGGCTTGTCCTCCTTCCCTACTCTCTCTCTCTGTATCCACCACGTTCTTCGGGATCCTTTGTTTTTGTCTTGACTATGGGGGTTTCTCCAGCGTCTGCCATCCTTCATCATTTTTACAACAAGGGAATTGTAAAGAAGGAGGAGGTCACTTGTCACAGGGCCAGTTTTTTTGGGGGGGTTCTTATCCGCTTTTCCATGGACGCACAATGAGGCGATGTCCGTGCAGAAACATACGCCCGTGTTACCAAAACATTGAGGAGGTAAGATGAGGAGGAGGGGGACACCAGAGAGGGGTGAGGGGGGTAAAAGGGGCAACTTCGAGTTCCCTGTTTTCCCCCTTCCCTTATTTCCTCTTTGCTGCTTCGAGGTTCGTTATATAGCAGGAAATTGGGGATGTTGTGGAATTCCCTCCTGGACCAGGACAGCCCCAAAAGAATCTGAGGACTAATGTTTATGTGAGGGAGACATGAGTAGATAGCCAGGAGCTCTGTAACTGATGTCTGTAGTGTATGGACTTCAACCTGGCGGCGTAATCCAGCTCTCGGGGGTGAGACGGGCAGCTCGTATGAGTGGTTCAGGAGGCAACTGACAGTCATGGAACACTCAGAGATCTTGGTCCCACTGATGAGGAAGCCCATCTCTCTGTCTGTTAGCTCTGCTTTCCTCTATGAATTATGATCTTAAAACTGCCCCCCTCCCCCCAACTCTGTATAGATGTCCCCAGTCAGTAGCTCCCCATGCAAACAGTAGTGTGGACAAGATGTCTCTTTCCCCTCAACAGACTGGGGAGTTTGTCAGAATATCTTTGGGACTGAGTGAACAATTTGCTCATTTTTGCCTCTGGGTCTGTCAGTTTGTCATCAACCATTGCGGCACCTTGAAAACCCTGAAACCGCATCCAAGGTGAAATCATTCTGGAATAGACCCGTTTAGTTTTAGTTCTGTATCTTCCTGCCAATAAATAATTTACATGTGTGATGTATGTGTCTGTTCCTTTGCACCTTCCTGTCCTTCTGCCCACCTCTCCCTCCTTGTCTACCCAGCCAGCCATCAGCACAAGAGTCCCACCCTTATGGACCTGGACCTATTTAAGGTTTCCTACTGTTTAAAGGGATTATTTCCTGTCGCTTTTGCATGGGTTTCCTTAAGGCACCGTGAGGTAATTTTGTATTTTTGTGATTTTGTATTTATGTATTTGTGCTTTTTTTTGCATGATTCCTGATTATAACTATACAATTATGTGCTACATAAAAAGAACAGAGAAAAACCCAGATCAATGGATGAAACCAAAGAAGAGAAGGAATGAAAGAGGTAGAATCAGAGGGAAGCACGAGGACTGCAGCAGAAAAGACAGAGATAAACAGTTGAAAGGAGACAGGGAGGCAGCGCAGAAACTCCAATAATGGAGCAGATCAGATAACCGCTTCTCTGAGGACTTCCAAATGTCCTTTTATCTCAGGGAGAAACGCCGATATTAAAAAGTTGGGAATGAGAGGGCGCCATCACAGACCACGTTTACAGAGGAGGGAGGTGTTCCTGCAAACTGGATCAGAAACTCCTCATTGATTCTCATTTCCAACACAGTAAAATTCCCTCGTGATAATCCTTAAAGGAAACACACACACATTCTTGTACTGCTATCTTTGTGAAGACTTTCTGGGATTTAATATATTCTCCGGCCCCCGACTAACCACCTAACCCAACCTAAACCCAACTCTAACCTCAACCTTAAAACTATTCTAAACCCTCAAACAGACCTTTGAATGTGTGAGGACGAGCCAAAATGTCCTCACTTCCCAAAAAGTGCTGACATTGCTTGTAGAATGAGTATTTTTGGTACCCAGCAAGTACAAGAACAGACATGCGCACGTACACGCGCACATGCACGCAAACACACAGGTGTGAACTACAACTGTCAATGAGATCACTAACTGTTTACATGGAGGGTAATCGAGGGGAATTCTGGAATACCGGATACGAATAACCCAGTTTCCAGCAAAATGATCCCTAGTTATTGTTGGTTATTGGCCTGTCAGAGGAGCTAATAGCAGCAGAAGGGGGTTTGATAAAGTCATTGACATAAATATATTTCTACTTTTAAAGGCGGCTGGTGGATGGACAGTTTTTCTGCATTTATCGGATACTCAATTGAAATCATCATAGACACACGCTTTCTAAATGCTGCTCTGTAATGATCAAACTGAGCAGATCAAGTTTAAACTTACTTTGTTGTCATCTTCTAACAAAGAACTGACAAAGTAGCAACTGGATCTGTCATCCTCACATCAGTCCAAACCCTGAGAAGCTGGGGTTCCCCATAGGCCGGAGTAAAAGATCAAATAAACTAAAACAGCATTGGCAACTGGAGGACACTGTTGTTAATTGATATACTTAAATTAAACTTCCTGATGCAATAAAAGCAGAATCTTTCATCACAAAGCAGCCTTGAATGTTTTTGCAGGCTGCATCCAACTATAAATGTTAAAATGCTTCAGAAATTTGGCCTCTTTTGTTGGTTGAATGATTTGATCTGATCAAAAACACCGAAGAACACATTTGTGATGTAGAGTGTCTGTATTAGTGGGTCATGAGCCCCTTTCCCACCGGAACAACCTCAATCTTTGACCTTAGGTTTTAGAATAATGGGAGTTCCCTTGCGACAGGTAGGTATCTCACACAAATATCGTCTTGGAGCAGCCCACAACAGTTTGGTGTCCTCAGTTCACAGGAGGAAACGTGACCAAGCCATGACTCCTCCAGGCTTTTATTCTCTCTAATCGCCTGGGAAAACAGGAAATTACAGGGGGGAGGGGGATCCAAAAAGCCTTGTTGCTTGCATGTACTTAGGGTGCTTTTACACAACACCCCCACACCTATTTAACACATTCGTCTCTCCTTTTGTGGTTCAATTTTCCTTTCAGCTCTTTTTAGAGGTTTCTTCACGCCTCTGATGTAACCGTAAGTTTTACTACCGTTTAAATGCTGCTGTAAACCTGATTTAAAGGGCGACGTCAGGACTGCAACTCCGTAGTGGCAATCAAATTCTTTACAGCCATGTTGCGTCAGCAGATTTGGTCTTATTTTCTTTATATCCTTGCGTTGCTCTTGAGATTTGACCGATTTTTCTTGTCCAACCTGCCTTGGACCCTCCGAAAGTACCCGTAACACTACCTGCCTGACTTCTTCATCAATCACTCCCTTTCCTTCCTCTTCACGGCATTCACACTGGCCTCACTCACTCCCTATTTCATGGATCATGCACCCTCTTATCCCTCTGTGTGTGTATATGTGTGAGAATGATGAGAAACATGAGATGCGTGTAACCTGATCGTCAGACACCTCCAGTGTCTCTCCTCTCCTCTCGTCTCCTCTCCTTGAAGGGACGTTAATGGTGGGCGTACCTAGATCCCTGCGGCATCATGTGCACAAACGCACACATGCTGTAGCCTACGCTAGCGCCGCTCCGCCAGCCTCTTCGGTGTCTCATTTACAGGGCTGTGAAGTGTTGACAGTTGCACATTAAGGAGACAAATTAGGCTGCATTTCCTGATGAGCAAGACGGATGTTCCAAAATTACTAAGAAGCTCCCAGACTTTTTTGTGATGTGCAGCCAGATTATTTTTTTGCAAGTGCTCTACCCTCATATGAAGCAGCAAAAGCTCTCTTTTACATCTAAATGTATCTGTTATTGTAACAGTGTGATGATTACCGAGCAGAACAGCTCGGTTCTGGGTTATTTCTGTTGAAGTCAAGAGTGTCTGTACTCTGGAGCTGTAGTGAGGATCCTCCAGATTAGCATATAAATACATAGAATTTTATTTTTGCATCCATGGAGGGAGGGCAGACAGGGGTTAAGTGCCCACACTTTGTTGGTTTAGCGAGTAATCTTTGATTTAGTCTGTGGTGAAGGGCAAAGCTATCATTAGGACTTCAGGCTCACCACTTGTACACGCTAATAATATAGCAGCCCAATGCTATCTGCTGGAGCTGCTGGTACAGGGAAAGTGTACCGGCAGTGGTGATATCTTACAGTATCAGTTTGGACTTTAAGAAGTGAAATTTTCTGGACCCAAAGATCTTTTAGGGGATTATTATGAAAAAAGTCCCGAACTGGATGTGTTTTCACCTGTGTACATTAGAATCCTCACCAGTAAACTGTTGATGGAGGAAGTGTGTGTTCCATCGTACAGTCTGTTATTTCAGAGCTCAGGAACATTGTAGATGAAGTTGCCATATTTTTTCTCAGAGTAAAACTATGTCAAACCAATCGGTGTGTAAAATTCAAAGCAGCTGCTGTTTCTGAGCGTCTCCAGTGGTCTGGAGGAACTTCTGCTACATGCTCTGCTTAAGAACCTCCAGCCGTCCTCTACCGCTGGATCCCGGATGAGATGCCAATCTCGCTCTAGTAGCCTGATTATGGGTGGGGTCGAGCCACCTCCTTTCACTGGAGGGCACTTTGCTCTGTTTTACTTTGTTCTGCTTGGGCCACACTGACTGACGTTGGATATCACACCACAAGAATCCATAACTAAGTTAGCCAGCGATGGGCGACGTGGGAATCAGCATCGCGGCAGTCTCTGCATCCTTCTAAGAACACTTGCTAGGCTCCTACCGGTTGCTACCCCACACAGTGGTCTGTGTGTGCAGAACTCGGTGGGATGCTTTTGCTTTCAGGTTCGCAAAATATAAGTGAAATGTAGCGCATGCGCGGATGACATAGGCTGGCTATATTTGGACTTTCCTGGAATGATTTAGTCGAGCTAAGGTGTCCACGTGCATTTTATGTCATCAAACTACAGCATTTTTCTTCCGTTGTAAAGGTACTTGTGCTGGAGTGCTGGAAAATATTTACTTTCAGTTATGTTGTTAATTTAGAAATAACATGTTAATGAGAATGTATATTCTTTTTAAGTCTTTATTCCCCCAATATACAGAATGGCCTTTTTAATGTTTCTGTGTTTGTGATGGCAATTACTTCCTAACATAATAAAATCTCTGGTTTTATGAATTACTGTTTGTTCATCATTGTGTGGTTCCTGCTAAATTCTTACATTAATCATATTTTTTTAAAATAATACACAAGATTCTGTGTTTTTCCTTTTAAAGAGAAGATCACTTCTGAACACTCTCTTTTCAGATTCATGTTTCTTCTCTTTTAAAACAGTTTTGTATTTGTGTGTGTGTGTGTGTGTGTGTATTAAGATGTTTCCTGTCCCTGAGCACTTCTTTTCCTTTGTTTTTAATTTTAAGAGGGATTCAACCTCATTGTCGACAATAAAAACAACAAAGGGTCTTACACACACACACACACACACACACACACACACACACACACAAAATGATCACGTCCTTTTTAAGATGGTTTTTAGCCCACTTTTCTTGCCTGGTGTAGGAAATGGAACATGCATAAATCTGCTCCTCTTTGTTTTTTATATTTAAAAAAACTGTAGGAAATTGTTTCCATGGAGAAACGTTCCTTCTACACATTATTGCAAACATCTATGAGCTGTGAGCCCCTAAAGAGTAACTGATGAATTATATAAATTGAGTGTGTGTTTGTGTGTGAGTGTCTGTTGTTATATTTTCTACATATTTTAGAACAAAATATTCATTCTACCAGCAAAGTGAGAAAATTTTTGTAAAGTCGGACCAGGTTGGCTGGGCCTCACAGCTTGAAAGGACTGTTTGAGTGTTCAGTCATGGTTTTACGTTTTGGTGGTTAGAATTGGGCTTTGGTTGAGCTAAAAGTAAGTGTTAGCATTAGGGGTTTGTTGGGATGGTTAGGGTAGCTAATGATGGGATGGTTAGCTGGCTAATGTATCATGTCAATCATGAAAGTACCTACAAAGATAGAAACACAAGGATGTGTGTTTTGTCAAAGTCTGATGGATGAAAATGCCCCGGTGCAAAGTTTCACAGCCGGGGATCGTTTGTTCAGGTTGTGTTTAAGGATTACAGATGTCGTCAATTACGCCAAACACAAACCGTGCGTTATGATCTCCATCGAACGCTCTCTAATGAGAAGGGATGGATTTCGGTTCACATTCCGTGAGTCGTCCTCTCAGCCACCGAGGACGTATCCAGTCCGCTGACAAATGTTTAACATTAAACCTACGAGTACTCAGCTGTCTTCAGCTGCAAATAAAAAAGTGTTTGCAGCATTTACCCACAAGCCATAAACCTAAAACAGATCCTCAGAATATGGCGCCTTTGTGTTCCATCCGTGTTCCCATCAGAGCGCTCAACATATTTATATAATATATTTTGCAGTTGGCTCATCTTAGGAAATCTGGTGGGTTATTTTGTCAAAGCACAACAATAGCCAGGAGAGGAGTTAGATACGTAGACTGGGGGGGTTAGAAACGTATATTTGATGACTGGTGTGACACTTCAGAAAGGATGGACTTTATTTCCTGTTTCCCCCCTTTGGTGAGGTTCCAGGGGTATGTCTGTCTTTGAAGTTGGGCCCAACAAAATGGCTCCACTTCGCAAACATGGCCCAACTTTGCGAGTAGAATGAGGATTCTGGTGCTAAATATGCAGAATATGTGAGAGGTCCACCATGACACACACACAAACACACACTTCAAACAAATGGGACTTCATCAATGTACATCAGTAATGGTTTCAGGCTGCCCCCCGAGCCTTAATCATTTCCAGAGGGGAGAGCCAGAGTTGCGAGCAAATTACCTTGAGCGAATCAAACGCTAAGCAGATTGTGGGATAAATTCCATCTGCAGGCAGAGACATGTGAAGGACATTATAGAGATAATATAAAGAAATACGCTCACACATGCTCCCATTTCTGGTGGGTTCAAGTAAACTTGCCTGGTGTTTTCGTTCAGCCCGTGCAGGAGACGGGTCTGGACATAATCCCCGGTGACTGCGAACTAACCCGGCGCTAAGTCGTGCAAACAGAGACCAAGAGAGGTTGTCTTCGAGGAACCGCAGAGGACCTTTCTGTTGGAAACAGCTGGCTGTGTGATTGGGAACAAAGCGGCGTTGCAGGTTCTCCTCGTTTGGCCATATTTCATCTGAGGCGATCCAGATGAGGCCGGGCCAACTTTTCTTTATGTCCAAAACAAACAGGGTGTTTGTTGTTCTTGGGAGAGTTAATGTAGTGTGGATGTCAAATGTGGAATTTTCAGCGTTTAGAACCAAGTCAGGCTGAAAATGACCAGGTGGCGTGGCTGCGAAAGACACGGGTCGTCCGCCGGGATCGGGGCGGGTTTCCATGAGGACGGCGATAACGCTTGCTCGCACCTGCGGAGAGATTTTTGTGCGGAGTGAAACATGCTTTCAATTCTGAGATGAAAGAGGGAAAAACAGCTGGAAAACAGAGAGGAACACAGGGGAGACTTCCTGCAAGAATCACTGACATCAGCAAAACTTTGAGCTTCAGAAATGTGTTATCTATCGGAGCACAGCATGTCCTCAAACCTGGGTAACGGTGGGGGGGGGGGCTGATCGCACTGAATAAACCCTCAAATAAGCAGCAGAACAACGACAAATGGATGGATTGTTTGTCAGGCTGGAGCAGATTTGAGACCGCGTGGGGTGACAGTTGGTGTAGCCATGTGACGCCGCTTTGGCAGACTGGTGAGACCAGGACCGGTTGGCTGGATGTGGTCGCTGGGTCACGCCTGATTGGACACCGGTCAACAGCATGGCCACGCCCCTCCATGGACAGCTAATCTGGAGGTCGCAGGCGGACAATACATAAAAGGGTGTGTGTGTGTATGTGTGTGTGTGTGTGCAGTCATTTCCTGGTGACCTTCCACCACAGACACCTAACGGGTCACATGCTGTCATCATATAATACTAATGTAGTTCAGGAGCCCTGACATCGTAGAGTCCCAGACACCGTTTTTTTTTAGCATGGCTAATTTTACCATCATTCAATGGTTACTTATGCACATAAATGCGGAAATTGCCCTTGTGAAGCGAAATATTTAGACCAGATGAGGAATTTAGGGCAGTCTTTAATGACACAACTCTAGCCATTTCTGTCACTGTGATAGGAAATATTGTTTCTTCTTTTGTTGGTGATTTACTTCCCATCATGCTGAATACTCTTACTTAAAAAGTCTTTCTTGCTCTCTTTTCTCTTGCTTGAGTTTTCTTCCAGACACACAACATCGCTCTGTTCAAGTCCTGCTGGACCATTAGCCCCTTTCTTAAGGTCTGACCTCCATCCCTTCATTATACCAAGTTGCCACACCAGAGTGCTGCATGGAGAAACCTCACAACTAGCTTCTGTTTGACCTGGGATGGATGGATGGATGGATGGATGGATGGATGGATGGATGGATGGATGGATGGATGGATGGATGGATGGATGGATGGATGGATGGATGGATGGATGGATGGATGGATGGATGGATGGATGGATGGATGGATGGATGGATGGATGGATAGATAGATAGATAGATAGATAGATAGATAGATAGATAGATAGATAGATAGATGGCCCAGTCATCTATCCCGCCCACTTAAGAGCGATCACGTGTAACCAGGAAGTTCAAACTGACAGTCCTGACATTGAGAAACAGATGTCCTCCCCTCTCTCTCAACCACAACTCCTGTTTTCCTTATTATAGGGGAACTCACACGCGCTTGTCAAGCCTGTCTCACCCTCGCTTGTTTATCTGGTTTGCAGGATTGGCCACAACGTTTCAGCGATGTGGTCAGGAGGGCTGGCTGAGCGAGGCGAGGCGAGGCAGCCGAGGCATCCAGAAAGAGCCTGTTTCCTGTAGGGAATATTGATCGGATCCTTCCCTTCCTCTTTCTCAGAAGAAGATGGCGAGCGATAAAGACAGTGGGGAGTGCATGGAAAGGAAATGATGAAGAAGAAGAAGAAGAAGATAGAGATAAGGGCTTGATGGCGCCACTACATTGATGGCCTAGTAAACAGATTAATAATATATCCTCTAAAATGGGGAGGGGTCCATTATAACCACAAATGCACAAGACACTGAAGCACTTTAGTCGGCGAGCCATCAGAACGTTTATTGGCAATACTCGAGTTCATCTCCATCAATCAAAAGCTATTAGACCCGTGGAGAAAAAAAAGCCCACCGACGAACCCCCCCGAAATACACCTTAATTGATGCTTCCACACCCATCCATCATGTCCCCAAGGTGCGACGCTGACGTGATATACGCATGTGTCAGCAGGAAACGAGCCAGCTCAACAGGCCGCCGTCCATCCGGCGAGGCCCGCCGAGTAAATACGCTAAGATGTCTGAGCTCATCCCGCCATCACTCACCACATTTTCCTCCATTCCTGTTGCAAGCCCCCCACTTCACACCTCCACCCTAATACGCTGATTTTTGTCGTTGGGTGTATGTTTTTATGCTATAAAAATAAAGAAAATTACACTTGATTGATAAACTACTCAATTGTTTAAATGTATATCCTAAATGTATATGTTAAATGTACAGTATATCAAGAGTGGATTTTCTAAATATTAAATGCACCAAAAGTACCTGGAGCCTGACAGAAATTCAGATTTATAATGCTAGCGTTAACCTCTCCGGCTATCTATGATCTAAATTATGAATGAAATATGTCACCCGAGAGCATGAACTTCCTGATTACAACGAAAACAAGCCAAGGGTATGTGAAGGACAGTACCGTTAGCAAAAATGCTATGTCTGCATTTGACAATGACGAATGGAGTTCTGAACCAGGAAAACTGTTGCACCATTTTTCATTTAAATAATCCAAAACTAATTCCAATTCTACCTGCAGTACATTATTATTTTAATTATTATTATTATTATTATTATTATTATTATTATTATTATTATTATTATTATTATATCAGGAGTTGAAAGTAATTGATTTGACTAGCGCTCACTAACTTTCATTTCTCACTCATGCAGATCACCTCAGCACGCCAGCCTGCGGCTTACGCAATATTATGATGATTTATTTGACTCCAAACGAGGGTCACGGCAGGATCAGCTAAAGCAAAACAGGCAGAGTGTAGGCATGGATCGAGTGTTTCCTGCGTGTTTTGCCACAATACATTTTTTAAAAAAGGTCGTGCAAAAGATAACCTTTTTTCTGAGCACTGTCATGATGTCCAGCAGGTGTAGATTTTCGTATATTTGAGGGGACCGGACCGGCCTGAGAAGCCCAAGTCTCTCTCCCTGCATGCACGCGTGCTGCTACCCTGTAAACAATTCATGAGGACCCCCTCCATATTTTATCGCAAAGAAATGGATGTTTCATGTCTGGAGAAAAGGTGGCTTTGCCAAGCGAAGGAGCGCAACGGGTGAAAGAGCCGGGACAGGTGACAGAGAGAGGAAAATAAAGGCAACTCTTTCATTCATACAGTACGTGTTTACTCCTGATGGCAGGCGAGGCGTTTTTGGTTCCTTGACACATGGCCAAAACAACACCGATGAAAAAAGAAGGGAATACAAGGCTGCAGAGCTTCGCACAAGCACCGAGCTTTAGCTAATGAATGTACGGCAGCAGTGGCACCTCCTCCGCAGGGAGCTGCCCTCTTAACCGACAGGGCTTGGCTGCGTGTAGTAATTGAAAGTAATGATAATTAATATCATCGGCATAATCACCGTTCATTTTTAACATGGTGGATGTTTATGGCTTCCCCTGAACGGAAGGAATAAGCAGCGGCGTGTTCTGAAGAAAGGAATCTCGTTAACCTTTGAGCCATGCTAATCTTGTTTAATATTGGGGAAACAGAAAGAAGCGGTTAGCTGCGAGTATTGTTTAAGAGATTATTCATGTATACGCCGATGCTTTTCCTCTCTACTGAGCTGAGGACCAATGCTAAATCTGGATAAATTGGGTATCATGTCATGGATAACAAGTTAGGATTAGCGCACACAAATGCAGGCAACTGTAGCATACAGCAGAACATTTGAGAGGCAAATCATAGCAGTCAAATACGACAGATAAGCAGTGGGCTATGAGCAGAAACAGAGCATGTCCTCAATTTCCCCTGGCCTGTGGTTCGTTGCATACCAGCTAATGTCATTTAAGTCCCTCTGTGCAGGAAACTTGGACCAGGAAACGCAAATACATATCATGAATAGATTTGGACTTGGATATATTGTAACATGGCGGCTGATTAGCGACGCTATGATTCCAGATATGGACTGAAACCGGTGTCATCAGTGATATACCGAGATGATTGCCCTCGGTGCAGACCGGCTCAGATCCAGCCTCCCCCAAACGCCTCTCATGTTAAAGAAAAACAAACCCTGTAGTTATTCGGTTAGCACGAGTACAATCGCGCCCCTTTTACTTGCAAATCAGAGCAGAGGCTCAGCGCGAGCCAGCAATCAGACAAGGTTGCCTCCAAAACCACGAGCCTCGCAACTCCAGCCTATTAGGGGAAGAGACATATGTAGCTAAATTACGCAGCGCACCCAGGGGGATATGTAAATGTGGAGGACCTCCCGCCTGACTTCTCTGTTTTATTATGCATGGTGTGATAAGCCTCGTTTGTAAAAGAACAGGGATACTGGCTCCACGTACCACGGAGGGCTTCTTTATTTATTTAGTTTAGTTCCAAAAGGTTATCGAATGCCTCCCAAATAATAAGCGTTCCAATGTTGGAGCAGTGGGAGGATTAATTATGTTGTTCTGATAACGGCGGCCAGGTTGAAACGTTGTTCCACGGGCCGAAACACATGATTATTCCACGGCTGGGAGGAACCGCTCCCGCTCCTACTTGTGCCTGTTTTCCAGCCAATCCAACTCTTTGCACAAACTGGCTCCTCCTGCACTTGTGTCAGGTCTTTCAGTGGTGGGTCGTCATTGAATAATTAGATATTGACAAGCATCAACTCGCAGTAATTACTGGGATAAAAAGGGGGGGGGGGGGCACAAGTAGCTGCTTCCCTCCAACCTCTCTCCTCCTCTTTTCCTTTCTCCTGTCCTTCCCTGTGCTGCTCTCTCTTAAATACCTCCTATTTTCAATGTCTCAATCTCGGGCGCAAAACTTCTCGGCATATTTCGTTCCTCCTTCTTTCTCTCCCCCCTTCCTCGCTGCTGGACCACCCAGACTGTCCCCCCCGTGTGCTCCAGCTGTTCCCCTGCTGTGGCTCCAGTTTGTGTTACTTTGTTTCCGCATGGCTACAATTGAGGCAGCCCCCCCCCCCCACCCAACAACCGCGACCAATCCAGCTCTGTCTCCCCTGCTTCGTTCTTCCCCACATCCTTTTCCTCCCTCTGCTCCTGCCCTGAAAGAACTGGAGAAGGGGGTGGCTTTTGTCTCCCATGCAGGTGTCCCAGTTTGCTGAAAAGGGGGTACAGAGGCCACGGCTGCCTACTGTTGGGGAGGGAGGTTATTCAAGCGGGGATCCCCCACCTGTGGCAGGTCTTGACCCGCGTGAGTCGACCAGTCACTCCTGGGATACAGGATCTTTGTGGGTGAACGCTAGCACTCGCTGTGTGGCTAGATATACACAAGGGACCTGGCAAGGCTGCTTGTTCCTCATGAGTGATTCATGCTTAGCGACCGAGCCACTCCAGTCCAGACCGGTTTCAGATGAAAAAAAAAAAGGGAACAGGAGTGTTGAACAAAACCAAACGAGGGAAATGGACTCGCCATGGAATAAATGAGTAAACACAGAAGGCACATTGATTATTCATTAATGCGGCCCGCGTGGTGACATTGAATTGAGAAACAATGCGCATGTGAATGGAAACAAAAGCATGAATTAAAATGAGAAAAATTGAATTTTCGCCCCTTAATGATGAGGGATTTTACCCTCCACCCAGCATCAGGAGCCCAGAACAGGGCAAGTTTTTCAATTCGCACCTTGTTTTTAGTGCAAAAAAGGGTCTGGATCAGTAGCCAATAGAGCCGCAGAGGTTCTGCTGTGTTCTGATTGTCAACCACGTCGTCTTCAGAGACATTTAATCTAAAGGATCCTCATTCGTTGAAGCACAGTCTCCAACTACGTATATGTGCTTAAAGTCAAAGCAACCCAGCAAATCTACATTTGGGGGAATGTGGGATGCCAGACTAGTTTACTGGGGCAGGACTCTCCCATCAGAGCTCCAAGACAATGTTCCACATAGAGCTCACACTCTTTGCTAAGCCCATACAACTTACTCGCCACAAGCTAATTAATGTTTCAACAGACAAAAGATGGTGTTTTCCTGCACAATAACTCATTTATGCTCATGCTCAATAAAAGCATGATGAGCATTAGCTTGATTCATACGGAGGTGAATGGTGATTTCCGAAATTAACCCCAGCTTTGTTGAGATGAATGACTTGATGGGCGTTTTCTATACGGCAGGTGAGCGCGAAGCGTTGGGCCTCATTATTCAAAGACAGCAACAGCCTGGGGGCAGGGGTAAGGGTAAGTCATCCCTTGGCTCTGATCTCCAGGCAGTTCTGCATTTGGCCTCCCAGAAGGGTCAACTCAGGGTCCGCGGTGAGGACCCCGCTGATCTCAGCTCACGTGCCCCGAGGACAGAGCCCCCCCCCCGGGAGCCTGAGGGTGTGGATATTCCTCCTGTTGATCCCGACGCTTTGGTCCGCCTGCTCTGGAAGCGGGCCGTTCGAATAAGAAAGAACAATTGTGCTCGTATTTGATCAAATACGACACACAGTGTCGCCACCTGGATTTGCTTCTTGTGCAAGAAGGTGTCCAATTATTAGACTCTCCAGTCTCTGGAGAACGGGAGGTGTGTGTCTGTGTGCGGTGAGGGAGTTGTTGAAAAAATAAATTGTGTTTGTGATCTCAGCAGGTCTCTCAACGGTATACGAGGAGGAGGGCTTGTTGGGATGGGATTACCCTCACGTTAATGAGAGTTTCACCTTGTTTTGAAGTTCCGGAGTTCTTGTATTGCTCCTTTATTTGTATTATAATGTATCATTGCTTCAAAAAGACTTTCAGCTGAAAGGAGTTTTTAACTTCCTCAATTTCCAAAAATGCGCTATTTTTTAAAAAGTCCATTGCAGCAGCATCCTGTTTGGTAAATGACTTTCCACCGGAGCTCTAATTCCCCAAACCAGCACCAGATTGTTTCCAGCGAGCTGACTCATGGTGTCGGTTTTGTCTGATTGATAGAACCCATCTTGGCTGACCTGGGTTGACCACCGTCACCTGCACGACTTTTAAAAGGTCTCACCAGCCTGTGAGTTTCCTGTGTCCTACCCCACCCCCACAGTCCGCTGACATCACTCATGGGAACTCTGGGTATTGAGTACAAAACATCAATTTGTCTGGTCAAAGCACACTTTGCTCTTACACATGCAACAGCTTTGACCACACCATAAAAAATAATTCCACGAGCACACAATGCAGAAACACCTGCAGGATCCAACGACACTATGAGGCGATACACAGGTGAAACACAGACGCACCCGGAAGACATTTTCATCATTTCGGACAGGCAGATTGGTGCTTTTCAAAGGCGACTACTTGGGTTTATTACCACAATTCGCAACCACTCAGTCACGTGACATTACCCCCACCCCCACCCAGGCCCCTCCCTTCCCTCCCACTGTGCACACAAACACCCCCGACTCTTGGCCATCGGACATCAATCTACCCAGCACCGTCTGCTAAGCCTCACTGGGCAATTAACCACATTGAGAGTGAAAGCTCTAATCAATCCCTGGCCTTCTCCTGCAAACACACACACACACACACACACACACACACACACACACACACACACACACACACAGGGCTGTCCAAACAGTTTTGAAACCCAACGTCCCTCCAAGAATAGAAGCAAAACATCACAAACAGAACCGAGTAAATCACAAGGATCCGGTTTGTGTTCCTCCTACATCAGGCAGAATTGGACCTTCAGGGTCTTTCAGGAATTATTGTTTCATGTGGAATCCACTTTCTCAAAAACTCTCCTGTTTTTGTTCCCAACATTTATCTTGGCCAAACATGTGACGCCTCTTCAAATCCAAACATCTCAGGAGGTGGTTTTGTTTCCGATTATTTTTTGTTCTTTTTTCTATTTTAGAGCTCGACGTGTCCTTGAAATATGAGCAGAAACATAAAAATCGCATTTGGGGCCATTGTATTCTTTGTGGTAAACATCGAAAAAAGCTTTCAATGGCGGCCTCCTTATTTCTCCCAAATTCGGCACATTAAATCACCACGTGGGTGTAAATGTGGGCAGCGATGGGGCGAACCACTCTAAAGCCCCCTTGAGAGTGCAGGGCGATGGGGGCTAAAGAGGTGATCTTCCAGAAACTAATCTCAAAATCGGCTGCTTGACCGTGAGAGGACAAAATATAGAAGATGTAATGTGTATGTATGTAATGTGAAATGTAATGGGACCCCCCTGGATGAACCTCCCTTTCAAGTTGTTTAGAATAACTACTTAAATTCTATGCCATCATCAACGATTCTACCGCTCCCACATCTAATGACGGACAGCACACTCTTAATGGGGGGTGTGGGGGGGTTATAAATATCACACCACCCTTCAGAATTATTGACCTGCCCGCTATTGATTTGGTGTCTTTGTTTATGCATTCATGGGTAAGTTTAGTGCTTTGATCATTTGGTGCTTTACATTGATCTTCATCAAACACAGGAGTCAATGGTTCTTCCTCGCTACGCGAATGACGAAAACATCAGCGTGATCGCGTAGATTATGGAAGACTGAGCGTCGTCCGGGCAACCCAACTTTCATCAATCACATTTATTCCATAAGAAACAGGAAGGAGATGGAAAATTTAAGCTAACACCAATGAATTCAGATGCTGATGAACTGGATCATTTTGATCATTTGTGAAAGACACATGATCGTACCATTAGCGCACCCCCCCCCCCCCCCCCCCCCCCCCCCACACACACACACACACACACACACAAACACCTCCTCACTACCTCCTGGGATCATCCCACTCAGGTTATTGGAACGCTGACACAGCGAGCCCACTCCAGATGAGTGGATCGTGGACACGACTCAGTTCTTAGTCACAGCAGCGTGGGTCAAACCAAATTACGGGAACAAATACACCAACCCTCCGACACTGTTACACTCACCTCCTCATTTTGTAAAATTTGCAAAACTGCATTCTTTCATATCAGAAGTAAAGCCCAAGAACATGCAGTCCGTGGCTGAGGAAAAGGTCACGGATGACGTTTGATCTTAGAAAACCGGGAAAACTTGATGTTCGGGTCTGAGCTTGTTTACTCCTTGTAAACAGAGCTGATGTTCCCTGGAGCTCCAGGTGATAGATGATTCGTTTAATGTCGTTGCCTACTGACTCAATGAAGGGGAAAAAAAGGAAAAAACTTACACCAACTGTCCTCTGAGTCAAAATATTGAGCTTGTGTTCAACACTTAAAGAAAAAGACTCATGTAAGGTCCTGGAACGTCCCACCTTTAATGGAAAACACCAGTTTATGACATTTATGGTTTTCTCACACAGAGTCTGAGAAGTCATTTAATAGACAGTTCTGTCACTCATCCCATGTAAATAAAGTATATAATGACATTAATTTGATTGTGTTTGTTCACTTTCACGATTGTTACTTTACTTTTTTGTCAGTCTCAGTGATTTTTTGTGCGTGTATTCAGTCCCTGGAACTAATGAACGAGCCCCTTTTAATCATTTAAATAAGTCACACTCTTTTACTTTCACCAAAGTAATTTTTTTCAACATTCTATCATTATCTTCATCACAACTGTCGTGAAAAGCCGTTTTGCTGCTGTGGACCCTCCTCACGAGGACGTTCTCTCATCCCAATGTGGAAAGAAACACATCAAAAGTCAAACGTCCGGATTTCAAACGCACCATTTGCGCTCATATTTTGGACGCACCTCTTCTAATCCCCGCAAACGCACAACAAAGTCGCCTCTTTAGAGGATGATTTGGCGGTGGTCCGTGTGCGGGCCCGTCTCACGCACAGTTTGAAGTTGCCGCTGAAGGCCGGAGGACGTGATAGGCTGAGGGGCCGAGGCTGAGGAAGAAAGGAGCTGCGCGCACTCAGCAGAGCAGTGCCGCTGGAGAGCTCTCTCGTCGACCGCAGGCTCCGGCTCCAACAAGACGCAACGTCGATTTCTTTTTACCTTTTATTTATTCTCCTCCTCGCCGTCACACGAGTGCAATATGTGACTTGGTGACGCCACCTCAAGCTTATTCATGCGTTTGAGAAGAGCCCGGAGCGAGTGCGTACGGGCGAGAAGCAGAGCCGTTCCGGCGAATGGAACTTATTGTTGTGCGTTTGTTTTGACTATGTTATCCCCAAGTGAGTTTGGGTTCGGTCCGTCGCTGTCCCTCGACCCTTGAATCCGCGCATTCTTTTGGGATTTATAGCGAACATTTGAAGTGGAACGCCGACGGAGGATCCTGCAAAGCGAGCGAGCTCTCTCCTTCCGAAGCCGGGGATTTAATCGTCATTTGTCGGTGCTCCGGGAGAGGCGAGGAATCAAAAGAAAGAAATTCATGTGGCCATTCTCTTTATAGCCAAACATTGTTTTGGGGATTGCATAATGAGCAAGGAAAGACCTAAGAGGAATATCATCCAGAAGAAATACGTAAGTGAAGCCTTTTTCGCCCTTTTATTGCCCCCTGGCGCGGCTGCTCTTATTCAAGTTCGCTCGCTCGTTTCGGCCAAAATGCGTAAACTTTCATCGCGGACCGTGAAGGTTACAGCCGGCCAGTTTGTGCGCGATATTCTTTTAAAGGGATCGGCTTCAAGTTGGCCCAACGTGTTCCCATTTCTGTGGCTTCTCTTTAAAGAGACAGCGGTGTTTATTCGGCGGCTGCGTTGCGAGCGAGTCTCCGACACCAGACATGTCGGAGGCGATGCGGGGCTCGGCTGCTGCGGGAGGCTGCCTCGCTCGCTGCCGGTCCGATCCAGGGCGCGATGGGCCGGCACACAGAGTGGCCCTGCCGCGGTCATCAAGCCGTGTGGGGGGGTGTTTGAATGAAATGACTTGGAATTGTTTCCAGAAATCGCTTTTGTCTGTGCGTTTCTCCCCGTTCGGAGCCGTGAAGACGAGCCTGTCGGCCATGGCTTCCATTTCGTCCCGTGCCGAGCGTTTTATTTTAGCTTTAACCTCCCTAAAAAATCACAAGAATTCGCCACCAGCCCTCCTCTCTGTCTCCAACACCAAGCATTATTGTTGAACACAGCTACTCGTCTGCTCTTTATTTTAATACCGAAGGGGTTTGGTGGTCCGACATGTTTCACAGACTGCTGTGGCTCTTTAATTTTCTCCATAAAGAGTAAGAGGAGAGCAGCAGGGAGAAAGAGGAGGAGGAGGGGGTGTCATGAAATTCAGGATATCGGCTGAAACATTGGTGGACATTGTCGGATTGTCCTGCGGTTTCTGGGCCGGGGTCTCGGTGGGGTTCTGCAGCTCTCCCTGTGACCTTCTGTGCGCGATATCGCTGCAACTCATCGGAAACAGTACCGGGTTTTTTTCCCTTTCTTTTCCCTTTTCCCCCCCCCCAACACCGCCGGTGTTTGGCTTCCGGGGGGTTTAAACTTGCCCCCTTACATGGTGGTTGTGAGCTCGGTGCTTCCTAACGGGCTCGGAGGCTTTTTTTTAGAGGCTGTGTTCAGTCGCATTGCAGAGGAGGCTCATGTATGAAGCGAGAAGCGACCATTTTCTTTCTGCGAGTAACGCCTTGACTTTAACAAGGGGGCGAAAATAAAACGCAATAGCCTGAGGAATAAACGAGTTCGATCCCAGCGTCGTCACATTTTCATTTTTGCTTAACACCCGGTCCCTGAAATGTGGCCGGATCCATTTGACAGACAAAAACTAAGACAACTAAAGTTGTCTTTTCTACCCGGACTATAAACTTGGTTGCACGTGTGCGGGGACGCTTTTCTGGATTAATGGAAACGTTGCGTTTAATTGCAGGAGGCAGCGCAAGTCTGCTTGAGTCAGCAGGATGGCCTCCCCCTTCCCAACAACACGTGGAGTCTCTCTTTATTAATCTCTTCCTACTCCTGCTGAATGTTGCTTCCATAGGTTTGAAAAGGTGGTGGCGAATAAAACACCATAGCAACAGGTTAATGCGCGCTGCACAGCTGGGGATGGGCGTCAAGTCTGCATAAATACAAGACTCTGAGGCGTTTGTGTGTTCGAATCCCCCCCAAAATGAATTTCCATTCTTGTCAGTGGTGCATATTGTTGCAGATTTTCGTCCAAAGAAAGAAATCCCTTCTGCAAATGCCAACGTACGACAACTTTTCTCACACCTCAACACAATGCGAGGGTGTGGATGTATTCGATAGAGCCCAACTTGGTCGGCAAGATATGCATAGCCAACAAGTTCTGCGTCTCTTTGGTTAGCTACAAAATTGCGGCCCAAATTTGGCCTCTTTTCCAATATTAGCGTCCAGATTCCCCTGCTAATTCGAAGCCTAATTTGTGGCGCTCAACCCGATGGCTGAATCGTATGGCCAAGTGAAAATGAAGCCGGGCTACAATAACCGGGAGTGTCACATTTATTTTGGTTTGGCCGGTTAATAATTCACCGCTGCTAAAATAATAAGAGCAGGGTTGGGGAAGTGGTTTGTTTTAGTGCGGCAAGATGAATGTTTCATGCGCGGAGGTGCATGTGCGCCGCATCTGTCGCGTGTTTTTTCGGCAGCTGCAGTTAATGCAGAAAATCTGGTCTGGAACATGTAGGCTCACAGACCGGCATCCCAACAGCCTCCAGGAGTTGACACCCCCACCATCTCCTTGCAACCCCCCCTAAAAGGCTTTGAGACAGGACTCTTGGCCCCTAGTGATCCATCCCCTCCCCCTCTGCAACCCCCCTTAATTAGCGTAAGACAATTATACATGCTCGGCTTAACCATTTCCCCTGAAACACGGGTGCACGTTGTAACTCCTCCACCCATGACGTCTGCAGCAAACAAACACGGGACGGTATTAAAATTCATCATGAAACGGTCCAGGGCGAGGGGTTTGTCATTTCTCCGGAGCTGAACCGAAAAGACGACCCAAACGACCACCCCCCCAGGACTTCCTGCTGAAGGTGCTTGTCTACCGCTGAGGCTGCGGAGGGAACACGCACGCGCACACACACACAAACACTCTCACGCACCTTTCTGTGTTTCAAAATGAAAACGTTAAACCAAAATTACTCCAGCTGTCACACACCAGCCGAAAGCCGCCGCTGAGGTAACGAGCGCTAATGTGTGACGTCGTTGTTGTGTCTAACCAAACATGACGCACGGTGTGCGGGTGTTTGTAGAATCGTGTAAGCGAGGGTAGCGGGAGCGCACGGCAGAGTGCAACCAGGGCCATTTTGTGCAGACGGCTCTTCCTGTTGGCCCCAGCTGGGGCTAGGCCTCCGATTCAAAGGTTGTGTGTGTGTGTGTGTGTGTGTGTGTGTGTGTGTGTGTGTGTGTGTGTGTGTGTGTGTGTGTGTGTGTGTGGGACAAGCCCAGCTGCTGCAGGGGCCTTTACAAATGTAAAGAGGCTGTCAGTGTTTGTTTCATCAGGCGCACAACTGATGAGGTCCAAGTTGAAAATCCATTGCGCAGTGAGTGTGTGTTGAGCACGCACAAAAAGAGGAAACAAAAATAGAGAGCGGGGGGCAGAACGGGGAGTGCAAAGGCACAGACTCTATCTCCCCTCCTCCTTTTCCTCTCTTTATCTCCATCTCTCCGTCTCGCTCTTTCGTTCTCGGCCTGTCCAAATGAAATGTGGGCCTCATGTAGGCCCGTGAAAAAAGGGTCACCGGGTTGTTTTTTCACCGTGCCGGGGCTTCGGCGCGCTTCATTTAACCTTGTGTTTCAATGCAAATGATTCTTTCATAAGCCCGTTTCTCCTCACGTGTGCAACATGGCAGGGTTCACTTCGCAACCCCTCCGTCACTATGACGACTGGCCAGACCACAGCGCACCGTGGCAGAAGTGGCACGGTTTACAACTGTTTGTTTGACCACGCTGTCTTTGGTCATGTTCCACGTGCCGCCCGGCAATAATAACAAAAAAACCCAAGATCCCTCGAGTGATGCAGTGCAGCTCATTTAGCTGTCGGTTATTCGTGTTTCCAGTCAAACTTCGAGAACGCCGCGGCAGTGTCGACGAAATGGAACGGAATGCCTCAGAGGAAACGTCAGAACCCTGTTCTGAAAGGAATAAATTTGTCACTGTTTTGAGCAGAGGAGAAACGTACATCCAGATGTGTTTGCTTTTTTGGTTTTGGGGGAAGGGGGGACCTCATCTCTCCTTTCAAACTTGTCACCGAGCAAAGACTCATTTCTTGATGCGTACAAGCAGGCAGGAAGTGGTTCTTCCCACGCTCCAAGCACAGCCTCGCGTCCCCTGGCTTCATCTCTCCTCTCACAGTCTCTCGCAGTCATGCTGGCTGCATGTAGAAAGACCGGAACCAAGATGCTGACAGGATCAAAGTTTATTTATGTGGGCACTGCATCGTTATAGGCGTCCTCTGAGCTGCCGGCTTCAATTTTGGGAGAGCGACGGACGTCCGGAGGCCGAACGCATCGCCGCTCGGCTCACAGTTCCACCCTCTTCACCCTTTATTCTCTGCGCCTCCACTCGTTCTCTCTCCTCTTTTCTTGCATCTTGCGTTTCAGGATTATGTCACCCATGGCACGAACTCCTGTTACACAACATGACCTTTTCTCTTATCAGCTCTTGACACCGCGTACATTCTCCGAGTCTTTGCTAACGCACGCGCGCGTGCACGTAGGCAAAGGTCTGTGGGTGTGCACCTGCAGTTAGTAGTTAAGATGCAGCCGCGACACAAATGGGTGTGACCATCTTTGTTGCACGGCTGCGCTGAGTGTGTTTCACAGCAGTAGCTGGACACGCGCGGCGTAGGTGCGTGCGCGTGTCACGAACACCACGTGCACTCCCCGCGTGTGCGTTGTCTTTCTTCTCGGTGATTTATATCCTCGTGGGCTCGGAAGGAGAAAGGGAGGAGAGCGACAGCTGGTCGTGTGTGTGTGTGTGTGTGTGTGTGTGTGTGTGTGTGTGTGGCTTATCCATTCAGGATCCCCATGAAGCTGAATCGACACTTCAGCCTTGTCTTTACTTTGGCCTTACAGGGGCCATTGAAGGGCATTCAGGAGCATTAGCATAAACAAAAAGACCCCATGGAATTATTTATTTATTTACAACATTTTTGGCTAGCTGGCTCTTTTTTTTTTTTTTGCAGAGCTCCACCGTCTTTGTCTTGCTTCACTTTAAACTCTGGAGTTTGAAAAGGTCTCTGTCTCCGCTTCCACTCGTCCGACCCTCCTAGTCTTGCGTTAGCCACGGGCATCCCTTTGAACCCCCTCCCCATCCCAGTAGCATCAGTTTAATAAACGCTTTACATTTATTATCCGGCGGTCAATCCCATCTGATCCACTTTTGTGACACTATCGTCTTCACACGTCTAAAGAATTAAGCCTCGGGGGATTTAGCAACAGAGTGGTATCGATCGCTCCAGTCTCCCCTCTTTCTACCCAGAATACCACAAATTTATTCTCTGTGGTATTCTGGTAAGACTGTAAGCACATCATAAGTGTCTGGGTGCTTCGCTACATATTGTCTGATGGTGGCAGATCGTGAGATTACAGGAAGTAATCTTTTATCGTTAAGTGTACGTTTAAACTGTTACAGCATAGCAGGCGCCTGTCCAGGCACCCCGAATCTTTGATTTGCCACTTTTATGACGGAGCAATACAAATCTTTTGCCAGCAGGCCACCGGCTACTCCATTCAGGTCTGTTTTGGCACGGCCCTGTCCCTGCTAATGAATCATTTTCTCGTTTAATCTCTTGTCTGGGTATTTTCCTGCGATGACTTTTCAAAACATTTGAATATCATTATGACGCTTTTTCCACTTGTTTGAACCATTATTGCGCTACTGTTAAGGTGCTCTCGATCACAACCTTATTTTAGCACGGCGTCACCCTCTCCCCACCTATGTGTTCCCCCAACAGTTGTGGGGGGGGGGGGGGGGGGTAATTATAAGCCAGTGAAGCAAAGTGCCTTTTGTGACAGCAAAATTACCCATTTAGATTTCGACACTAAACTTCTTCATAGAGACGATCGCTGCTTGCTGTAGACCTGCTGTAAACGCATGACAAGGTTAACGAGGCAAGCAGGATGTCCTCCGCTACTTTGCATTAATAAAGCTTTTTGAAGACAGAAATGTGGCACTTCTTGATATATATATTTTTTATTTGCGGAGTGAAACGAGAAGCCGTGGAAAAGGCGTTAGCCGCATCTGCCGTCGCAACTTCCTGCCAAGCTGGATTTGCCAGATAGACGAGGGGAGGTTTAATGCTGGAACAGTCAGTGGAGACGTGTGTGGGCTCTCAGGTGATACGACAGGAGCGACGAGGAGGCAGCGGCTTGACCCCTTGAGAGGCTTTAAAAACCGCTTCATTTGACGGCGGGGTCAACATATACAAATGTTTTATCCCATTTGTCCTACAGCCCATCAACCCTCCACCCTGGAAAGATGCATTTTCTCCCCCACAATCGTGTAGAATACTGAGCAGAGCTGTTTCCCACATCTCTTCCTCTCTATCTCTCCTCCGTCTTCCATCTCAGCTCTTTCACTCTATTACTCAGCACAGATAGAAACAGGGAACTGAGGCTTTTTTCCTTTTTGTTGTTATTTGTGGGCTAGACGGAAGAGCTGGAAAAGTGGGAATATCTTCCCCCTCACCTAGCTGGTAGGTTTCAGATCGGTTGGTTGAGGTAGGCTGCGTGTTCAGAGATCAGACGGCCCTGCAACATGATTTATTTTGTTGCTGTTGGTTTTGCATCTCTCTCTTATCTCACTTCCCAACATCCCCCATCTGACATTCCTCCACCCATACTGGTCCACCGCAGGAAACTTTGGAGTCCTCCAGTTTGATGTTTGCACGGCAGCTTATATTAACCCCTGCCTGCATCCGCATCCACGATCTGGCCCTCTGAAGCGGTCATTTTGTATCTGCCCCATAATGCTTTTGTAAAACTTAAATAGTGGAGGTGTTGTGTTTATTTATCGTCATTTTCAGGCTGATTCCGGGCTTATTATTCCCTGGAATCAAAAGAGGTATTCAAACCAGTCTGTAGTGACAGAATTCATTGAAGGAGTATTGATTTATTTTCCATTGCCTACTGATTTTTTTTTTCTTCTTTACCGCAAGGTGTTGTTTTCCCCCAGAAAAGATTGTACCCCCACTGTTTTTAACCTGTGTTCAATGGCTGAGGGGTTTTTGCAATTTCTAAAGGCTGCGTGATTTCCTCAAGGCCTCACAGCAGGGAGGTAGAGTGCACAGTAAGACCGAGGGCAAGGTGCCAGGTTCTAGGCTGCATGTCTGGCCAGCCTCCCCTGGCCCCGGATCAAACATCACAAGGTCTGAGCATGGGAGGGGAGGGGTAGTCCTGGAAGTCGCAGCCTGTAATCGCCAGCGAGTAGAAATCCAAAAGGATAGAAATAATCAAATTAGACTCCATCTCAGGTGGAACATCCGCAGGGATGGAGGTGAGGGCCCGGCCCGCTTCGCGACGTCCGTCACAAAAACTTTATCGAAGGCACAGGTCCCCAAAAGGCACAAAGGCTCTGCTGTTTATAGCCTGAATGGCTCGAGAACGTGGGGAGGAAATGAGACAATCGCTGGCTGAATCCAGGCCCTGCGCTCGCGTTCACACGTTCGATATGAGAAATCCTGATGTTGGTCGGCACTTTAGCGAAATTGAAACCGTGTCAGGGTAAATATAAATTTGATAGCCGGCTAGCGGGACGTTACTATGGAGACCTGACAGCACATCCACTCTCGGGCTGTCTTCTGCGTTTCGCTGTTTATTCAGAACAAAAGTAATGACATTATAACAACACCCGAATGTGTAATCCCCCATCAAAACAAAGTAACAGAAGTAACAAAACAGCATCAGTGTTGTGTGTTTTATAAGCATAATGTGGTAGTTTCTGTTATTACTGTGTTACGTCACGTGCAATAAGGAAAATGATATCATTTCAGTGCTATACGTCTTTAAAAAAGAATCTCCGAGCGGCACGTTGCTCACGATGAAATGGCAATGTCATGTTTTACGGACCTGTATTGACGTTCCGCTTCAGCAGCAGCATCGCTTCTTGCACTTGCGTTGATTCAGAGCTGCTCCTACATCTGCTGAAATGGAAGCAGGAGAATTTGACCTGGGTTCTTCCCCTGCGCCATAGAATATGCTAACGTGGCAGCCAATGTCAGTCACAAAAATCAAGTGTGCGGCCACAAAACTTTAAAAACAACTAGCGAAAAATTCCAGTACTGGCAAAATCATTCTTCACAGTAATTAATTTAAATATCTTTAGAAGCTGAATTGGAATAATACGTAGAACCGCACTGTCCTCGATTCAGTCATCTGGTTTTCGTTTGATTGCAAAGTGAAACCAGTAACCTTTCACCATTTCCTGATGCTTCAGCTATTTTTAAAAACTTTAGTCAGTATTATTTCTCTTCCATTTGGTCACATTCGTCGTTCCGTCATCTTTTATTTATCAGAAACACCCGTTGTGGTCAGAATAAAATGTAATTTCACCTTAATTTCTGGTCTTCAAGCTCCCCTCCCCTGCATTTCGGGAGGCTTCCACTGCAAGAAATTGGGGATAATTTTACGCAGCTGAGGCGCTTAACGCATGTCTCCTCTGGCCAAACCTTCTCAGAAAGGGGGAGGAACTTTTAATATACCTAATGGAGTTCCTGCTCAAGGATAGGTGCTTTGGTACTGAAAAACTTCCTTGGTGGGGGCTTCAGGTTTACTTGACGGAGAGTGGTTAAACCTAGAGCACCATGTGATGTGAAACCCAGCAGAAATGGAGCATCTGCCTCGCAAACACTGCTTCTGCTTTTGTTCGTGACTTTGACTGCCATGTCTGAGAACACACAGACCAGAAACACCACAACCGCATGTCTTGTTTGACACTTTATAAGTATCAACAACACGTGCTGTTTCTTTAATATTAACACACGTGTACACAGATACAACTTGCATTGACAGATTAGAGCAAAAAAGTCACATGGGTAAAATTCCTTAACTGCACACTCCAAGGAGCTGTCGGAAACCATTTTCCCTTAGAGTATCTCACCACTTCAGCTTCTCCCATTCTGACATCAGTCGAAACTGTCGCACAATAATCACGCAGTGATTGAAACGCGTGACGTTGCCAGGGTTCTACACCACAGTGGACACGGGCAAGTTAGAGGAAGAGTTCCTGTAATGTTCCTGCAACGTTCCTGCCCCCAGTATTTACTGGGAGCTCCCGCAGTGGAAACGCGCCCATTGTCAGTCATGTCCCTTTCTGTGGGCCCCCCTCAGGCGTTAGACTTTGCCTTTGTGTGTGATAGTGCCAGAGAGTGCAGCAAACAAAGGAGGGGGTGGTAAAATATGAAGGCCTTTTCCCAAGCTGTGAGGTGAGAATTGTTTCTTGATTGCACCTCATCTTTTCTGTGCCAGTGGTGTTGCCAGGGACGGAGTCCTGAGGCTCCGCTACAACTCGCTAAGCAGCGGAACTCTTGCAAAGTCTTGGCTTTGATTCATAATGTAACACACACACACAGAGGCATTCAAAGGGCTTAAGATTTTGGACACTGTAGCATATAGAGAAAATAGGCTTTGGGTATGAGGTCGGGGCAACTTGGAAATGAGCGGTTGGCTACGTGAGTGCAGAAAGGTTGGATCGGAATCACATTTTAGGGATATTCAAGGCTTGTGTTTTGACATTTTAAATTCCCTACAATGCAGGTGCAATCAGGCTTTGAAGCTCCTCCAGTTTTGATCTTTCAGAAATGAGCTGTGGAATCACAGCAGCCGTGCTACTTTGAGTTATACTAAGTGGGTTTACATGCACATCGGACTACATTTCGCTCATGATTGCCATGAATAATTTATGCCACCGGACTTTGCCTTCTATTTGCAAATGTGTGCCTGTCCTACATTCTCGCAGGAATACTTTGTGTGCATTTCACAAGTACAAATAAACTGAGGGCATGTTGTCATTATTAGGCCATCTTGTAATATTTCCAGTCAGTGGTTTCAATGGGACAAAAATGGGCCATGGCTCATTCGGCATCGTCAGCGGGGCTTGACAACACAGTGGAGGATGCGGGGGTACCTCTGGCGCAGCTAGTGAGCTGGAGTGGCCATATAGCCATTTATTTGCAAAGTTCATAATAAGGCCACTCGTCGTGTCCCAGGCTGGCTGGTGATGTGGCTGAAATGGGCACGGGGCGATTAGCTGATACAAAAAACGTGCATCGACGCGTTGCCCCCTTAGTAATTTGACTTTGTGTCCCAATGCTGGCACCAGGATTATCGACACGCAAAACACCGTTACCCACTGTGCAATGTGGCGTGCAGTGATATCCAACAGCTGTTAACCTGACGTGATTTAGCTGCTCCGTGGCTGCATCTGTTTGCCGGCTGATGAATGAATGAATTAATGAATGAATGTTTGAAGTAATCACCATTGCGGCAATGTCTAGGATGGCCAGACATCCTCTTTGCCTCAACTATTTCCTCTTTTTGAGATCTAAAAATGTGTCCAGGTGGGTTTGTTTTTTCTGTTTAAAAAAAAAATAAAAAATCTACTAGAGCCTCAAGCATTTACATTGAATTGTTTTGTTTTTCTGTGTCGGTCACAACGTAGTTCTCATATCAAAATCCAAAAGCAAGAGGCAGATCAGCGCCAATGGGCACATTTAGGGGGACCATGCTAGAAGCCTTTCATTTAAAATGCCCCGACAACCCTTTCACTGTGCCGGAAAGACCCATGTTGATCCGGGACAACTAAACGCAGGAATAGCTTTGAAAACATCACAGCAAACAAAGCAGATATTAACCCATGATTGACGATCAGCATTTTCTTAGCCTAGCAAGGAAAGTTGCTAAATGTTGTTAAATGTTTTTCTTCTCGCATCACAACAGGATGCTGTTGTGGCTTTCATTAGCCAGCCGCTTAGCTAGTAATCTTATCTCCTGATCCTGATCTTCCAATCTGAGCCAGCCTGGACCTGCAGCCAAGACTTCAGCAGTCACATCCCAACATACCTGTGTAGCCTGTGACTGATGATTTTGCTCGCTGAAACAGGCCCACACGGCTGGAGCGCCAGGTCACTTTTTGCGGAGGACATTGATCTCCATAAAATCTGGCTTCCACTCCCCTCTAATTTTACCCTGGTGTACCCTCTCACCAAGACCCTGATTGTTATTTACAGAGAACTGGAGCAGCACTGTTGGAAGATAATCATTTAGTCCCCCTTATGTGGCTGCTTGCTAGAGCCGCCTTTTTCCCCGATAGGGCCACATTTGTTGCAGCTCCTGTGACTTTGTTGTGTGGATATCTCCCCTGCAAAACATTTTACAGATGACACACGTTTTTATACACATTTAATATACCCCTGAGGTCGGGCTCCTGAATGCGATTAGTCCAGCTAAAATATGATTGTTGTGATATTGAGTGACTCGGCCCATATTGGATTTTTAATCGCCGTGTCAGCTTTCGGCTTGTGTGACGTTTCATTTCTCCCAATCAGCGTTGTCGGGCCCGGAGCAACAGAACTGCTCGGCAACTCTGTCATGTGGAATGGATGTGTAGATGTTGCGGGCTTGTTGCAGAATCAAACAATCACAGGAGAGTTTCTGCTGCCCCGAGGCAAATTATTCCAATCTAATGAACCCCGAATCTCAGAAATGTCAGGGGATTTTCATTACATTAGTGCCGCATCCACTTGGGTTTAAGGATTACTGATGGTAATCTGGTGGTCACATGTCAGGGTTCTCTTAAAAAAAACCCGCAAAGTGGGTTTTTAGCTACTCTACTGATTTAGGTTGTGGTAACCTCTAAATTACCTGACATGGTAGTAACATGTGTAAAACCATACTTTTAAAGAGAGGCGGTATGTCTGTCTTACTTGGGGCAGTTCACCTGAATCTGAATGACTGTTTTTGGTTTTTAGCAGTGCAGTATGCTCACTTCACCTCAAGTGGCGCTTGTCTTTTACACCTGATCACCCAGGCTGCGTTGAGATATTGCTCCAACCAGGCCGTAAAAAAATTTTTTTTTTTTTTTTTTTTTTTTAAACATAGTTAGGTTCAGCGATAGATGTTTTGGCCCTGGCCCTGTTTGGGAAGGCCTCTTTCAGATGTCATTGCACAGAAGTGAATAAATGACTGACTCTTAGCAGCAAATGGAGGCTGAGGTATTTTCTTTGAGGGAGGTTTGATCCTCTAGATAACTTATTTTCCTATCAATTGGGTTAGCATTAAGGAAAATGGTTTTACTTTATTTTGTTTTTCAGAAAGAACATCATGGATGGTTCTTTAGCATCTCTATGATCCTCTGAGGTGTTCCACAGGGTTTTGTTTTGAGCCTACACATATACATAAATTTTTAATTTCAATTTTCTAAGCAAGCGTATTTCTTTCCTTCCCTGCAGTCGTAAGTGTGGGGGGAAAAACAATTTTCCTTCATGCAAACAGAATAGCGAGAGGACTTGGACGAGTCCCTTGTAAATGTATCTACAGCTTGACAGTGGATTTGCACATGATTTCCATAAATGAGGGTGCTGATATATGAATTACTTGTCAAGTGGATTGATTTATGGAGGCGGCTGTCGCTCACTGGCAGAGTGAGTTTATTCTGAGCATGCAGGGGCCTTCCCTACCCTTGATTGACTGGTTGACTGACTGGTTGATTGAATAAATATCTAAATGGCAAAATACAGATGGTTTCTTTATCTGCTTTTTAAAATGGTTTCGACCAACCGATGACCGACATTATTAAACGACTGGCTGCAATTCCACTTTCCTTGTATTTGTCTTTGTCCTTTTTCTGCGCCCTCTTCCTTCCTTTTGTGTCTCCGTTGCTGGAAGGTGTTATCAAAGCAGTTATTGTCAAGGCTGAAAGAGCAGGGGGCTCATGAGACCTCTTGACAATAGACGCACACTTCCCCCTCAGTGGCCTTGCAGCATTGCGCGTAGCATTCAGAAGTGTACCATAAGGCTTGTGTGTGTCTTGGGAGCACTTCTTTTTCTTCTTCTTCTCATTTTCACCTGTTTCAGCGGCAGGTGTTGAGGCACAAAATGGATTATGAAGGCCTGTAACACCTTCTCCAAAAGGCACCACAGGTGTTGGGTAATGTGAAACTGCGCTGATTAAACTGGAGACCTATCAGATTGCATTTGGAAACTACCCGGTATTCCGTGAGTGGGTGCAGGTAAACCGACCTTCCATACCAGCCTGTATTTTTAAAACCTAGAGATATTTTACCTTTTTTGCAAATAACAGATGATTTTGTTCTTGCTCAGATGCCTTGCGCACTTATCTTATAAGTTAGCAGGCCAGGTTCTGTTTGGTCCCTCGTTGGAAAGTAGTTTCCAAATTTGCCCGGGCTGTGTGTTCCCTTCATTGGTAGTGCTGTATCCTCAGTGCAGATGTTAAATGGGTCTTTGGGATTCTTTAAAAAAATGATAGGTTTATCGAGCCTGTCGGTAACCACAGAACCAAGAACAGACGGCGCAAATGCTGCTTTATTTGTTGGAGTCTCCATTCATGGGCAAAGGCCAAAAAAGATATGTAGCAGTAGGAGCTAACTGGAATTAGAACATGTTTGAAAGTTTTGCTTTGAACAAATATGTTAAACAGGAAAGACGCATGTCCCTGGGACTGCACAGGTGGCATTTCAAATATTAGCTACTTTAACAATGTTGCGTGCATAAAAGAACAAGATGGCTGCTGGAGACTGTAGCTGCCTGTTCCCCCTTTCTACAGAACGGGAGGGAAGCGCTTCTTTTTTCTGCTCATCTTCACTACAGGAATTAGGTCTGGCACCGGAGGTCAGAGTCCAGGTCTTCAGCTACAAATTTCCTTTAACCTTGGTGACGCGAACTGCTTTACTGCTGCGTTTACGTTGTGTGAGCGCATTTGCGTTTGAGTGGCAGAGAATAAGTAGGTCAGCAGAGAGACCCCGTTCAACCCGAGCTGAGCTGCCTGCGTGTGTGTGCGTGTGTGTGAGAGAGAGAGGGAGAGAGAGAGAGATAGAGAGACCAACCGTGTGGGCATTTGTAGCACACTGTGTAATTTGTTTCCTTCCGCCAGGAGCTAGCCTATCCTGCCCTGGCGTCCACTCCAGTGTGTGTGTCTGTGATGACAGACACTCTGGTTAAGCTCTGTTCAGTGCCGCTGTGAGCCACAGAGTAGTCGTAGTCGTACACAGACTATCGGGGAAAGGGGGGGGTGGCACAATTTTGTGTGCATGGGAGATCTCAAGAAAAGCTGAAAAAGACATGACGAGCAATGAAAGACAAACACTCGAGAGGGAGAAATTTGACAAACAGATCTTCTGTCTCTCATGCTCGCTCACTTATCTCACAGCATGCTGCTGTTGTTGGGGAACAACAACAGTCCCCCCCCCCCGCAAGCCAATCCACTGTCGCATTCCTCCCCATCCTTCCATCTGATTGGTGGGTTATTCGAGCCAGCAAAATAAAACGGGATTGATGGGTAGTCCGGGATTGGTGGGGGGAGGAGGGACGGGGGCAGGGAGAAGATGAGACCGACTCGGCCGCCGGGACTGAAATAAGCGGGGCGAGGGTGAGACCGCGTCAGTGCTGATACATTAGCGAGGCGTGTGGCAGAGTTTCCTGTGTGCACAATGACAACCGAACAATGTGGGGTGGAAGGTTGCCGCATGGCTGCTAAGCTATGACCTTTGACCTTGAGGAAACTACATTTTGGTAAATTGTGTTTTCATATTTAGAAGAGAGTGTAAATAGAAGTCACAAACATTGTGTAGTGTGTGCGCCTCTGTGAGTCTGTGTGTACCTCTGTCTCTTTAAGTTGCTGAGATGTCCAAATGAATATTGATGAACCAAAAGCACGTGTGAAATCAATGTGCTGCCAAACGCGATAAAAACGGCTCCTCGCCACCAATCCCGTCGATGAAACATTGACTTTGGAAATGCACACTTTGCATCTCTCCTCCTCTTTTGTGTTTCGCAGCTTTAGGTCTGAACCAACTTGTAAATTAAATGTAAATGCACTTGTTCAGTGTTTGTCTTGCTAAGTGGCACGAAACCCAAGCTATGCTGACAACTTATATTTTATAACGTGCGGCAACTTGACACTTTGTCGGGCTGTCGGCCCCTTTGAACCTCCGATGAAGGTTGTCGGTAGCTGCCTGACAGTCGTGACACATTTCATTGCAAATGTTCAGAAGCGTACAGTGTGACTGTATGATACAACTTTCCACACGTCTCATTTTCATCCTTGTACACTGTCAATACCCCCTTCAGCTGAACTCAAGCGTCGCCGTGTACACAGAAAAGAAGCAAAAATCCCCACTGCTTTGGGTAACCGGAATTACATCAGAGAAGCTCATCTTGTTCTATTTTATTTTCTTCTGGAAGTGACTCGGCCTCCGTAAGCCACAAACTTTCACACCCACACACCCCCTCTGTGGGTGTATCGCATCACGGCTATCACCGTCTCCACATTTGTAGCTTGGGTCTAAAGGGGTTAAATAAGCCTGGAGGACAAAACAGACCCCGAGTTAATCATTCAGAACAGCAGGGGACATGCAAGGGGTTTCCTAAGCCACAACCCAGGGGCCCCTCTGCATGGCTTCCTGCGGTTTGCTGTAATAAACTACCGCCACTTCAAATATCAACGCAGATGTTGTCTGATTCTGTTCTACATTTCTTAGTCACCGTCTTCACACTTTCCTCTACAGACAGGAAGTTTTCAGATTAGTTTCCAAATGAGACTGTTGACAAGAAAAACCTCCATCGCCAATAAACATCAGGAGGGGAAAATCTCGCTGTTTTTCCAAAATCATATCTTGCCTTTGCAAAATTCTCTCTGGCTGTTATACATAAGTTAGATTCAGTGAATAATACTTTAGGTATTCACAATTAATTCGCTGTAACTGGGATCCAAACCTGACGTGTGCGCTGCCTGTATGGTAAACTACATTTAAACATCTTGTAGTTTTAGAGAGCGTGCTCTTGTGTACGAGAGGCAACGGTAGCATTTGTTTGGAACAGCAGGACACATATTCTTTCCTCTGACATAGAAGTCTGACTTGATGGTAGAGGTGACCTGCTAGCACATGGGGAATGTGGGAGTCAGTAAATGCACTGACGCGCCCTCCTCCACGGAGATGAGCAGTGCTGAGATGATGCAAAGGAACACACTCGTTTAGAACTCCCCCGCGGTAATGAGCAAGAGTATTGAGTCTCATCTGTGTGTGTGTAGGCACTGAACACGGACAGAACATACCACCCAACTTCTGCATCTAAAACCAGCTGTTTGTTGGTCATAATATGGTGGCAAATCTGCTCTTGACTCATCTAGACCACCCTAATAAACCCATTATCCAGTGTTGGGGTCAAAAACCAGAGCAGGCAAGTGTGAAGAGTGACTCAGCTGCTGCCAAATATAACCTAGTAATAGCCGGTTACTGTGATAGTTTAATGGCACCCACAGCCACCAGAAAAACGGCACCATCACGAACTGCAGGATCGCTGCTCCGACTCCATATCTGATCTCTAGAGCCTGCGAAGCGTTCCAAAAAAGTTCCTGAGCTGTTCATCCAGTGTCATTCCCAGGTCATCAGATTATACTTGAGTTAAGTGTTGCACAGTTCAGGCGCCAGTGTAGCGCATTTTGGAACGCAGCTATTGGCTCTCTGGTCATGTGTATCTGCTAGCATAGCAGCACATGTGGGTAGGTGGGCGGCTGCCTGACTTTCAATGGCTTCAGTGTGCTGGTCCGTCTCCTCACTGAGTCCACACTGTGTCCAGCACTCCAGAATTCCTGGACCTTTCAGACAGGATACTGTCCCTCCCCCACGCTGGGAAGGCTCTGGTGGGAAACGGAACCGGGATCATTAAGTGGGGGAGGGACCCTGACAACTGTCAAAATTCCTGGTCTCCCACTTGGCAAATTTATGATGAAAAAACACGGTTGTCCTGCGATTCACATCATTCTGGAAGCGCAAGGGGACTGTTAGTGTGGGAAAACAATCTTGGAAAGTGGATTGGTGCGAAGGCAAGGGGTCGTTGCGCCGCTGCCCGTGCGGTTTGCGCAGCTAAAGGGCCATTCTGATTCGAGCAGTGACCCCATCCAGCATGGAGTGATGTCGTTTGACGTAGGTGCAAATACGCGGTGGTGGTGAGGAGGCAGGAAGGAAGGAGGAGGAAGCCCTGAATAATAGATGCCTGCTGCTGCGGCGCACCTTCTGCTGGCTGCAGATGGACACATACTCACCCCCCCACACACACGCATCATCCTATGGCTGTCCATATTCTGTCTCTTCTGTAGCTGGAGTTTGACTCAATCCCAAGAGCTTCCTGGGAGTTCTAGTGGTTGTGGAGCCTAATCCAAATGCCTCCACCCCAAACCGGGAGGGCGTGTTGAGGTTTAGGCTTGCAAAACGACTTTAAGCCGATTGTTACAACACTGATGAAGTTTGAGGGAGCGGCTGGATTCTTTTTGAAATTATCTCGTCCTGCTCGTCGGGTTATAGCGAATACCTCGTTTCAGGATTTCCAGGAATGTCAGGGCATCACTCGAGACATTTTCAGCGTGACTGCCGGCGGGGCCGCGCCAGGTCTCCTATTGATCTACATTCCGCTCACTCTGTCTGTCGACGTGGAACCGAACGGACAAGAGATTGAGATTGATTTTTATGTGCGTGGAAAAATGCGAACATTTTTCTTCTGTGCCACATTATAATTGCTCGCGGTGACCTTTTGTCTACTGCGGCAAAGGGAGCGACACGCGTGGGTGTGTTGAGCATTTAGGGCAGGATAAACACATTGCAAATAAATTTGAGCGTGTTCCTCCTGCTCTGGCGTGATAAGGGTCCACGTGCCAAAACGTCATTTTTTCCTCCTACTAGTGGAATCTACAAACAACAATCTGACGAGGCTAGGCTTTGTTGCCCGAGTGACATGGGAGTATAGGACCCATTCGAGTCACCCTGTAAAGGCCTAAATGTGTGACAAATGCTGGAATGTCTCAGCAAGAAAGATGACGGAAAGCTCGAGTGGACTCCTCCTAGTGCGTTGACTGGTTAAATCAAATTGCTGAATGATCTTACTGAATTGAGTTAAAACAAAAGTGTTGTAGAGATTTCGCGGGGATGCTAGATGCTAATTTGTAGCCCATTTTCCAAAATGGTCCTGTGATTTTTGCCCCTTTTCAACCACTAAAACAACAAAAGCTTCTCTGAGACACCTGGCCGCGGCTGGCACGACCAGTATAACTTGTGCACACCCACGCATAACAGCAACGTTTCCACGTTCAACGTTCCTCTGCCCCCCCCCCTCCCCCCTGCCAGCATGCAGACATTTCCCCCGTGAGGAATAGCTGCTGTATACCAACGATGACGCCAATGCTAAAGAGTGATTTGGGAGATTCTGACTCACACCTGACTCTGCCTCCACCCCTCCTCCTCGGTCACCGTCGGCGGCTGCATGTGATCTCTGCGGAGTGAGTTCTGTACGTCTGACTCGGCGATATAGTTTCAGCAGCTACGTTTGTTGTGAGTGACGGTGTGGTGACGTCATTTCCCTGAGACGTGTGGAAGAACGCCCCCGGAGGTGTTTCCCAAAACACGCAGAGATGTGTTAACCCCCACTGATCACTCTCTTTTGTACGTGTAGGAGACAAATCTGAACGCCAACAAGTCCAGTATGCGCCATGGCTTTTCCTACTTTTATCGCCCCACTCTTCGCCGAATGTCTTTGCGAAGTGGTCTGGTTTTGGTTAACATCTTGTTATTATTAGTACTGCAATTTAGCTTTGTGGTTTGAATCATCTTCGCTGTAGTTTCACAAGATTAAGACAGACAGCGACCGTGGCCAGGAAAGGCCTACAGTCGTGTGGGCGTCCCACAGCACTGAAAGCAGAAGAGATCATATCCAGCCTGTTCTCCTTTTGATTTTGCATTTTTGTCCCTTATATTTAAGGCGGTGCAAGGCCTGCGGTGGGTTTCAGTCTAGATTGCAGTTTGAAACCTTTCCCACGGCGACACTCCGCGGGGATGGTCACAAAAGAAGAGAAGTGGCTACTGGAGAGCGTTTACGTGACAGAGTGGGGTCATTTTGGAGAGCCAGTGAAGTTCGCAGCATTGAAATAACTAAACAGTGGTCACATGGAGCTTTTTTAAAAGTCGATACACAAACATGATGTTTAAAGTTGCTGACTGACCTCATTTTTCTGGACTTAGTCCACTTTTTTCCCCGTGTGCCCGGGTGTGTAACTGCCCCACTCCTTTTGTGGTCCCGTAGGTTTGGGAATCGGAAATGTACGTACTTCAAAGACCTCCAAGTGCGTACCTGCATACTTGGGATTGAGAACCAGCTTCCATCTGCACATTCATAGCAAAGTCAACAAATAAATTTGAATCAAAATTTCAAGCAGACCCCCTGAACAGTAGAGTGTAGGAAGCTTCACCTCTGCTGTTAACTCATACTTTGGTTAACGTCCTGACAATAAAAGGTATAGTTACCGCTACAGTGAGCAGGTCACCACTTCCCTATAGAGCAGAGCAAGAAGTGAAAGTAAATGCACTCTATTGACATTGATCGCGTTCTGGCCAGAACCAGACCATCTTGTCTCTCCTATTTAATGGGACGGCTGTACTGGAAATTACTTTTCCATTAGTATGCAGGAGCGCTAATGGGCTTATATGGATTTATAGCAGGCCAGTGAGCTTTGAATGCAGTTCGAGCAGATTATTTTAAAGCTCTTCCTTCTCTTCGAGTCTCAAAATAGCAAGTGCTGCAGTTCGTTGCATGTCAGGCCCGTTGTGTTGGCGCGCGTAATTTGGTGCTTTAAGGTGGCTTTTTGATGCCCCAACGACAGGCTAAACTACGTATGAGGCTTAAGTCACCTGACGAAGCTCACGCTCCTTCCATGGATGATGCTCCGCCCATATCGCTAGGCAGCATGACTTGTCAACTACTTTTCACAATGCATTATGGGATATATTGAGTACACTATATAGTGGTTTTGGACACATTCCTTTTTAGAATTGCTAGAAGAATCAATGTAGTGTCAAATATCCATAAAGTTAGAGCTTTTCAGGGGGAAACAGGTTGGTCTGTTCCTCCTACAGATCCAATAAACAAGATATTTTAGTGGGACAGCTACATTTTGCCGCTCCAGCCTGTGTTTTTGCATGTGGCCCAGACACATTTCCATGTACTTCCTCAGCCACTTTTACTGGCTGCACATCAAGATCGGCGCTCTGTAAATCAGGCCTGACTCCTTCTGTCTTGGGCTTCTGCGGTCTGCTCATCGGCCTGACTAATACAGGTCTCCATCACAGATGCCTCGGCTGTGTGTGTGTGTGTGTGTGTCTGTACGTGCCTCCTGCTAGTCCTCAGCAGGACTGCCAGTCAGTTTGTGACTACACTCCCACTCATGTCCACATCTACTGCTTTCTCACCATTACTCCCCCCCCCCATCCTTTCACGGTTTTTAATATCCTAATCAAATCAGCAGAGGACATGTTCCGTGCAAGTAAATGAGGCTTTAATTGCAATATTCTCCATCCCTCCTTCATTAACACAACTTCACAGTGCGCTGCAGGCCCCTGTCTCTCTCTCTCTATCTGTCTGTCTCTCTCTCTGTCCCCCCTACCTCCCTCTCTCCCCCTTCTTCTCTTTCTCTCTTTACATGGATGAAATGAGAAAGGGGGACTTGGATGCGGGCCGGACATGAATGTGAGAACCATTCCCGGGTCACGATGTAATGTCTGGATCGAGGTTGAGTCAAACTGTGCGACTCCCTCTTTCCCACGTGTTTCCTCATCTGTGGCTCATTTTGGGGACCCCCCCCAAGACAACGTTGCCATTTCTAATAACACACATACAAACATCTGGGTATCCAGGCTGACCTTTTAGCTCTTTGAATGTGACTTGGTTTCCAATCGGGGTTTGTCTTACAGCGTTCCGTTCCCTCCATTCTTCCTCCAGTCAGTGTTAATGCGATTAGGCGTGTGCCTGCTTCCTGCATGCTGTTTTCATTGTTTGTTTTTTTTCCCTTCTTTCCCTCCTCTACTTCGCCTGCTCCTCCGTCGTAGCCGAGGCAGTGCCCTGCCGAGGCGGCTCTTGTTTGGCGGACCTCTGCAGAGTGCTAATTCACTTCACCCCGACGCTGTTTGCGGTGGAACGCTCCGTGTTCCTAATCCAATCGCAGTCACTTCAAGTCTGTTCTTCCCTTCCTCCTGTGGCCTCCGTCCCTCCCTGCTCAATACTCATCTCTGCCTCCGCTCGGCATTGCCAACACGATGTCATTTCCTTCCTAAATTGGGTAAACGTAGCAGGGCCGAGGGATTCGCCGCATGTTTAATGAAGCGTAGCGCCCACTTTACCTGCCGGGGGCTCCTGAGTATTTTATCTCACCCTTCCAGTGGGTGTCTGTTATGTTTCTCTTCGCGTCATAAATATATGTGCGTAGCTCCAGTCTACCCCTGTTATGCTGAGGTGAGCCCTGCGACGGCGGTGAAGCCATCTTGATGATGGCGTGCACAGCCTGAATTTGCACACTGGGAGGCAGAGCAGCCTTGTTATTCCCTTCTATTATATATATTACAATGAAATCCTGACATAGTGGGATACAGACACAACATTAAAGAATTTTCATTTAATTTGCTACCAGACGGTCACGCTTAAGCTAGCAAGAAGCTGAAGCCAACGTGGATTATTTAAAATAAAAACTAGTCAACCCGGCTTCCTTCAGTCGCTGCAGCTCTCCTGAATCTCCTCAGGCAGCAGATTGAGGCATATTCAGCTTCAGTGAAGCATGTGGACTTCCATTTGCCTTATTGGGATTTTTCCGGTTTATATTTAGCTTCCTGGGGGCGGCGGAAGCTCAGTCCGTAGGGGACTGGGCTGAGAAGTGGAGGGTTCTTGGCTGAAGCTCAGGTGCATCCAAAATTTGGAAAGTGTGCTGACAACAGGTGCCAGGAGTACTGCCAAGGAACCCTTTAGCAAAGAATGAACCCCCAAATGCTCACATAGGGCCCTGCTATGGACTCATCTAGACACATACCCCAACGTCAACGACACATCCCCCCCCCCCCCAACCTGCAAGAGAATATAGCAGTCAAGAAAAAATATATATTTACCTTTCCTTTATCACGATGTCTGGAGTCAGAATGGTTGGAAGGCAATAATAGGAGAACAGATGAGATATGGTGAGAAATGATGACCGGAGGGGATGGGGGGTGTGGTGATGACCTCACTTGGGAGACCCCTCTGGCGGCGCCTCCTGGATGTTCTGCCCGTCTGTAATCTTCTCCTTTGCCTCCTACCTTTAGCAGCAGGCGCCAGGCTGGCCAGCTTTAAATGCGCGTCTGTGTCAAACGTCCCGAGTAAATATGCCACCATCTCCCCCAGAATGCAGGAAGCCGAGCACGTTTTGAATCTCCCAACTGATTTTTGTCTCCCGTTACTGCCGGCAGTGTGGACTTTAAGCGTTTTAAACGCCTTTCTCGCCACCACTGCACCGGGGAATCGCATCCCAATAAGGATAAGTTGAGTAAAAGACGACAGAAAACAGCTGTTGGTCCTCTAAGACCTCCGGCCCGCTGCCCGGCCGGCCGGCCTGCAGCCATATTTATGGCCTTTTTTTGGCAGGTAACCGAGCAAGTGTTTGTTACTTGGCAGTGGCGTCCAGCCTTGTTCTGCGGTTTTAACATGCTGCTAATTTGGTTAGATTCAGACAGCAGCTGTAATATTTATTGGATGATGAGGGTGGGGGGGCGTTCTCTTTCTGCCCGTTCATACGTGATGAAAATCTGACACTTGCGATCCTCAAACCGGCCTTTTTATTTGCAATGGTTGGCCAGAGAGGAACTCGCTCATAGAGGGTATTTGATTAAAGTCGACAGTTTCTGCTGATATTAACGCCAAGCGAGCGGCGTGACGTTTTCCAAGTGCACGAAATTCCTGCTTTTTTCTTTTTTTAACCCAATCCAGTCCGTTAAGGCCCGTTGTCACGGCAGCCATATTTAACTGTTGTCCCTAGATTGTTGATTCCACTTGGTTGTTATTAGCAGAGTTGGGGTGATTTGTAAATGAGCAATTATGCTCTCTCGTTTCCTCGGCCGCCCAGCAGTCCCACTTGTAAATGAAATAAAGCGTTCCTGACTGAGCGAATACAGTGCAACGATTGTGTGTTTTTGAAGGAGAATATCAGTTTAAAGCGCTGTAAATCACGCAGCTCTGCTCTAAACTGCGACTGGCGCAGGTTTAAATGGTACTTTTGGGCTCAATTAAACACCGGCGGTGGACGGAAAAGCTCTTTTAATGATTTCAGTTAGCAGAAGTGAATTTCTCTTTGGCCCAGCGTCTCGTTTAAAGGGTTCTCAGTGTGGGTTTGCTCCGTTGTGACAGTGAATGTCAGGATTGCTTAAATATTTGCCAGATTAAGGGGGATGGGGGGGGGGGGCAGAAGGACAGGGTGTTAGTGTGCAGAGAATCCACCAGGCTGTGCGGCTAAACCAGGCCAAGAGCAACAGCTGACCCGTGCACGGCTCACAAAGTGCCACACAGCGCTAGTTCTCTGGCGAGAGGATGCTTTTTCCACAGACGTTTCACGGGCACGCATCAGTTGCAACTGTTTGTCCTCCTGCCCCCCTCCCTCTGTGCCCCCTGCCAGCTCCCTAACAGTCTTAAACAGCTGTATTCCTTGATTTGGGACTTTCTGTTTTCCAAATTAAACCATTTAAAGCTTAAAAGCTCCATGGAGACCGAACGAGCCGAGCGGCTGTGCGCGGGGGGTTACGTCTGATACTACGGTTTTTGTCGCAACCCGGGTTCGGGCAGATAAACAGGCGATGCAGGAAGGTTTTATTTCTGCACTGCTCAGTTTTTGTGGTGGGTTTATGATGGAGGAGGACTCGCCTGTGTGAGTCAGACAGCCCTCCACTTTATCACTGGAAGCAGCAGCAGCGACCCTGCAAGGCAGAGACCAAATATTGACATAGAAATCACCAGGAATTAGCACCGTTGCTGGCAGGTTTGGAGTCGCCTTCGCCCTTACGGGCCGCAGCACAGACACAGATACGTAGTGGTGTTTTTGCTTCTCGGTGGCAGGTTCATAAACAAACATCCATTAACTGCTGATGATGGCAGGCATGTCAGCCCCCCCCATCCGTGTGTGTTTGTGTATACTGGCTCTATTTCCTTACACATCGTTGACTTTCTGAAGCCGTGGTGTGGTCCAGTATTGCCTTCCTGTACCAGTCTGCCCAGTAGAATCTGATGGCACCAGACTCTTTCTGCCGTTTTAGTTTATTTGAATTTAGCTAATTAACGGATTTACTCTTCTAAACAGTTGCCTGGACTTCATATAGACGTTAGCTTGTTACCATGTTTCATTTCCTAGTTAGAACTTTAACTTTTTTTTGGGACCAGAGAAGACATTGAAGTAGTGCGTGTGCATGGGGGGTGGGGTGGGGTGGGGGGATGGGGGGTGCACTGAAGGCTTTGTGGTTTAGGCCAAATACAACACAGCTGCCCAGCCACCCAATCTCTGTATCTCTTGCGTTTTCTGTTATACACACGCACACACACGCACACACACACACACACACACACGCTCTTTGAAGTTTGTCCCAGTCCGGTTGAGTGGTGCGGGGTCAGGATGGAGAGAAGGATTAACGAGGCCCCTGGTATAGATGGATGAAAGGATGGTGGGATGAATGGCTTTTATGAAGTGTTAGATGAGGAGGGGGGGCGTGCCCAGGTGATGACTGGTGTTAGACTTTACTTCTAAAGCAGGACACTACAGTCCAGAGCTCAGATCTGAGGTCCGGATTTAAGACGGCATCACTCACTGATACCAGCATGCACCTGGCAGCCTTTACTGGAGCCATTTTAACCAGTTGGTTTTGATGGATCTGTTGAAGTTTCATCATCCGGCAGAACACGGACTGACTTCTGTTCACCGTCATAGATGTTCAGGGATGAAGGGGAGACGACTGGCTGAGATCAGGCACTTCCCCCATTGAAAGACGGCGCACGTTACACACGCTGCGTTTCGGAGCACGTCGCCTGGCAGCCCGGCAGTGATTGATCCACGCCATCATTGTGTATTTTACCACTTACAGATGAAGAAAGTGTGTGAAGACTGCGTGTAACAATGAGCTTGGGTCTGTAAAATCTCCAGCAACCTGCCCACGTCCCTGACGTGCAGAACCGTCCCTCTGTGGACTGAACAGGAAGAGGAAGTGCAGACACAATGCCTGTCTGTCCTCCTTCCCTCTCTTCCTCCTACAGACTCCCCTCTGACATTCCGTACACGACTTCTCCACACATGCAGATGGCCCGACCAAGAGGTTCTGAAGCCTAGAATCTAACCAAACCCCCCCCCCCCCATTTTGCCTGTCCTTTTATCTAAACTGTTTTATGTTGTTTGCCTGTTGGCATCCAGGCTTCCCCTTCCTCTTTCAGACGCAGCACCTTCCAGCCAATTGGATGTTTAAGTGTGTTTTTAGCACATAGCACGCCGTTAGCATTTACCGTCCGGAGCTGCTTATTTGACCTCAGCCGAGTGCCGCTTACATCAGCACCGGCTGGAAATTAAATTATTTTCAAGGCGTTTTTAACAGTGTGATTGCGGGTCACCGCGGTGGCAGCAGCAGCTCGCATTTATTAGGATATGAAGGTTGAAGATGATCTATGAGGCCGGACCAGGCGGAGCCGCAGCTCCCAATTCACCTTTTGAGTTTTAAATTAGAACCATGTGACCAAAAGCTCTTATGGGCAGAGGATTTTCTCCCCCACTGGCAGCTGAAAGGAGCCTCTTTCTTTTCTCTGCCCTGTTCCTCCGAAGCACTTTGTCATGTAAAGAAGCCCTTATCTGCCCCTGATTGGGGGGTAAAGAGGCTGGGGAGAAATGCTAAAATAGCTCCCCGGGGCCAGCGGAGATGGACGTATGGTAAATTGGCCATTTTGACTGACGGGTCTTTTGTGCCGCGTGGCTCAGACCCGCCCACCGATGTGTCACCGAAAAGCTGAACTTTGACCCCTCTCCGGCCACCTGCTTGCCCTCAACCCTTGACCCCTCCGGATTCATTTAAAGGGCCAATAGGATGTATAGCTTTAACTGCACTTTTATTTAAAAATCAACCTTAATAGAGTTTAAAGCGGCGTGTAAATGCAGCTGTTGCGTTTTTATTCCCTCCCCAGTTCATCACTGGTCTTGCCTAGATTGAGACTCATGGCGAGGAACCGGCGTGATCCTTCTCGCAGAACGCCGCAGCTAAGTGAGTTCTTATTAAGGCGATCTCCCACCAGCCACCTCCTCTGATTCTCCCCCCCCCCCCGCTCCTCACGTATTCCATTTGCTCTGCCCGCGTCCCGGGCAACAGTGACAGTTTAATGGACGAACCGAGGGCAGGGAAGTGTAGCGATTTTCACGAGGCCTGATTTAATTTCCACCCCATTTGAGCAAAATTGGGCCGTGGCGTCGGGGTAAATAAACAGAACACATCTGTGCTGTAAAAAATGAGAGATGATGCAGCATAAAAGAATGAGAGGCTGCTCTCGCCGCTCACAGATACAGTGCTTGTGGTTGGGATGCACGTGTGCAAATGCACAAGCTTCATTTCACATTTCTGGCGGCGAGTCCTGGTTTCCCCAATATGGACGTTTCTGAGAGTTTCCGCTCCAGCCCGTCTCCGAAAGCCTGAACCTTGTGGCGACATAAGTGGGGATTAGTTGCTATTGTCTGAGCAGAACACACAACAACACAAACAAGACAAACCCCACAGTCGTACGTGTGCAAAAACACGCTTTTTGTGCGGATTGCGCTAATGAGCACTTGTGGCTTGTGTTGCCTTCACGGCAGTTGGAAAGTGGTGTAATTTTGAGTGTTTTTGCCCCAGTTTGGTGCATGTTTTAGCACTGTAAAAAAACAGAAAAAACCCCGAGGGCGTGTGTTCATCACACAGCCTCTGAATTAGCTTCCCGGGTGCAAACATCGGAGTTTTCCAGCAGGACCAGGTGAAGGCGGGTTTCCTGCTAAATTGCAGCGTGTCGCAGCCGAAGAAAAAATATATATGATGACGTGTAGGTGGGAGCCCTTTGCTGCCGTGCTTTTAAAGACCCGGGTGGTTTGCTTTGATTCACATGCGAGTGACATTCGAAGGCGTGCAATTAGCGGCCCACGTGTGCACGCTCGGTCAGACGTGCACGGGCTCGGAGCGCATTAATTTGCCTGTCAGAAAACGCCGGGCGGGGCGGGGGCTCCGGATGTGTACCTCTCAGTGTGTGTGTGTGTGTGTGGGTGTGGGTGTGGGTGTGTGTGTGGGTGTGGGTGTGTGTGTGTGTACATGGCGGTGAACAGTCTGCCAATAATGATCCGAGCAAGCACTTGCATAGCGTGTGCTGTTGAGTCCCTCGCAGACGCTCGTGTGCACGCGTGTGTGCACGGAGCTGTGACACGCTTGTTAGCGAGATTGTCAGCCAAAGAGGGAGACGTGACCTTACATGGTCCGTACGAGCCGCTCCGCTGTTGCTGTCATCGGGGGGAAAGTGTCTCTTGGTATAGATTCTCAAAAATGCGTTTGGGGTTAATCGGGTCTCTGGTGGGTGATGTCGGGACCTTCCCAGCGCCGGAGCCCGATAAACACGTTAAAGTCTGTTATATTTAAACACGCCAACGCGCGGTGGACAGCTGAGACTCGGTGTTGATACGATCCGGTCCAGTCCAAATAACACGCAGGAACGTTCGACAATATTTAGTCATGTTTTGAGCTTGTTTATGGTCTGGAGCTGCACACTCAGGCAACGGCTGCGAGCAGCTGCACACACACACACACACACACACACACACACACACACAGTTCACCCATTTTAGGGCCAACATGAGCATCTGAGGCCTTGTCCACATCCACAGAGCGCTGGCCTGGTTCGGGCCTGGCTAGTTGTTGGGTTAATATTGCCACCACCTGTGCTGCCGACCAGCTCAAAAGTGGCCACACAGGAGCCACTGTGCACCTCCCCTCGCACGCCATTCTGCTGCCTCTTTTCACTTTGAAGGCCTAGCGTGTGCGCGCGTGCACACATGTAGCTTAGCTTCCCTCCGAGTGTCTTCGCCGCAGCCCCTTTGTCTCTCTGCTGTGCAGCTGGTCTGGTGTGTTTGACATCGTCATGATCTATCGGCTGTAATACACATGTGCTGCTGTTGGTTCTGCTACCGAAGCTGCTCACCAGCCGTGCACGCACACATATGATGCATTCGCAATATTATAAGATGGGAAAGTAAACGTGATGTAACCAGCTAAGGTTTTCCTCCTTCCAGAAGGAGGCTGAGAGATGTAGGAAGGTGTAGCGTGATCCGGCTGGAGGAACGTGGGAACTTTAGCAGTTATGAAAATAGCGAGGAGCTTCATTTGTCAGGCTTGGCTGAAGACCACGGCCGGGCGAACCCGATCGATCTCCTCGCCACCCTCCTCTCACCCTGAATCTAAAAATGAGCGCTGGTGAGGCGGCGTTTGCGTCGTTCTTCTCCAGCCGCGCCAGTTAAGCTCCTCAGATGGCGCTCCGGGTCGTATCCCTCCGCCTGCTCTGTCGTGTGGGCCAGCGGCGGCCTTTTTCACGTCCCATATCGTTTTGTTTGTAGGTCGTGGAAAAGGAGCATTAATGAGCCTTTCTAGTAAATCAGCCCGTCTGAGCCTGTGCAAACGTCTGCGAGGGTAGACGAGCGTAAAGCCCCAGGCTACGACTTGTTATTGCTGCCGCTGTGTAAGTGCATGTGTGTGATGTATGCCTCTTCCTGCCTGATTGTTTACAGGCCTACCTAACCGGATTCCAGATGTAATCCTAAAGTCTCTCTGATGAGTCCGACTGTCCAAGGCTAACAAGGAGACTTCCTCGACGCCCCCCTCAGGCGGCGTCCTCACACTTACATACAAATGGCGTCTCCCTCCAGTTTCGCAAGCGGATGCTGCAGAAGTGACCAGAGTCTGGTTGTTGTTTGCGTATAAGCCTGCAAGCCTGGAGGCTGCGGCTGTCAGACAATGCGCAGGCTAATGAGGTTACTCTGGTTCCTGTTTCTGCCTTCCTGTCTCCTCCTCGTACTTGTGGGAAGGCTCCGGCCTTGTTTTAGCACGTGTGTATGCGCCGTTGCTTGCGGATACATGCCAAAACAGCTTGGTGAGTCCTCCAGAAGAGTGTATGATGTGTAGATGCATCAGAAACAAGCTGTTTTTGCAGTGTTTACAGTCCCACATTCAGACATGCCATAAACATCCCCACCAGCTGTTGTAAAGTCGGAAGATTGTCATAAACTTAGCACTCGGGCGGCTTTGAGAACAGCCGTCGTTTGGCGGTAATGCTTTGAGAGATATAAACTACTGTTATTGACGGCTGTAGTCGTATTTCACGTCTCCGTGCACGGAGGAGGTTACAAGTGCAGCTCTGTTAAGAGGGATCAGCGGTGGGGTCTTCCAAGGCCTCCCGCGGGAATAGGGAGGAGGTGCGGGAGCCATTGACACTGCCGCCGTGATGGATGCGGCCGCGTCGAGGAGCCGTTGATCAGGCGACAAGGTGTAAATGACACGGCGGCGCACCCGTAGTGCGGCTGTGCTGGATTTGTTACGCCGCCTGCTGCAACGCACGCATGGGGATTTGCTCTCGTTCTCCTGGACAAAAACGCCACATGTAGCCCAGCCTGCGCTGAGAACATAAAAAGTCCCCTCTGCCGAGCGCTAAAGAAACCATAGCAACAGAGCGGCGAGCAGGCGGGGATCCCGCCACGGAGCCGATATCGCGTCGTTACGCTAGCGCTTCACTTTTACGAGAGACACTTAAAAAATTCCCACTGCAACGATTCCGCCGGGTGGTTCTGGAGTCGTGGCGCAGAATGAATAGAAAGCAGTTGCTTTGACTCTTATTGTTCCTCTGGTGCTGAGCGGTGCCGCCCGTGCCAGCAGCAGACGCTACGGCCCGAAAGGCCCATTACATCATCCCAGATTTATGCACTTAACGGCACTTAATGCTAGACACGAATACCGGCATTTAGTGGGTTTATAAAAATAGACGTTTCTGTCTGAACATGTTTGTAAGGGTCAAGGGTCAGATCCTGGGTCGGTGGGCCACATGGTCAGTAGGGACGGTTTGACCCAGTCAATTCAAACGGAATGCAAAATAACGGCGGGGGCTTGCGCGTCGCCCTCATCTCCTCCAGCCTTGCAGATGGAACTGATCTGATCCCTTTAATCTACATTTCGGGGCTGTCCGGGGGAAGGTCCCGTGGCAGGCAGACGCATTCCAAAGCGGTGAGATTGTGGCCTAATGAGGCGATTATATAGGGCTTCCTCCCCGGCAACCCCACAACCTCGCTCGCCTCTTCACGGAGCGACCGGCTCCTCTCAGCATCCGGCCTGCGTGAAGCCAGGAGGGTCGTGGGGACCAGGATGTAGTTAGAAAAGGAATGTGAGGAGACTTTTTCCCCCCCGAGTGAGTCGCCCGGTTGTTTTAAATTAGTGCTAACCAGCAGGATCTGGTCCCCATGACTGTAAGTGTCGGCGCACAGTCAACATGCTAGCTAGCGTGTTCTGTGTCGGGCCACATGCTCGCTTCCACCCCTGCCGTTCTGCACCACTGCGTTAGCTAATCTGCATCCTGGTCCGGGATTTTGGCAGATTTCCTGCAGGATCTCAAGCGACGCACCCGCTAACGCCACACGATGGTCGCAACCCGACTGACGCCTCCAGCAACACGTCGAGGAATTAAATGAGCGTTGCAGCTTTAATTTGCAGCACTTTTTTTTCTCTTTTGAAAGCTATAAACTCCAGACCGTCATCTGGACCCCATGTGTTGGCAGAAGACTAAGAGGATGAGGGGGGGGCTAGCTGACTACCGGATATGGTGTCCGAAGCTCTGCTTTAATCGCACGGCCTCTCTTGTGCACTTGTGCACAGCTCCTCTCTGCTCGCGCTCTGAAGGCGAATGTGTGTTAGGATAACAGATTTTTGCTCCGGTTTTGTGGAGCAGATCGCAGCTGGCACATGGCCCACATTCCTCCGCCATGACATCCTCGCAGTCGGCAGCAGCAGCCGCTGCTATTTTTAGAAGCGCCGGCGAGGGGGCTGAGGTGCGCGAACGTGCTTGCACGGGAGGTTTTCGTCCGAGTGTGTCTGACTGTGATACGAAAAGAAACCGGGATCAATTGTGAGAGTTTGCATTTTCACGCCTCTTGTGTGCGCGAGCAGCAGCATAGGAGCCGCAGAGCGCACGTTGGCGCTGCTGTGCCGTCACACTCGCACGCACAGGCCCGGAGCGAGGCGCCTCCTTAAAGGCGCAGCACGTGCCTTCCCCTCCTCCAGTCTGCATCAGGACGAACTCCACACACCTCCAACGCCCCTCGGTCCCTTCCCGTGCTTGGTCCGCTAGGGCACACGGCTCTAACCTGCCGGTTTATTAGATCCAGGTTTTACTGGATGTATCCCTACGCCTCGCTGCCCTTCAAGAACCAGGCCGACGAGACGCAACATCCGCCGCTCCGCTCCGCGCCGCAGAAGCAGTCCACTTTGTTCCCTCATCAGCGCTGAGGGTTATTAGGTTTGCCCGCTGTGTGGAGATGATTGTGGACTGGAAAGGCTGCGTTTATGAAGTAGATGCAGCTGCACGTTCATCCAGCTGGATGGACGATGCTAATGAAGGGGCAGATTCACCCTCCCAGGGGGGATTACCTGGCCTATGAAAGTGGGGAGAGAGGTAGCTGCCTACCCAGGGGTGGGGTCTCACGTTTGGCTACGCATGCAGGAACTCGGATTGTTGAAAAAGGTTAACGGTAGAATTGGGTGTAGGTTCGGGTTCATGGGTTAGACTTGTTCATTATGGTAAGGAGCTGGCTGAAGCATTATGTCTAAGAAAGTCCTCACAAAGGATGGAAGTAGGAGTGTGTGTTTGTGTGCGTACCAGGTAGCAGCTTGCTGTCAGTGTGAGAACACTGGCAACAGCCCAGAAAACAAATCAAACATCAAGTTCCACTTGACGCAGGCGGAAGGATACAAATTACTCCACGTCCAATTAAACAGAGGCGACAGCATCTCGGGATCAATAATCTGATATTCCACTGAACTGCTGAGGTTTCACGCCACGGCGGCCGCGGGAGGGCACGAGCTTTCGAGCGTCGCCCGTTACGTGCACGGATGCAGGAAACATCTGCGGGCCGGCGCTGATGAAAACCAGATCGAGGGAAAGTAAACACGGGAACGTTTTCAGGTCAGATTCTGAGGGGAGGGAGGAGGAATTTGTGTGCCAGGTGAACGCGGTGTGTGTGGAGGTGGTGTGTGTGTGGGGGGAGGGGGGGGGGGTATCAGAGGGATGTCTGGGTAACTGACAGGTAGCTGGCAGGATTGCACATGCATGTGGAGAGAAGGGATTATTTTACAGCTCACCACGATGGAATACTTGACCCACTGCTTGTCTGCATGTGTAAACACACCCGATCCAACAACACTCTCACTCTCACCTGCTGAAGATGCACCAGAGTAAACACGCTACTTTCCTGTCAGGGCTGTTCCAAATCATTGACCGCAATCTTCCGCTGGTACCGACCGTGTTGATATCCTCTCAATTTGACGATTCCCGATCTTTCGATAGACGCTAACGTGACAATTTAGAACAATTCTGTTCCACATAATCCGGAGCCTCCTTTCTATCGGAGGGATGTTTATCATTCTGCCGGGATTTTGCGAATCCCTGACGCATTTCCACCAAAATTACCCAGGTAATACCTCGGCCCAATCCCAGGATTTCCTTGAAAAAGTAACTTCTCAGATACGAAACAAATTTGTGAAGGCCTTAAGAAGCCGGAGGACTTTTTTTTTTTTTTTTTTAATTTTTAGGGTTGCAAACCACGCAGATTAGGCCAAATATTCTTTACCCAGTTAAATAATTTTTTGGTAATTAAAGTATTGGTGGAAACGCGCATGTGTAAAATAGCTGGATACTCGTATTCATATCATTCTTGTTGTAGAGAGAAAAAGAGCTAACATGCAGGAACCCCGCGCTAGCTCACTCTAAATGGAATGCGCTGACTGTTCCGTTGTTATTACAGCACCGATAAAACATCTTGGAGTAATTATTTTGATGTGAGACGCTTAATGCAGCCGACTTCAAACCCTGAGTCAACTCGAGAAAGCAAGGACGCTCCCAGCGCACGTTTCCTGACTCAGACAGGCGGATGTGTGCGGGCTGGGATGAGCCGACAGGATCAGAGCGTTCCTTTAACATTTAAATAATTAGCATAAATTGGCTTTTGGCTCAAAGAAAGTTTTTCTTTTCGCAAAGCTTCCAGCTGATTCGGCTCGCCCCGTAGCTCATAGAAAGAAAGAGCTATTTCCATTTTCCATTATTTATTAATACCTCTTTGTTGTTGCTCATGTCCTAATCTCATTTCCTTTAGTCATTAGCGTTGTTCAACATCAAACACAGCTGCCGTAGCAGCACGGGCCGCGGAGCGAGGGAGGCGAGAACGTATGGTTATTACCATTGGACTCTCACTAAAGAGGCTTTTTTTAAACAATGCTCTGAAATTTTTTCGGGAATATTTGCAGTGTGAGCGGAGCAACATTTTTGTTGGTGTGTTTGAAACTGAAAAAGAGGCCGGCGTGGTTGCAAAAATTAGGTGTTTTTTTTTTTTTTTGCTTTTTCGCGTGACTTGGTGACCCCTTTTACAAAAACATCTTCTGTCTCCATCTCCCCGGGAGAGATTAACGCCACATGAACTGGCGGTCCCATGATGCTTTTTTCATTTGCTTCCTAACTATTCATCACCCCGACGCTCCGCTATCATTGCATTGTGGTGCGACGTGAAGCCTTTGTGCATTGTTATGCTAATGCTGTCGCCCCGTGTTGCTGGTGCAAGCTAATGCTATGTTATGCTAATTTCATGCCAGCGTTAATGTCATGATGTAGCGAAAAATGGAAACTCGGTACAATATGTAAAGGAGATTTTTTTTTCTTACAAAACCTCAGTTTTTCGGTCAGAATTTATGCATTTCCACGTTAAACAAATGTATTTCCAGTGTTTGGGTTATCACTTTTATTTTGATATGCTAAGATATGCTAATTTGACACTTGTGTGTATTAATGGCTTTCTGTTGTCGGTCTGCAATCTTAGATAAAAAAAACAAAACAACAACACGGTAATTAAGAGCTGTTTTAATTAAACTCTGTTTTGTGTTGACCCATTTTCTTTGTCTGGATGTGTTGGCAGGATGACAGTGATGGGATCCCATGGTCGGAGGAGCGGGTTATGCGAAAGGTGCTTTATCTCTCCCTAAAGGAGTTCCGGAGTGCACAGAAAAGGCAGCTGGAAGACGGAACTCCCAACTCAAATGGTAACCTCGTGCACACCTTTCCTGGTACCGTTGAGCTTGTGCTTGTTCCCATGACATTTGTCTGTTTGTCCTTTTATTTTTGGCAGCAATTCTTGCTTCCTGCGCAGTTTTTTTTCTTCATTGTTTTTGTCAGTTTTACACATCAAATATAGGAGCAAGCAGAAGCGACTGTTTTCACCTGGCTCATTAGTTGTGGACTAGTAGAAACCCTTGTTTAACTTTAGCTTTGAGAGATTTTTACAGTAGGACTGACACAACAAAAGACAAGGAGGAGCACATTGAGCGAGAACCAGGTTTCTTCCTGGTCTTTGTTCAGCACCGGTACATCCAGTCAAAGAAAAAAACAAAACAACCCACAGCCATCCAGCAGTGAACTTCACACATGCTTCAGAAGCTATTCTCAGCTGACATTAACACAACCCAGATGCTGACAGAAAGACACCTAACCATCCAGCTATGCAGGAACAGGCGCGCAGACAGGAAGGATCCCTGCTTTGAAATCTAGCTTATCTTTTTTACATGCCGCTTTTTTTTTTACCCTTCCACACCTCCATTTCTCCTCTCCACAGTCCTCCCCCTCTTTTTCTGTGTGTCTGTCTGGCATCCCATAGCTGCCACCCCAAAGCTTCTCCGGGCCTTTCAAGCCACCGCGGGTAGCTGACCTTATCGCCTGAATAAAAATGACTCGTTAGAAAGCATGGGCAGCTCGTAGCGCTGGGGGTAACTGTGGCGGCCTGTGCTGTGACACAAAGGGGAGCTGGTCTGAATAGACGGGCCCCGCTGATTTAGAACGCTGTGGGTTTATGGAGGTTGCATGGGCGGCACAGTTTCCTGGCTGGCATAGATGTCGCGGCGTATCCGTCAGCCATTTTGGAGGATCGTGCGCAGCATGCGCTACATCCTAAATGGACAGCTCCTGCTGGTTTACAGGGCTGCCAGTTAAAGTCTGGTTTTATGTCAGTGCCTGAAGTGCTTCAGGTTTTGCCTCACATAGGCTCTATTAGCAGCCTGTTTGATGCTAATGCTACATGCAAATAGTTGTTATGTATTTAGATGAGATAAATTTTGGATTACAGCTGATTGTTTGAAAGACTGTCTGGAGATGGATAAAATCGCTGTTTTGTTGTTTAGATGATTCAAAGTGAATATGACGATGCAGGAACTATTTTTTCAGATAAAACCCTTCTTTAGTGTCAGCACATATGCTAACTGCGAACTACTCACCTTTAATCTGGAGCCCAGCACCTTTTTTTACCAGTAAATGAGGCCAAACCTCAAATATAGCTCGACGGCCATATTGGACTGTCGTTGCGGAGCGCTCAAGGATCTCTCACGTCCTGCCTCTCACTTTAAGACACTGTGCCGCAGAACACGCTAGCTGTTATAATAGGAGGTGTGGCAGTCTGCATGTGTGCATGTGTGTGTCCCGCACGACCATCTTCCAGCCAGTGATGATTCCATCCCTGCCACCGCTTTTCCCCCTTTCTCCGGACACTTCTCCATCACACTTCCTGCCTGTCCGCCTCACCACCTGTATTATTTAACAAACGGTGGCGTTTGTCACCTCGTCTGGGCTTCTGCGCATTTACCCTTCACAGCCACACTCCTCCTCCTCTCATCTCCCTCTATCCTTCCGGTCGCCTCTCCCCGGATGCGGGGTCTGGTTATACATCAATAGGACTCCGGTTACAGCCTTCTCTGCGTGCTGCCGCCTGCCGCTCCGTCTCTATGACCTGCCTCCACGCCCCACCTTCCTCATCCGTCTCCCCTTCCCTCACATCCTCCCCTCTCTGCTTTATCCTTCCACACCTTCTGTCCATGCAGACTACGGTATCTGTCACCCAAACCCTCCCTCTGTTCCTCTTTTTTCCCACCCTTCCTGTACCGCGGTATCTTCCTCTCCCCGTTTCCCCCCTCTCCTTCCTCCCTCTCCATTACCCTGAGTGTTATTGATGGAGGAGCTGGCCGTCAGCCAGGGAAGACGGTGCTCCACATTTGCCCGTTCCTCCGACTGTTGCCTCTGTTTCGTCGCTTGTGTCTGCCCGCCCGCCCCAGGAGGTGCTGTTCTTATCTGTTTCCATGCACGCTGCCCCTCTCTCCTCCAGCACTCACTCTGCTGTCACTCTGCTGTCTCTCCACGTTTGCCGTGCACGACCAGAGTGGCAGCCATGACACCATGATGTGGCCCTCCGTTTTCTCTCTGGAATTCCAGTCGTGGGGGAGTTAAATAATGATAGTGTTCTCGCCTGGAAATTGGATAATGTTGCTGTAGTTTCACGTTGTTAGCCCGCTAAAAGGGAATCTGGAAGCGGAACATGGTGTGACAGCGAGGATGACAAAGTCGAGCTGAGCCAAACTAGGCTTTCAGATGGATCTCGACAGAACAATGAAGTGCAATTTTGGGAGGCCGCTGTGATACAAATGTGGATGCCTTTCTTACGCGGATGGGGCTCATCATTTATGCTTCGGCGGACTGTTGTCAGGTTGGCGCTGCAGCTTACCATGGGGAAGGGGGTAGAGGGCAGATCCGGAGGAGTTCTATGACTAGGATGGATAGCGAACACATTTAGATCACCTTGGCCAGAACTATAAAAGTTACAATACAATAAGAAGTTGGAAAAGTGACAACTGGAAAGGATGTAGTTTGGAAAAACAGTCACAGCTCCCCTGGTCTGTGTAGGGTCTGCAGGCCCACCGATGCAATACCTGTGCACAACCCCTGTAGCTACGCCGAATCAGTTACCCACAGGATTAGAATCTATTAGTGGTGGTGAGTTGCCGGGGTAGGGGGGCCGGGCACACACACAACTGCCGGCACAGCTCAGCACGCCGTAAATGGTTAGCTTGTTGGCTAACGGTACTTAAGGTATGAGTTAATGTCAATGCACATGTTGAGCTTCCGGCTACAATAATATAGAAGCAGGCTAATATAACATGATCATTTAAAGCTGTGCTAATAAGTCAAACCAGGTGTGCAAACGTGCGTTAAGAAGCGGCGGTACAACATATACTACCACCGGAGTTGTAACGACAGGCGACGACCCAGTTCTACAAGGCCCTCGATAAAGGGACTTTCTGCCATCCCAGGTGAAAGCAGTGATGACCCTGGTTGGACAGAAAACCCTGCTGGGAGGGTTGGGATGGACACCCCTTACGTTAGGCATGGAAGTAGGTCATTTGTGGAGAAAAGTGGCTGAAGGTCTTGTAAAGTGGAGATTATCTCTCGCAAATGATGATGATACCCTTGTGATCAGTTTACGCAGCGGGTACAGGTGATCGCCCGAGACGTGTGCTCCCAAGGGCCCTGTGAGGACCTGCCACTGCCAGTGTCTCATGCTGGCCTCACTGGGTGCTGAAAAACGTTGGTTGCGGTGCGCTCCACCTCTGTTCTTTTTGCCTTGAGCACCGAGTTCTGTTCATCGAGGTTAGAGAACAGAGGCAATGCCTTTGACCCCTAAAGCTTGACACAACATCTTCAACCATTAAAGGATCCATTTCACGGCTTTGGAACTCATAAAACACTGGTTCCGTGCATTTGGCTCGTGGCAAGTGTCGTGCAATATTTTTGGAAGCAGTTTCTAAGAGAGGAACAGTCTATTTATGGCTTTGTGAAAACTGCCAGACGATCAATTTTAGTATCTCCTCTGAGTAAAAAAAAAAAAAAAAGAAAAAGCCTGGGAATGGATACTATTGGGGATTTCCCAAAAACAAACCCATTGTTTTATCAGATTTTCCTGTATTTTTATTTGAACACAGACTCACAGGATTGCCTCAAAGGTCAGAAAATAGAATGTAAGCACTCAAAAACAGGAAGGGGATATTAGTCTCTAACTTTAGAACTCTTGTGAGTGGTGCAGATTTGCAGAAGTCGATTAGACCTGCTACCGCACATCTGTCGCCACGGCAGATTCTACTGTCTATCATTTCCTGTTTCTCGGGCGAGGCATTTTCCACATTAACTTTCATGAATTTCACATAAGGGTTGTCACTCTTTCTGAAGGTATGACTGCTCCGTAGCTCCGCTCGGTGCTGCCGCTCACACTAATAAGCTCCCCTCAACCCTGTGATATGCAATGCTACGCTATCTACCTCCGCTCACGCCTCCCGCGCTCTCCGGAGACTTCTCCGAGGTGAACGTAGCGAGGCGATGAGCTTAGTTAAGCACACATAAATTTGATTAGAACCCCTACTGGGATGCCCCCCCCTTCCTTTCCACCCATGGCCCATTCAATTTCTGACATTACCCTCAGCATCTGTCTGCCATTTCCACCCTCTGACTTCCCAGGATTCCCAGCTCCAGCCCTCAGAGGCTTGCTGATGTGCACCCAGAATATGTTAAACAGGTCTTCAGAGTAACTAGGAGGACTGGGAAAGAGTGAGAACACAGTCCCCTGTTCCTTTATGATCCGTTGGGACAGGATGCCTCAACCAACCCTGAGCCCAATCAAAGAGCTCATTTCTTTATTTTTCTGTTTTCTTCGTTTCACAACAACCTTCAGGTTGCTCTGAGCGAGACTCTTGATTGATTAAAGGCGCACGGAGCCTTTCGTGCAAAGCTTGACATTGTAAGCCAGTGATTCACTCCTGCCCTATAGTCTTGCGGGCTCTCCCACCGCCAACGTAAAGCACTCACAGCAGGGCAACGACCTTAGTCATCACAACGGCGCTTGTTAAATCCCGCCACAGAGATGCGTATCCGATGACTGTCCTCTTTCAGGTCCCGGCCTGCATTGAGCGTGCAAGAGAAAAGATCCCCAACAAGCCCGTGCGTAGCGGCGGCGTCCGCCTGCGCGAGCCCTCTTCTAGCTTGGGACGTGCTTAGAAAATTGGCTAAATCGGATGCTTGAAAACAGTTTTCACCTGCTGTCCCATTGCTCATCCTCATCCTGTCCCCCACACTATCATTTAATCCCTCTGCTCCTCCCCGTTGAATATTGTTTAGACGACGATGCCCGGGCTTGTTCGCGGGTAGCCTCTTCGCTAGCACGGTATCATTTCAGGTGCCTCTAATTGTAACCCCTGCCCCAAAGTTGTTATAACACTTCTATAACCTCCACACTTGTTTGTTTGCTGGCTCTTCTCCTGAGCATTAGTCCAAGGGGAGTGTTGTGTCTGTTTTAGAAGCGAATTCTTTGCTGTTTAACTGGGCAACCTTGCCTACCGGTCATGCCTAGCTCCTGTGAACACAGGCCAATGTGGTTTCAATGCAATTTAATTGTTGTTTCAGTCAAATGGGGGAGAAGAGGCATCAGAGGTACTGACAGATGTCAAGTTGTCTGTGGATTTTAATTTTTAAATGTGCGTTTTGGACCTCTTCCTCTGATGTTGCCCTCATTTTCCTCTACGCTTTCCACAACCCTCTTTTTTTTGTTGATAGCTTGAAAAGCTCTGACAAACCTCCGGCTGTTTCTCCGATACAGTCTGCTCATTCACGCGCCGCCGTAGAAACCGGCGCCTCTCCGAGATCTGAACCAACTGTCGCACAAACTGCCCACGAGGAAGCGCAGCCCCGTGATATCGCTTTAATTTTCCCGTCTCCCTTAATTACCATCGCCTTCCTCTCCTCTGTTTGACCTAATTTGAATTCTTGGTTCTTGTTGTTGCTTTTGATTTAAGAATCTGTCTGGGGGGCTTATTTTGTTTGTCTGACTCACTCACTAAATATTTAATTAGGGCTCTGTCAATTGGGCTCACTTAGAATGTCAAGTCCAGCAATATCTGTTGACTGGCCTCACTGCCTGGGGCTTATTTATTTATTTAGTAATTATTCTTTGTCGTAGATCCGGAACACAGAAAGAAATTAATTCTACTCACGCCGCCATGATGTTGCACGCCGTCCTTTCCTCTCTGCTGTTGGGTCATCAGTCTTGGCTGATTCCTTCCTGTTGCTTCTGCTTCCAGGTGCTTCTCTCCTCGCCAATGGGCAGCTGAATGGGTCGGGGTCAAAGAACGGCCACAAAGAAGACGGGTCCTTGCGCTCCCAGGGCCTGGATGGCGGCAAGTACTGCGAGGACGGCCCCGCCAAGAAGAGGTGAGACCGCGCCGGGTTGTCATCCGGGTCAGGAGACAGAACTTGGTACAACAGCAAGTTTGTTGCTGCCGCCCTGCTGGTTTATATCGAAGGCCGCGTTGCACTCGATGGTCGGTGTCCGGGTTACACTTCAGCCCCTTCTCCACCAACACTTTTATGACCAGAAATGTATTTATTTATTATTTATTCCCACCACACTTGAAGTGTTCCAGGTTTTTTTAAATCCCGGGTGAATGATGGATGGTCCTGCGATGGGGAGGGAAAGGCTCTGCTTCAACGTGTGTGTTATTCTTGGAATCCTTGTGTTTCAGACTTTTCAATGTGAAACTCTTCCAGTCTGCTTCACACGTGCACTGAACCACTTGGTATCACTGCGCAGTCCTGGAACTGAGTGGTGGGGAAGCAAACGCTGCTCCGGTGGACGGTTATAATTCCTTTAATGCAGGAGATAGATTTTCAAATCACAGGCCGGAAAATATGATTTAAAAATAATCACATTGTAGAGGGAAATAAACACCCACCCCCACTCACACAGACACACACACACATACACTCATTCACACACACACTCTAACTAAGCACACAGTAGCAGAGCAACAGTGATTATTCTCCTCTTTTATTCTTATGCTTTTATTGCCACTCACATTTTTTTTCATTCTCGCCACGGTACTGATATGTGTGTGTGTGTGTGTTACTTGTACATGCTAAATCACTTTACCAGCAAAGTGGGGACATTTTGAGGAAATGGGAATATTTGGGCTGGACCTCACAATTTCAAAGGGCTGTTTAAGGGTTAAGACATGGCTTTAAGGGTGAGGTTAATGCTTTATATCTATGAAAGTCCTCACAAAGATAGAAGTGGAAGAGTGTGCATGCAATCGTGGATCTGTGTTGTTTTGTTCTGCGGACTCTCTCTCTCTCTCAACCACACACAGTCATACACGCACACACACACACACACACACACACACACCCTGACAGGGCATCAAAGCACCAGTGTAAAGCTCGGGGCGTGTTCTAGGGGGCCGGACTGCAGCAGATGTCCTTCTGTAATGAGCGGCCCATACTGGGCTCCATTCACAGCACATCCAGCACCTGCCCGTGTCCCCTTAGATGTCATTTGATAGCGCAAACTCAAAATCCCAGTTATTTCAACCTTTCATCTACCTGGCTTCAAACCAGAGGGGTGCCTGTCTGGAGGAAAGGAGAAGAAATAGAACTCTTTTCCAGGACGCTGTTCTTCAGAGCCTCGGCACATTGGGAATAGTGGTTTTCTTTTAATCACTCTATCAGGTGATCTTAAAGTCGCCTAACTAACAACTAGTGTTGATCTTTGACCTCAGCAGAGTTCAAGAACCTGTGAGATAAGGCTTGGAGGAAGTGATCGCTGGGAAATGGACACGTATCATATTCTGTAATGAAATGCACCTGCTCTAGCCTACAAAGGCTAATGCTGTTACAAGCGTAGTGATTTAAGCATGTGTGTGTGTGTTCTGGTACTCGCTACACTTTGAGAACCAAAAATACTCATTCTACCAGCAAAGTGAGGACATTTTCCTCACAGCTTTAAAGGGCTATGTGACAGTTTAGAGATGGTTTTTGAGGTTAGAATTGGGTTCTGGTTAAGGTCAGGGAGTAAGTTGGGATGTTTTTGTTAAGGTAGGGAGCTGGAGAAAGCAGTATGTCTGTGAAAGTCCTCACAAAGACAGAACTCTCACACACACCCTCTAACTGGTCTCTGATGCTAATGCCAAATATCCCTTTACAAAGCTCTGTGCGTGCATGTGTGTGAGTGCACGTGCGAAGGGTGACTCCGCTGCCCTGCTCTGTTCCTGAGCAGGACTAACAGGGAGGATTCCAGGAGTTTTCACACCTGGCACAGCCGAGACAGGAGGGAGGAGCGCCGTTGCCGCTGCCTCCAGTTCGCAGCGGCGGAGGGAGAAACTTTCCTAGTTTGCAGGGAGGATGAAGGGATAGAGGGCGAAGAGAGACAAGTGGGAGGAGGAGCAGCACATAAGAGGCAGCGAGGTGGAGAAAGGAAAGGAGGCAAAGACAGAAGGACAGGTGCGGCTGGTTATTTTGGCAGGAAGCGTCCGCCTTTAGAAGTCTTTGAGACCGACTCTGTGTTTGCCTTCCCATGCTCCCGAGATCGTTGGAGGAGACTGGCAGCACCTCCCTTCAAGCATGCTGCTTCATCTCCCCCATGACCAGCCTCTCCCAGTAGGATTCACGTGCCAAAATCTGGGACACACACACACACGCGTGTATTACCAGCAGTGTTTCTTTGTCCCAGCCATGGTTTACTGACCTAAATATATCCACTCACCTCTGATTCCTGCACCTGCAGGTGTAGCTTTCCATTAGCAGGAGAACAGAATCCCTTTGTCCTGCCCCCTGCAGGACGTCCCGATGACCGGCAGCCTTCAGAGGAACCGGCTCCCACCGTTGTTGGCGCAGTGGGCTGCAGTTATTCTGGAGCTCATAGTTATTGTCTGATGTTGCTTTGCGGCATTTGAAGCAAATTTGGCCTCATTTCTCAGCTGTAAACAGAAACGTTTCCGCTATCGCGTCTCCTCTGGTCCATGTTCTACTCCGTGCTCAACTGCGGGTTGAAACAAAGGTGTGAAGTGCTCTAGAATCACCCGGAAGCGCGCCTGTGTGGATCCCAACTTGAGTGGCCCCTCTTAAAGGAGACATTGGAACTTATTTTCTGCCCCCCCACACTCCCATTGAACCCCACTTTTGGCTCTATTTGAATCCGTGCCTCTGTTGTCTCAGCCAAGACACACACTCAGCTGCTGCGGCTTGTTTTGTTTCGACTTAATGAATGCCAAGTGTGTACACACACTCACTCACACGCGGCACACACACACAGGCTTGTCTAACATAACCATTCCCTCTTGTCAGTAATGTAAAATCACCTTTTTTCTGTGCTGTGGGATTGAGTTACTGTGTTTCTACAGCAGAGTTCTTGATTGTATCTGTTGATGGGGTGCAGAGACGCACGTTTCTGACTTTTCAGTAACAGTAGATACTTTTGGGCCTTTTAAAATCAGAAAAATTTGGAACCCAGTTGAAGTTCTGGTTTCCATCTTTTTTTCTCCGCTCGTGCCGGCTCTCGCTGTCTCCCAGCCTTCTGTCGCTGGCTCCAGCCTGCGTGTCTGCGTTTCATTTTCCAAACCCTCCTCTAAAACCCTCGCCGTCGCAGCGGCCTCCGCTCCTCTGATGTCGCATTAGCCGTCCACCGCGGTGCACAGCGGCGCTCCACGGTGCTACGACCCTGATTTCCGCTGTCAAACACAAGTGGCAGAGCCGCACTTGGCACGCAAAATGGTGTATGTCATGCTTTTTTTTTTACATAATGTGGAATTCACGGCAGTTATTTTTAGATTTTGTGTAATGAGTCTTTTGGGTCCTTTTATACCTGAAGTAATACACAAGCCCCGCCCACAATAAAGGGGCGGGGTCAGCCTGTCAATCAGGCCTGGGCTGAGCTGCCACTCATGTTGAAGCTTTTGATAACAGAAGGATTTATTATTATTATCAAGTCTGTATTTAATCATATAGAATAATCTCATGGAAAAATTTGAACTGTGAATGTAATTAGTACATTTAATTCTTGAAATTTAATATGTTGGTGGGCTGTTAAAGCAGGACCTCAGTTGAGACAAGGCAGAAACATGGCATCTTCGCATGTGTGTGTGTGTGTGTGTGTGTGTGTGTGTGTGTGTGTGTGTGTGTGTGTGTGTGGTACCTCAAACATCTACCCCAGTGTTGAGTTTCTTTCAGCTGTAAATTGTCACTTTATCAGAAATGCCTTCACCGATGTAGCAGAGATGATGTATTTAATGTTGTCACTTGTTCTAGATGTCTGGTTTGAGCCCCCCACCTCCCCTCCTGTCTGTAGCCTCGGGGTCTCGCGTCTATTTAAAGCCTCTCTGGATCCAAACAGCATAATGAGCCTGATTGCGGAGCACATCTCCAACCATCTTGGTTGTTTATTGACCTAACCTGGCTGCGGCTAGCCTCCCCCCACCGGGGAGGGGGGAGGGGTGATTTAAAGAGAAAGGCAGAGGTCACAGGTCGTGGAATTTGAGTTTAGCTTACATTGTGAAGGAATCGCAAACAGCCCCCGAGAGGTGGACCTTGACCGCTAAACAAAAGGCCGTTCATACGCGCAGCCTTTTATCTTATCTGACTGGGGGGGGGAGGAAGCAGGGCAGGATGCAACTGTGGAACTCATTTGTTTCTCTGCTGTTGAGCACCACACATCTCACAGCAGCGCCAACATCTGGATGTGTTTTTCGCCTTACTTAAATGCCACTTAGGGACAGTCGCTTTACAGCGCGGCTGCGTTTCAGGTGGCAAAGAGGACAATGGCTGACGTCCGCCTGACCCAATGGAACATTTAGAGATTCACAGAAACGCGGCTAAGGTCACGCCGCTGTCGCGCGGCCTTTTCTCTCCGCATCTGCCAATCCGGCCATCCCCTCTCCAGTCCAGTCGTTCGGAAAAAGAAGGGACAGGGTAGTGAAAATCCAAGGTTATGTTTGAATATACACGCCAGCTCTGCGTGAATATGAGCTTCTCGGTGTACTGACATCAGCTGACAGCTAAATGCTAAAAACCATCTAACGGGTAGAAAGGCTCCCTCGGCGTGTTTTCCCTTCCAGTGACCTTGGCTCCTTGCCTGATGGAGGTGCTTGTTTGTGCTTGGCGTGCACATGCTGAGTGTTTATGTAGAGGCAGTAAAGACCCTGTTTGCATGTGTGACGGACAGAAAGGTCAGCAGGTCAGTCCCCAGTCGGCTTCAGGTGTGGAAGTTTGTCTCCAGTTTGTCCTGAGCACAGCTCCAAGTTTCCACTGCCCACACTTCTCCCTGTCATGAGTTAGCAAACATGTGTGAATATAAGCTTAGGGGTCAGAGTGATCTCTGGAAAGAGGATCTGACTAACGTGAGGTTTAATGTGTGGAGAAAAGACATTTATCAGATGCAAGTTTGTGCTTTTCACACATGTGCTTTAATCACCATTCCCACATGAAGGTGGTGCCACTTAGAGTGTAATCACACTGTAAATACTGTTTTCACTCATTTATCAGCCGACACACTTTATACGGAGACACACACACACACACACACACACACACACACACACACACAGACAGGAGGGAGCCAGCTGCAGCGTGAGGGTCTTATCAGGAGCTGGAACATCTGATGGGGTCTTTCCTGAGTGGTTCCCGTGTGTTCCTCTTCATGCTTCCTTCATTCCTCGGTCTAATATAGATCTCATAACTGTCCTCGGAGGTGAGGTAGAACCTACAGAACCCGGGATGTTCTGAGCGGCGTCCAGCTACAGGCTGCACGCCGTGTTGCTGTTGGCGTGCTGTTGAGTTTGCGTGAAGAGTTTGACGACTTTTCCGTCCACTGTCAGAGGGTCAGGGGAGACCTCTGGATCTCATTTGGTGATTCTCCGCCGGGGCAGACGTTGGTCTGGAGCTGTCACCATGGAAACCGCCGTCATTTGAAAGGTGTTGATAAGGCGGTGACTAAAGACAGTCCTTGAAAGGTGGCTTGGGTGCGGGCGTGTGATCTATGGGGTCCGTCCACACCGGCGGGCTCCCTTTGGCAGTCTGAATCACATTAAAGCCACTGAAGGTCGTTTTTCTCCCCGCTTACTCTCTCTGTCCGCTGTCTGCCACCTGCAACATGTTTTTTTTGTCTTCCCTCGTGAATGAAAGGTAAAACATGACAAAGCCCTTTATCGTCTCTGTCTCCCTGCTCCTCCTCACTGTCGGAATTGTCAGAAGGTTGTCACTGGCTGTCTCCGGGATACTCAATGCTACAGCGGCTACAGCGGCAGGTGTGATGTTGGACATTAGCGCAGCCGCTCGGGTGGTAGATGAACGGACGTTGGATGGATGGGATGGATGGGGGGAGTGATGGATGAGAGCGGGATTACAACATGGGTGAAAGGTCCATTTTTGCTTCTCAGATTCTTCTTTATTTAGGCCAATCATTCTAATTTAAACTCAACTGAGCCCTAGCTAACGTCTGTGAGCAGTCATCCGGAATCCCCAGAGCTGAATCGGCGGCTAAAGCTAATGGGAATAAGCTCAAGTTTCGGTAACTGTAGTTTTTGTTACCATGCTGCCAGCTTGGCTTGTATTCCTGTGGAAATTCTACAATCCTGCCTTTTTTTTCAAGCAGTTAAATGGATCTGGTCCATTTGTGTCATTAGAGCAATAAAACTATCCAGGGTTCAGCTTACCAAAAAGGCTTTATTGAGAGCTCCGTGTCTGCTCTGCTTACTATTTTAGAGAGCTTACAGCACGCTGCTCCCTCCTCTGCAAAATTGCATTTTCCATGATTGAATTTGTTGGATAGTAGGACAGCTTAATGCATATTATGGCATATTAAGGGCACACTAGTGTATTGTGTGTGAGTGTGTGTGTGTGTGTGTGTGTGTGTGTGTGTGTGTGTGTGTGTGTGCCTCACTTTCGGACCATTAATGTCTACAAGCACGCGTCCACGTCTGCACTACATGTATGCTTGGCCCTGCCAGCATTTTTGTCTGTGCCTTATTATAGAAGAGGGGGAAAGTGGATTAAAAGATGCGAAACCAGATTAACATAAAAAAGAAAGTCTGTCGGAGGGTAGAAGGCTGCAAAATGCTTTAAGACTGATGTAAATGTTTATTGCCAAGCAGTTTTAAATCGTTTTCGCCTGCAGAGCTCAGAAAGCTCCAAGTGAACCCTCGTTATTTTTTGTTTCTCTGCTCTCCGCTCGTGTGTGTGTGTGTGTGTGTGTGTGTGTGTGTGTGTGCGCGCGCGCGCGTGCCCAGTGTGTAATCCCTCACCTGTCGTTGTCGTTCATCCCTCCGAGCCACGTCCTTCGCTCTCATCGCTGCCTGAAGAGCCAAATGTTTCACAAGGACGGCGCTCGCGTCTGCCGTGTCGTGCAGGAGCGATTCTTGGCGTCCGCGTCTCCAGTCCAGTCTCTAAAGTAACCCAGGAGATAAGACAGCGCGGCGCTCACGTGGTGTGCTGTTCCTCTTTGTTGTGGCAGTAGTAACCATTCAGGGATGCAGGAAAAGGCCTTAAGGGGTGGAAGAAGATTGTACTTTAACTCTGTACATAACTCGGCTTTTTCTCCCATTTATGGTCACCATCATTTCCTTTGATGCTTGAAATTTTTCTAGATTTGCATTTTTTCCTTTGATGTGTTGTTTTTCTTGGTCTGGATCCAGGTTACCTTCTGTAACCCCATAAACAAATACCTTAAATAAATAACAATAGTAAGGGTGATTAAACTACTGCTTCCAACAAATCAAACCTGCTCATTTATTCTTCCGACCTATCCCGTTCAAACGCGCCGGTCTTTCCTCGTCCGCGTTCGTCTCTCAGTTTCTCACGTGTTGAGCTCGCGCCCGTCTCGCCGCAGGTAATCGACACATTCTGACACCACGCTGTTACTCCGATTGAAGAGTAATCGGAGTTCTGCCCTTTCTCGCCACACCAAATGCTTTGTCTGTGTTCTCCAGACATGATCCTATCTGCCGCATGCTTTGCTCTGGTCCGTGGCAAATTGACAAATAATGCCGGGATATCACATTGCTTATATCGCTGCTGCGTGACAGTTCTAGCATTGCACACACGCACACACACACACATGAAATCTTGGAACACGATTGGATAGTGAGCTGTGTGAATGTGTTCTTGTGCGTGCCATGCTATTTAGTGGGGACCGTACTTCATATTTTACGACAGACGTGAGGACATTTTTAGTAAATCGGGTCATTTTAGCTGTTCTCACCACTTCAGAGGTCTGTTATCTGGGTTAAAGGTTAGATTAGAAATGGGGTCATGTTAAGAAATTTAGTTCTGATGGTAAGGGGCACGGCAATGTCTATGAAAGTCCCCACAACAACAGAAGTGTGTGTGTATGTGTGTGTGTGGGGGGTGACAAATAAGCCCATCACTTCACTCCGACATCCACTTCTTTAATATTCTCCTCCTTCACTGATGCGCAGCGTGAAATAGAGAGAGAAGAGACGAGCGGACAAATGAGGGAGACACTTGGCTGCCTTTGTGCCCCCCACAAGAGCGCGCGTGTGTGTGTGTGTGGTGGGGGGTGCAGGAAAAATGAAATGGCTGAAAGTGAGACCAAAGATAAGGAAACATCATCAATCTATGGCAGGATGCAGTTGATTTACAGACATTTGTGTTTGTTTAAAGGTGCTGATGCAGCTATAGCTCTGTGTGTGTGCGTGTGCGTGTGCGTGCGCGCGTGTGTGTGTGTGTGTGTGTGAGAGAGAGGAAAGGGCGACTACTTGCATGCATATATTTATGCAATAAATCTAATCATTGAACTCAAAGTTATGTAAAAATGTCATTTTCTGGGTCCAAAAAGTTCTGATGATTCTGGTTTGGTAACCAAAGTTGACCTGCTCTCTGTGCTCCTCCTCAGACCTCGGCTCCAGGCCCAGAGGAAGTTCGCCCAGTCCCAGCCCAACTCTCCAAGCACTACACCCATCAAGGTGGCCGACACGGGCGGCCTGGCCACCGTCTCCTCCTCGTCCCTCTCATCGCTCTCCCTGTCCTCGCTGTCCTCTTCCATTCAGGACCTGTCTCGCCGCAAGCCTAAGACGGAGGACTTCCTCACCTTCCTCTGCCTCAGAGGTGAGAGCTGAAGGAGACGTAAACACGTGGGCGTGATGGCGGCGCTGCGGAGCGCTAATGTTAGCGGTGTTTATGGAGCTCCAGGCTGAAGGGTGGACATTTCGCTTCTGTTTGGCAGCTCATCGGAAACCCGATCTGTGCTCTAACACTTTATTCTTATTATAGAACCACGTGCACAAAGAGGGGTGTGCACATTTCTTTGTTGCTCCGCATTAGTCGGCAGATCTTGAAAAAAGTTGCTCATTCCCATGGAAGCAACGCAGCAACCGTAGAGGAATACACATATTAGCCGGGTTCCGCTCGGGGGTCTCCTCCTGTTAAAATGGCATTTTATTTCTTCCTTATTTCTTTATTTGACCTTGACACACACGCTGCTGTATTTCTTTAACACCCCCCCCCCCCCCCGCCAGCCTCCCTCTCTCACTGGTACCAAACAAATCCCTCCGTCTTTCCCTCCGACATTAGCGAACTACTCCTGTTTCTCCTACTTTGCGCTCTGCTGGGCCGTGAAAGTAGAAGCAAGTTCAGTCACCAAACCGGTTCTGCTTAAGCTCCGAAGTTCTGCACACTTTGGGGCCCAAAGACCTCAGAATGTGGAGAAGATCTCTACCAAAAACTTCAAGGAGGTTCTTTGAAGGAGCGCGAGGATCTTAAAATGCCTTTTTGAGGAGTGCAGGCGGGTTTCTTATCTCTCGGAGCTTCATGTGTACCTGGAAATCTCTCAAAAAGAGGGTTTTGGAAGGAGCTCATTGTTTCTCCAAGGACGTTTTTAGATGAGTTGATGTTGGAAAGCTCCAACAGCACTTTAGAACATCTCAGCCGTGTCTTCTGTGACTTTTTCATTTGATATCAAAATGCTAAATTCCTGACACATTTGAATAAATCATAAGCGTTGCTCTCCTTTCCCATCATCTCTTACATGAAATATTAATAGGAAGAAGGGCCTGCATAATAAAATAAAGTTTGGGGCCGTTCTCGCTCACCTTGTCCTTTGACTTTTTGTCTTACTTTACAATTTTTATAAAGCTCTCCGCTAATATCCTCGTCTCTTTTCTTTCCCAACCCGAATTAACTCATTTGGAAGAGAAAGACGCCGCGCTTCAGGTTAATTCTCTGTTATCATTATTAACCTCTGCCCGTCTGCCAAAGTAGGCTAAAGCCTCAGGAGAGCCACTTTCGGTTTGAAGTACGCTGAGAAGCTGCGGCTATACGTTTCCATCCTGACGAGAATATTCTCATTATTGAATGTCGTTTTAACCTTTCAGGGGCTCATCGGAGGATGCGTAATTGGAGGTTGCTAAAAGTGGCTGGAGTGTTCTGTGAGAGGGGCTGTGATTTCCATATATAGGCCAGGATTTTACATAGGCTGATGATATAATGTCCCCGATGCTTTGAAGCTGAGATTATTCAGTGTTCTAGATGCTAAGCTAGCCCCTCCCTTCCAGCGCGCTACGCTAATGAAGTGAAGGTTTGCTTCGCTTTCACGTCTTTGTAGTTAATGTTACGAATGAAGCTTAATAAGCTGGTGGGTGTGTGTGTGGGTGGGTGAGTATCCAGGCAGTGGGGATGACATTTTCTTTTGTGACACTTCTTCTGCAGGGTTTTTTGCCCTTGGCCTCTGGTGTGACCCACATCCGAAGACCCTCACCACAGAGAATGTCAGCACAGCCCTCGAGGGTGCACGCCTGTGACCGTGCGCCCTTGTGCACTTCGCCCCCACAGTGATTTTGCTGCTAACTTCCTGTGCTCTGCTGTTCCACGTATTTACACAGAGTATATGAGGACATCGCCATTAGGCCGGCTAATCTCGTCAGAGGGCTCGGAGTCTTTGAAATCTCTCAACCGTCCCCCCCCCCCCCTCCTATTTAGGATTCTGATTCGTATCTCGCTTAGAAGCACGCCGGGCTGCTTCGTGATTGCATCCAAAACTCTTTTTGACAGACTCTGACTCGGTTTAAAGCACAATCTCCCCAAATCGCTCCGATTTAATGTTGCTTTGCGTTTATTGTAGCGATGGAGGGAGCAGCGTTGCAGCATCTCCAACCCCCCCCCCCCCCCCAAAAAACAACCTCAATTTTTGGGCTCCATCCTCGCTCGGACGTTGGCGAGGTGTAAACACACACGCTCTGCAGCGTTCTCCTTTCTCAAACATTACCCCCCCCCCAAGGGGCGCGACTCGAGCTGACAGCCACACAAAAGTGTTTAAGACATCTCGGATTTGAGCAGCAACAAGCGAGAGGAAGCGTGACGCTCGCGTGTCTTCCTGCGCCGTGACTCGGGTCTCTGCCGCGCCGCTCGGCCGTACGCACTTTAGCATCCAAATGTAGCCTGGAACTGACAAGATCACATCCTTCTAGGGTTTTAAATCTCACCAGAGGCAGTTTTGTTGCTTTAACTGAGGAAGTCGCTTTATTACCTCTGTTTTGATGCAAAAGGGAGGTAACCAGAGGTCAGGTACAGCCTGATTTCTATCTGTTGTATAGTAGGATGCATCCCTGCCCCCCACGCTGCCTACAAATTATATTTCCTATTTATCTAACGGCCTCTCCTCTCGCACGCTCTCGTGTTCGCTCCTTCCCCGGCGTCCCAGTATGGTGTTTATGTGTGGTCCAGGCCTCAGTCGGGCTGTTTATATCCACGGAGAAAGCCATTTGGGCTGCAGCCAGACTGTCTGCCTCTGGTGCCATCAGCCTGGGGTGCAGTACCGTCGTCAGCCGGGTGGTGGCAGCACTCAGCGAGCACGCTTTAAAGATCGATCCGCCTGATTGACAGGTTAAAAATAGATCCGGGGGTGAACGGCTGCACAAACGCTCCTGGAAATCTCCCTTGTTCTCTTGTTGCATAAGGTGAATTTGCAGGAGTGTGTGCCTGTGTGTGTCAGCTCCACTGTTTCTGCCCCCTCTCGGGGTCGCCGGGGCCAGAATCGGTGCACCGCCCTGACCTGGTGAACTCGGATTCCTGGAACACGAATAAACACGAGACAAATGTCAGTTCCCACCTTTGGACAGGCTGCTGATCTTCAGGATTAACTTTGAAAGTCATTTTAGCAAGTTGCTATGCTGGTATTTTTATTGCCCTCCCCCCATAACCCCTTCCCCACCCCTCCCCCACCCCCACCTCCCATAAAGTCAACAAGTCCAACCCCCACCCCATGACAGACTAAAATACCTCCCAATTGACTATTTAAATAGTCGTCATTGTGTCATTTACAGTTTGGGGACAAAAAAAAGGAGCTAGAGAGGGTTTGTAATTACCCCCCCCCCCCCCCCCCCCCCATCCCTCCATCCACCCAAGAGCCCGTTTAAGATGACAATCCTAATAGTCTCTTTCAGACCTAATTATGATTTGTCTGCAGCCGAAATGAGGTGGATAAAAAGCCGATGTAATTGGGGGATTGAGCCAAAACCCTGTTGGAGGTCTTAAAGAAGTAGTTGTTTTGTGTGTGTGTGTGTGTGTGTGTGTGTGTGTGTGTGCTGGTGTATCCAGGATTATGAAGCCTTCTTTAGTGGGAAGAGTTCATATTTGACTGTTTGATCTGGAATTCTTTCCCAACTATTACTTTGGAATCTCTGCGTCCTTTGATCTTTTCCTTTGATGACCTTTTGTTACCAGCGGTTTTCTGAGCGTTTCAGCCGTCGGTTTTATGTTGAACTTTAAAAATGTTGGCCTCCTGTCTACCCCACTAACCCGAGGCCATCCCAGCTTCTACACCATGTCAACTTGGATTTAATGATCTTTGTCAAAGAAGATCGATTTCTAATGCACATTATTAAAAAAAAAAAAATCCCAATCCTATTCTCCCTCATTCTGGGAGTGTGTGTGTGGGCGGGGGGGGGGGGGGGGGTTGCCCCTGTGGTCTGTTTGCTGTTGTCCCTCTGACCCCAGAAAAAGCTGGTAAATTACAGTAATTTAGCTAATAAAGCAGGTCATTAGAAGCTGATTGGGTAATTGTGAGCGTTTGCTTCTTCACCAGTAGACAAGGATTCAGGTGTGTGTGTGTGTGTGTGTGTGTGTGTGTGTGTGTGTGTGTGCGCGCGTGCGTGCGTGCGCTAGTTATCCCCCCTCTGATCAATCCTCTTAAGAGTCAGAAAATTGTCTAAAGAGGCTGCGTGACCCAGCGGCCCAGGGGTTGAGCGGTGGTGCGGCACGCCTCAGGCCCAGACCAGCCACCCTTCGCTCCCTTTGTGCTGCTTTTCAACGTTAATGTAAGCAGGTAACACTCACGCGAATCTGCTGCCACGACACGTTTTTCCCCGTCTGGCTCTCCGGGGAGATAATTAGAAACTGGCAAAGCTGCTGCATAAAAGTTCTGATCCAAGGCACAACAACAAGGACTATTAGCAGACGGTTCTTCTATTTTTGCAGTGTTGCGACAGCCTTTGATGGGAGTATGAAATGACTCTTAGCACTGTTAATGGTCTGGCGTTGCCTTTTCTGTCAGCTGTGCGTGAATCTGGCGTCGTTCTGGTTCTGTTGTGTGTTTGTGTTGAAGGAAATGAAATGATTCTGCCGCTACAGTTATCGTGAGCCTTTCAAATCTCCAAGCCTCTGCTGATTCTCACTGTCAATTTAAGGAGTCTTTACAGCTTAATGCAGGCTAAATTCAGCCTTCCAGGGGATTAGCTTCATTTTAATTAGCGTATTTATGCATCGCTGCTCATCGATGTTCTGAAACACTGCTGCCTCCTCAAATGTCATCAAACCCCCAGTAGTTGCTCAAGCTCTGGAATCCATCTGTGACGATCCACGAGGAGACGGATCCGACGTTTCCCCTCTCCGAATCGATCGCGGCTCGGGGTCGGTCTAAACCAGCCGACGGCCGGCGCCGTTTCCCTCTCTCAGCCGGCTGTTTGCGGGCCGATTTACGAGCGCAACATTATGTGATTTAATAACACGGCTTCGAGCTTTATAACCCTTTATGAGTGAGAGAGGAGCCCGCGTGTGCGTGCTGGCATTCGCCGAACGTTATTGGCTCTCCGCCGCCAAACACGGTTTTACTTCCTTCCACAAACGCGCTGGGCTGGATCCCTCCGCGAGGGCCATGAAAGTGATTGAGAGCGACAGGAAAACGGGGGAAGATTGTCGGGTTTCTCCTTCAATAAGGGCGGGAGACTGACAGTAGTCCTGACAGATTCGGGATTGTCTCGGCGTCGACTCCTCTGATTTTTGATGTACAGTTAAGAGATTTGAGCACATGCAAAGTGTCTGCGTCCATAAAGCTGTCAACATCTTCCACGCCGTGGAACGCCTGTCGGAACCCTCCGTCACGAGCAGATTCCACGCTTGTGTTTCGGTTTAGCGAGCGTTGCTCCCCAAACTTTCAGTGCATTGATCGGCGGGCTTCCTGGGCAGACATCGGCACCGTGCGCTCCCCTCTGTGCATTCCGCAGCTCCTCCACATGGTGGAGAGGATCAGGAGGGGCAGGAATGCTACCGGTTTAGCTAGGCGGCCATGTGATTGGTCGTTTGATCTCTGGTGTAAAAGGTTGAGCGGAAAAGGTGCGACGCTATTGACCGGCGTGGCAACCATGTCGCGGCATTGATCAATAAACCGATTCCCTCCTGGATGAGGACAGGGTCTTGTTTTTTTTTGTTTTTTTCTAAAACCTTCCTTCTCATCCCCCCTCCTCCTCCTCCTCCCACACAGGCTCATCAGCCCTGCCCAGCAACATCGCCTACTTTGGAAGCTCCCAGGAGGAAGACGATCTGGACGAGGAGGAAAATGAGGAGGAGGAGGAGGTGAGGAACGGAGGCGGGGTCCACCTTCACAGTGGGGGAAGCAGCCAGGCGCCAGCCACCTCCTCCTGCCACTCCACGCCGCGCAAGGGCAAGCCCCCCACCAGGCAACCGCTCAACGGGCACGGTAAGGAGGGTGGACGTTTAATCCCGCTGTTATTCACCTTACTTTTGTGGTTGAAGCGCTGCTTTCTGCTGCGGGTTGTCACAAATGAACAAAGTGATGTCGTTTCCACCTGCCATGATCTTTTTTTTTTACGGAGAAGATGCCAAGAGACGAGCTATTTTTGGCAACAACAAATCCGGGAGGGGCTGAAGTCTAAACGGGACGGACGAAGGGGAAGGGGCAGAGCTGGAAAACAAGGTTTTCACCATTTATCTCCGAAGGGAAAAGTGCATTAGCGGAGAAGGAGCTGCGAGCGAGGGAGAGGTCTGATGACCTCATCCTCTGAAGCACTCCTGTGTGGATTTTCCCAAATTTTGAGTCCTCATTTTTCCACCACGGAGATTGAAAAGGCCGCATGGGAGAACGGAGCAGCGCCGAGTCTCTTTCCACCCCAATTAACACATAGCTCGCTTAAGCCCTAACAAGGTGTTTATGCACACACTGTAACAGCTGGCCGGGGCCCTACACACACACACACACACACACACACCCACACACACACATAATGCAGTGACAGCATATGTGGGGGCCTTGGGGAACACAGGCCTGTGGATGAATGCACAACATTGAGGGGAACCGTTTGCACGGACCTTCCAAAATGTTACCGCAGCAACGAGAGAAACCAAGAAACAAAACGTGAGACCAGAGTGGACATTTTCGGAGCCGTGCGTATTAAAAAACAAAGCACTTCTGGGACAGTTTATGGAACCGTCCATCTCTCCCCAGCAAGCACTGAAGTAATACAATCCTTCCGGCCCTTCATTTCCCCCTTGAACCCTCCCCCACCTTCTCCCCTCGTCGACGCCGCCGCCACATAAGTTCAAAAGGTCGGCTCTCGTATGTCCTCGTCTCAAGTGGAATGCAGAGGAGGGCAGAGAGGCTGGCGGGTTTAAGAGAGGAGGAGGGAGAGCCATCGCGTTGTTTAATTTGCTGACAATATCTATTGGCCTCACGTGCCCCCCCCCCCCCCATCCGCAAAAACCAACCTGTAACACTATCTGCACATTCGGACTATGAGGGGAAACCTGTTTGAACGAATCCAGGCTCGCTGTGCGTTAGGATAAGGAAGGAGACTCGGCCTCCTCCCTTATCTCCTACAGCAACACTGTTTGCAAAGCATCTCGGCGCCTTCGTGGCGATACGCTAAATAAATAGATAAGAGCCAAACAGGCGGGCGCAGTGTGTAAGAGATAGAAGGGAAGGGGTTAAGGATGTTTAAATGTCGAAGCGGCGTCCTGTCTCCTCTCCTCTGGGCTACGTGAGTATCAGCAGCGGGGGCATTAAGGGAGGAGGAGAGGAGGTGGGACCAGGAAAGAGAGAAGCATGAAACACGGGGCGCTAGGAGGACGCAAGCATCAGCTCCCTCCTCGCTCTCGCGTGGCCAAGCTGAATGCAAAGGCTTTTATTCGGGCTCGCTGCTCAGTTAGCTTCTAAATATGTCAAGGGTCGTGTTTTGGGATTTTTTTGATTTCGCTGACAAGCGCCGGGAAACACAGAGAGACACTTTTACTGACAGAAAATTGCGCTGATCCTTCGCACAACAGTCTTTTCCCGCGAGCTGGCCTTGCACGTTGCTGTAAACACAGCATCCGTCTCTCCCCCTGCGCCGCCTTTACAAATGAAATGAAGCTGGAATCGGCGCGGCGGGATGCCAAGGGGGGGGGGGGGCGGCGCTGATTGCGCCCCCTCGTCGGACCTGTTCAGTGTCACGCCGCCGCGGCTTGAACAGGCTCATTGACAGGTTTCATAAAGATGTTTCCATGCAGACCTTAAACCCCGCATGTTTTGTTGATTGAGGTCTGAACAGCAGCCAAGCGCGCGTCACTCTTTCTGAGCAGACGTTTGCCAGCGGGCACTGGAGTTTGCTTCCTGGTGGGGGGGGGCACAGTCATGTTGACAGAGTTTAAATACAGTAGCCCCTTGAAACAAATGTTGCATTGCAGTTGTGAAAGGCCAAAATGGTCTTCATCCCCACAAATTTGGGCGCAGAGGTAATGGTACAGCAGCATCGGACCATAAACGCTGATATAGTTGGAATCGAACTCGTCAATTTCACATACAGGAGTGAGTTGGGGGGGGGTTGGATCAGCGGCCCACAGCTGACTCCTGCGTTTCTCTTCCGCAGTGTTCAACAGCCATGCTAAAGCAGGGACCAGGGAGAGCCTGAGGCCTAAAGCAGGAACTCACGGCAGGGACGCGCCCGCCCCGCCGCTGCCGCCCCCTCCGCCGCCCCCTCCGCCCCTCCTGAGGGAGCGCAGCGAGCGAGCGGAGGCGCGGGAGCACGCGAGGGAGCTGCAGGCCCTGGCCGCCGGCCGAGGCTCCGCCAACGGGCTGCCGTCGAGGAGGGCCGCCGAGGAGCTTCGCAAACAGGTACTGCAGCTGCGGTTACATAAACGGAGGACGCCAAAGCATAAACGGAGGACGCCAAAGCACGTGAGAGGAGACTGTAGACGCAGAGAGTTTGTGTGGAGGTGAATGGCTGGCGTTGATGCCGCTGTGACTCAGGGTCCTGTATTTACCGCCTGTTCCTCTCTGACAGTAATGATCATGTTTTGGCTCAGCGTGACTGCAGCTACTGTATATTTAGTTATGCTGGCCGGGGGCTCCGGCTCCTCCCCTGTGGCGCTGAGCGGGTTTCAAAGAACTTCGTGCAGCCAGAGAAGGGGGGGGGGGCGGACGGACGGAGTTGAGGTCTTTATTAGGAAACCGCTTCCTTTGTTTGTGTACTCTTGGCTCGTTCCTGCCACCCTTCGTTCTCTCCCCTCACTTCCTTTCTCTCACGATTTCACCCTTTGTCTCTTTCTGCACTCTTCTTCCCTTTTTCCATCCTTCTAGCGGATGGATCTCGCCCTTGACAACACGACTCTGATCATTTAGAAGGATTACCCCCCCCCCCCCCCCCCCCCCCCTTTCAATTAGCACCAGCGGTGTGTCTTAACCGTGTGTGTTCAACACACACTTCTACCCGCGACCAACTGTGAAAACACAGGCTGAGCCATCTGAAAGGTTAAGCAAAGATGCTGCTAACAAACTAGAGCTCGTGTGGACTTTTTCATTGAGCTGGAACCCTCCAGCCAGAGGCGGAAAGATAAACGCTTCTGTTGATCTGTTGCCTCATGTTGTGTGTGTTATTAATCCCGAGCTGCGGTGACCTTTTTCCCGCTCCCTAAAAGTCACCCAGCTCATCACGTCTCATCCCAGCGAGACAGCGGGAGGGGGGAGGGGGGGGCAGGCTTGGTCTGGAGTTCTACCTCGCTACCAAGGTGTTCCCGCCGTCGCCCTGCAGAGGGCAGAACTCGGGGTCGAACCATCTGTATCGGCGTGTTGTTCCACCAAGTCAGATGTCCAGTGGGCTGCTTGCTGCCAGAGCGCGCACACGTATCCATCCGCGGGGCTGTGCAACGATGAACTTTCTCCTTTTGTTTCTGATGGCTGGCTCCTGCAGATGTTGCCTGTTTAAAAGTCTTCCTGCCAGCACTCAGCTGGGCTATAGCAACACATGATGTCATCTAGACCCACCTCCCTCTCCTGCTCCCTCCCCCTTCCCCACTCACATGAAACTGAAATCCTGCCTGTGTCTGCGCGCGTGTGTGCGTGCGCGCGTGTGTGCTCTTCTTTTCTTCCTCGGGCTTGCGTGTCTCTCTTCCTCCGCTCTTCAGCCTGCCCGTATCTGAGTGGCGTCTGATTTCCACATCCTTCACCACGTCGCAGTGTTAGTTTTTTCTCTCGCAGTCCTGTCACTTCTCCCATAGCCTTGCATTAATCCTCCCTCGCCGCTCCGTTCCGTCCCAATTTTCCACCAGACCCAATAAACAGGCGAGGGAGAGCGTCCGAGCTCGCCCCCTTGTGGCAGGAAGTCGTCACAACCGCGTCTCAAACCTGCTGCTGTGTCAGCAACCCGGGCCTGGTCGCAGCGTCGCAGTTGTTCTTTTGCTCCAAACTGAGCCATAAACTCAGATTGTTGATTTTTAAAATGATATGATATTTTTACTATGATTTAATATGTATGTGCCCCCCCCCTTTCATTCTCACTCCCCTCACTTCCTCCTTCCCTCTCTCTTTCCTGGTCACCTTGTGTTTTTTCTGAGCTGGTTGGACAATGACTGACGGTGCTGGGGTTAGGTTTCAGCCCCCCCACCTTATCTTTTAATGGCCCGGTCTTTGTGTCGCCCCCGCCACCTGAGACAAACACAACACAATACAGGCTACACACACACACACACACACTCGTGCAGCACAAGAGCCCTTCAAAGGCGAGCCTGTCAATGGGACGGCTGCCACCTCCCTCCCGTGGCGCCTCGACTGTGATTGATAACTCCATCTCTCCTCCTTCCTTTCCCCTTTTTTTGGTTCAGTTCCAGCCGGTCGGCACAAAACACGCTTCCAGATCAGGCTCAGGGATGGAAACGGGGGAAAGCGTGCCGTGGATGTTAAGAATTAAGGCATGAAAATAGTAGAACTGTGACAAACTTTCATGCAATGCCAAAGGTTATACATTAAAGACGAATGAAACAGGCTCCACTCGTGTCCCGATCTCTGTAGGCCACAAATGAAGATACACACCCGTTAGATTTGATAGTACAAACACCGATTTATGGTGTTTAAGGCGTACATGACAAATACTAATGTTGTATTTGTCCATATGGGGTTTTGCTCTATTCCTCTGACCTCAGCTCTTACCTCATACTGGTCTGCCATCTGCCACCACTAAACCTCCGAGGAGTTTGTCTCTCTGTTTCCTTTTCATTTCCTCACTTCCTGTGCATTGTTGGCATTGCATTGTGATGGGATTGGCCTTATTTAACACATGTGTTCCTTTCATTGCAGGTCTCTAAGGTGAACGGGCTGACCCGGGCAGGCTCGGCGCAAGCTGCTGGTGGTGCTAAAAAAAGCCGCGACTTCCGACTGCCGTCCAAAACTGTGAAGAAGTACACAGCCACCGTGTCCAAGGGCCACGTCACCTACACCAAAGCCAAACAGAGAGAACTGGGCAAAAAAACCAAACTCGGCAGCAGCAGCAAACACAACAGCGCCGCCTCGGCACCGTCGTCAGCGAACAATCACAATCAGCACAGCCAGCCAGCAGCCAGCAACGGTCTGGCCAACTCAGGAAAAGCATCGGCACCAGCCCACCACAGCAATGCAAAAACCCGCAAACAGGTGCTATTATCCAATGGGCTGCACAATGTGACTGTCGGCACACGCCTCAACGGCAGGCTCAATGGGCAGCGGCACAACGCCCTGGTCAAGGAGGACGGGCAGAAACTGTACCAGCGCCAGCAGAGCCAGGGCGAGTGCCTCGGGCGAGAGGGGCTCCGCAACTCCAAGCGACGCCTGGAGGTGGTGCTCAACTCGGTGGGGATCGTTGAGCAGAAAGCCAAAAGCAGTGGCAGCGAGGCCAAACGGGCCAAGGTTCAGACGGCGGCTCTGGAGACGCGTAGCAGCAGCAAGAAGATGGCCAACCAAGAGAGAGCGGCCGCCCCCGCCACGCCTGTGTCGAACGGACATAAATCGGACACGCCCTCCTCTCCGAAACACCCATCTCCCGCGGCGTCGCCCCCTTCTCCTGCTCCCCCTCCTCAGCCGACTCCTTCTACACCAGCAGCCAGCGCGGAGCCGGTGAACCAGCGGCCGAAGCGGGCGTCAGCCGGCAAGCTGATGTTGATTCGACAAGCACAGCAGCAGCAGAGCAGGTCTCACGGTCGGAGCTCCTCCTCTTCCTCCCCTTCATCAGGCCAGAATCAACCACAGAACCCCAGTCGTGCCAGCACTACCTCAGACCCCCAACAGACCTCCGAGTCCTCCTCCAACGCCTCCTCTCCACTCTTTCCTGCCAACAATCCCGGACAGCTCAAACCAGCAGCGTTCCGATCTGCGGACCGCGACAAGGAGTGGGAGCGCGAGAAGGAGCTGACCCGCCAGAAGGAGCGCGAGCAGGAAAGGGAGTGGGAGCGCCAGCGGAGCAGAGCGGACGGCTGGCCGGCCCTCGGAGAAGCCCCCGTCTTCCGGCCGGTGCCGAGGGAGTTTCTGGACCCGTTGGTGTACTTGGACGCCGTGAGGGAACAGGCCGAGGCCGCCGGGATATGTCGAGTGGTGCCGCCGCCGGACTGGAGGCCCGAATGCAAACTGAACGAGGAGATGCGATTTGTTACACAGGTGCAGAGGGTCCACATGCTGGGCCGACGCTGGGGCCCCAACGTTCAGCGGCTATCCTGCATCCGCAAGCACCTCAAATCTCAGGGCATTACCATGGATGAGCCGCCGGTCATTGGTAGGTGTCCCGGCCCCACGGTGAGCCTGTGTGTCGGTGCGTGTGAATGAACCCTGTCTCTGTGTACGCAGGTGGTTGCGAAGTGGACCTGTCGCGCTTTTTCCAGCTCATCAACGACATGGGCGGCATGCAGCAGGTGATGGACCTGAAGAAGTGGACCAAACTGGCCGATCTTTTGCGCATCCCCAAGTCGGCGCAGGACCGGCTGGCCAAGCTGCAGGAGGCGTACCTGCAGTACATCCTCTCCTATGACTCGCTGAGCGCAGAGGAGCGCCTCCGGCTGCTGGCTGAGGTGCTGCAGGAGAAAAAGAACATGGAGACCCGCCGGGGCCCTCTGGAGGGTCTCTCCGACTCCTCCGCACCGAGCGCGCTGGTGCTGCCACGCTACGAGCCCAAGAATGGGCTAGCGGGCGGGATGGTGGGAGGGGCAACGGGGCACCATCGCACCAATGGAGTATACCACCATCTGAAGGAGCTGGAGGCTCAGGTCAAAGCAGGCCGGCGCCGGCTCTTCACTCAGGAAAAACAAGGCAAAGAGGACAGGCAGCACGTGGAGGAGGCGCAGCAGGAAGAGGAGGACGGCGGCGTCCTTAGTGACCAGCACAAATGTATTTACAAGGTGAGCAAGAGGACGGTCTTTGCTGATGAAGCACAGAGACGCCAAACTCAAAAACGCAGCGTTTACTCGCCCGCTGCGTCCGTAAGTGTCTGAATGTAGCAGCACACAAACGTCTTCACTGTTTACAAATCAATCAGGACTCAATTTGCACTTTATCTCGGACGCACGCGCCGCGCCACAAACAGACGACTTCTGAGCGCGAAAGAGTAGCGGGATTCACAGAGCCGCTGTTCCAGCTGCTGGTACGGGCGGTGTATCCCCACATCCCCTGGCAGCTGTGTTGACTCTGGCTGGCTGAAATGTAGGTCAAAGAGAAGCCCCCCCCCCCCACCCAAACCCCGCCTGCTCCGTCTCCCTTTAAATCACCTCCCTCTCTCCTCTCCGTTAGCCCCCCCCCCCCCAGAGTCCAGCCTTCTCGCCAACAGACTCGTACTCCGTCATGCTCGATACGTTCGTCGAGGCCTCTGACAGGAATTAATGCACCTGCGGCGACAGTCCAGCAGCTACAGGTTGCAAAACTGCGCGTGTGTGTGTGTACACTCACGCGCGTGTGTGTACGAGCACGCTATCGTTTATTTACACGTCAATCCCAGATCTTGTTGCCTTAGATGCTAAACTCTGGACATTGTGCCAATAAAGGAGGATTGTTGCTATTTAGGACGATCCCAGTGTCTGTGCAGACCCCAGAGGTCTAACTGGACTTCACCGGGTCTCTGCTGAACAATCGTCCGTTTGTCCAAGTCCGTGTGACGTGTGTAGTGGCTGTCACCGTCCCCCGGCCCCCCCTCCACTATCCTCAGACTTTATCAGGAGTGGCCCCCAAGTGGAGGTTCTATTTCACTTCTCTCAGAGGAACAAAGTGCACGTCGTGGGTATAATTATGTCTCATTACACCATGAAGGCTTTAGACGAGCGCTGCTGACGTTTTTTGCCCGTACGACTCGGTCAGGCCTGGACTCCGGCACTCTGGAACCCTGTAGCCGTTGGAACGCCATTGCTAATTCCCTACAGTTTAATCCCAACGCATTTCTTTCTATTTGGTCCCGGTCGACTGGGCACATTTCCGATGCTAAGTCTCACGCTGAACGTCTCTTTGTTGCAGGGGAAATCGGTGTCTTTGACCAACTTCTTCAGGATAGCTCGGAACACCATGACCATGTGCTTTAACAAGGAACCGGGAGCTGCTGAGGTCGAGGTTAGCGTGCTAATGTCTGCGTCAGCTCTTGATATATATTTATCAGCCGTGCACTTCTGGAGGTGTGAAACCTGTATCGGGCTGATTCGCCCCCCTCTTTGTTCTCTCAGCAAGAGTACTGGAGAATCGTGGAGCAGAGGGACTGCCACGTGGCAGTGCATTGTGGGAAGGCTGACACTAGTACACACGGCAGTGGTTTCCCCACAGGAAAGTCAGAACCCTTTTCAAAGTAAGTAACCCGAAAAGCTTCCCAGCTGCGTGACAGCGAATCTAAGCAGAGGAATCTCCCAAAGTAACCGTGTCCCGATGTGTTCCTCAGACACGGATGGAATCTCACTGTCCTTCCAAATAATTCTGGATCCATTCTGAGGCATCTGGGTGCTGTGCCTGGTAAGTCTGCTTTAAAAAACCCACCTGGAGATTTAAGTGTAATGCTAAAACCCCCGTTTCTCCCCGCAGGGGTGACCATTCCCTGGCTCAATATTGGCATGGTCTTTTCTACCTCATGCTGGTCTCGAGACCAAAACCGCCTTCCATATATTGATTACCTACACACTGGTGCTGACTGCATTTGGTATGTATGGACCTTTGGAGAAATGTGTTAGAGTAGCAGTGATTTCGCCTACACGTGCCTTTTAATTGTGAGCCCTGGGCGTGACCCCTGCAGGTATTCTGTCCCTGCTGAGGAGAAGGCAAAGTTGGACAAGGTGGTCCATACACTGCTTCAGGCCAACGGCACCCCAGGACTAGACATGCTGGAGAAGAACATCATGGTCAGTGTCTGCGGCCGAACCGTCACACCTCTTTTGTCCGTAGAAAGTGGAATCATAACATTTCGTCCCCCAGATCTCTCCGGAGGTGCTGTGCCGCGAAGGCATCAAGGTTTACCGTACGGTGCAGCGGAGCGGGCAGTTTGTGGTCTGCTACCCCGGTGCCTTCGTCTCCAAGGTTTGCTGTGGTTACAGTGTGTCTGAGACGGTGCACTTTGCCACGCCACACTGGATGCACCTGGGATACCAGGCTGCCAAGGTGAGCGGATGGATCCCGATGGGCAGAGCAGCGCGGGGCACGCGTGGAAGTCACGCTGTCACGAGGCCAAAATATCACCCCGTCATTTCTGTTGCGCTCGGGATGCAACACTGCCACCCCGTGGACAGAAGCGGCTACAGCGCCTAAAACTCTGGTTCTTTCTTTAGATATTTATTGTTCTGAACGTTAAGGTGTAATTTTAAGGTGTAACATATTCCTAAGAGGATGTCTGTTTATAGCACAAATGGAAGAAAAGTAAATATCCTATTCTGTCATTATGACCATTAGAATGATGAAAATATCAATATATATCCCCCACACCCTATTGAATGCCTGGCTGAGATGGCTCTCGTGGGTAATTGAACATTCATACAATATTATGTGTTGTGTTGCACGGCCGTAAACATTAATTTGGTTACTCTGCAGCCAGAACAATAGCCAATATAATTCCTGCTGACTGATTAAATAGCACGGATTTTGTGCGCAGGACCTCAAGTGTCGTCGCATAGCCAAACCTTTCTCCATGGAAAAGCTGCTGTACCAGATCGCCACAGCTGAATCCAAGAGGGACAACGGCTTTCTCCTCACCACCATCTCCACCCTCCTCAAAGACCTCAGGTGGGCGGTGTGGTGCAGATCAAAGAAATCCAATTTGGCCAAGCTAGTCTTCCTGCCCTGATTCAATCACTGCGTCCCAACAGGAACATTGAGCTATGTCAACGGCAGGAACTTTACAAGGCTGGTTTGCTGTCCTCCGCCCGCTACGGCACCCACGACGGTAACCTCGGCCCCGGGGAGGGACGTAAAAAGCCCCGCGGTAAATGGCTGGCACTGGAGTCCTCGGAGAGACGCTGCCAGATCTGTCAGCACCTCTGCTACCTGTCCATGGTGAGAGAGCGCGCTGCCTTTTATCCTCCAACAACAGACGAACAGAAGAACATCATGTCAATGATCCGCGAAGCGCCGGCTCGCACGCCTGCATATGTGAGATGTGATTTCTGACTCCGGTTTTGGTTGCGCAGGTGGTTCAGGAGACGGACAACGTGGTCTTTTGCCTGGAGTGTGCACTGCGATACGTGGAGAAGCACAAGTCCTGCAGGGGCCTCAAGATGATGTATCGATACGATGAGGTAGGCCGTCGCTGCCGTCCACTTCCCCCCGTGTCCACACGGGGGAGCCAGAGGAAGGAGAATCTTCCTTTAGATCAATGAGATCAACAGACTTGTTTGATTTGCGTCCCCATCAGGAACAGATCAACAGTCTGGTGAACCAGGTGTGCGGCCGGGCCATGGTGAAGAACGGGAGTGGCGGCGGCGGCGTGATCGTCAGCAGAGGAGGGGGGGACCCCTGCCACGGATTGAGCCCCGGCAAAGCATCGCCAGCGAAGCGAGGGCCCCAGAAGCGCGCCACAGTCGAGGTGTCCCTGGCACGCCTGTCCTCCAGTCACATACCCAAGGCCGCCGCCGTGTCCTGAACGGGGGAGGGGACACCTTGACTTCACTGCCCGGTGCGCTGTGCCCACATCCTCCACCCCTCCCCTAAAAGAAATGAAACCTACCAAACTCCACTTTTTTTTAAAAAAAAAAGAAAAAAGCAAACAACAAAAAACATCAAGCAGGGTCACTATCAGCCCCCTGCTCGACCTCCTGATATTTAAGATCGATTGTTTTTGAGCTTGAAAATCTACTCACAGAAATATTCACCGCCCCCCTTAGTATGACAGGCTTGTTTGTATAAAAAAAAAGAGTAAAAAAAAAAAAGAAAAGATGTCTTTTTTGCACTAGTGTGAAAGAAACATTTGTTTTTATCCTCGGTGATTTTAGAACGCGGTTATGTCGTCTTTTCATTCAGCATTAAGTGTGACGAGAAGACTACCTCCAGCACTCGCCCTCCAGGGGGAACTGGGTTACATTTGATACCTTCTTCTTGCATCACTCATCCCCCCTCCCGAGACTGAAGCCTCCCCCTTTCCCATCATGCATCACTCAGCTGTGAACGTGGGACAGACGATTTTTTTAATTTTTCCCTGAAATGAAGGCAACATTGTTTTATTCACCCAAAGTTTCCTCTGTCCTTGATCAGAGGAGGAGGAATCGTCTTTTTTTTTTTTTTTTAAATAGATTTTTTTCTTCTAGTTGCAGCTCCTGCATCGTTTCCTTCTGGTTTGAAAGGGGACGGGTGGTCATGGAGGTAAAAACTTGAAAGACAGACCATGTTGGTTCGTTGTTTGTTCTCGTTTATCAAGGTTTTTTTTTTTTATTACTTTCATTATTTTGTGCTTGTTTCCCTCCCCACAAAGTCATCTGTGTCCTATTATTGTTTTTATCATTGTGGATGTTTCTGTTTGTCACCGGATGTGAGCGGGGGGGGCTGCTTGACCCCTGAAAGGTCACCGCTCCCCTCGTCGTCCGGTAGTATGGAGGGATCCCTCGTTCGCGAGCAAGTGAAAACTGTGCCTGAATCTTAGTGAGGAGGTCCATTTTTATTGGTGCTGTTGGTTCTTATTACTGTATAAACAACACAAATTAAAAATCTGGGGGCTAGCGTCTGCCGCCGGCTAATGGCTAGCCGGCTTGGCCCCGCCCCACAGGGCAGAAAAGGCTTCTGAGGCTTTTCTGGTTCTAGATGTGCAATCGTGTTAACATTCCATTCTTCCAGTCCTCTTGTTTCATCTGTACCAGTAAACATTAATTATTATATTATTATTTTGTTTTGTTTTTGATTTTGTCGGTATCTCGCGTAGAGCCACTAGTCAGAGTGTAAAATGTGAAATATTAAATTCAAGTTTGTTTTTTTTGTTTTTTTTTTTAAAAATCGTCCTTTCTTTTGGCTTTTGCATTTTCCCAGATATATAATAAGTGATTTTAATTTTTAATTTTTTTTTAGATACGAGAAAGTCCAACCGAAACAAAACATCTTTTTTTTTTGTACATAATCCTGTAAAGTTCTTTAAATACTTGAGCCTTTTTCTGGGGTTAAGTAGATGAGAAAGGAAGGAAGAGAGGAAGAGGAGAGTGAGGAGAGTGCTTGATGAAGAAAAAGCCTTACATTACCCTTTCTTCATCCGTGTGAGTTTGACGCTTACAGGGTTGCTCTGGTAAACGTGTATAAAAAAATTAATTAAGTGCTGCTTATATCACTGAGAAAGAAGATATAGAGTAGCAGATGACTGCCCCCAACTTAGTTTTGTTTGTTTAGCTTTACTTTTTTAAAGAAAAGGGAAAAAAAAGGTGCGTTCACAAAAAAAAATGGGTTTTTACATTTTCATTACTGAAAATTCAACAAAAATGTAGTAGCTACTCATGTTGCACTGAGCTTGCCAGTGGTGACTGTCAAGGAAAAATCCTATAATCCAGTTTGTTGGTTGTCGTCCCTTGCAGAAGACTGAACTGTTTAGGACTATTTAAAGAAATACCAAGTCGGGTGTTTTTCAGCATAATAAAAAGTGGTTGTCAAGTTTTTATGGCCTTACCAGATGTTTTATTCTGATGGGATTTCCTTTAAGTTCTCTTTTGTTTGTTTCTTCCATTTTTCTACGGTATAAACTACTTGCTCACGGTGGGGTCTCTGGTGACTTTATTTATTAGTGCCGCAGCTCGGCCTTTCCCCCCCTCGGAAAGAGTCTCTCATGTTGGTTATATTGACTTTTTTTTTTTTTACTTTTGAAGTTTGTACTTAAGGTTTAATAAAAACTTACCGACAATTCACTGTTGCTTTTTTCTGTCCTGTTTGACACCTTTTGTAAACTTTTCAATATTGAGGGGGGGGGGGGGATTTTCCATATATTCCAAATAGCTGCTACAGGGAGGGTACGCAGAGCCAGGTCGCCCCCTGGATGGCCAGGTCATGCTAACACCCTATGTGAGCGTTTGTGGGGTTGGTACCTTGCTCAAGGGTACTTCAGCAGATGCTTCAACAAACGTAATGCTTGGAATTGAACATCTAGTTGTTCGTTAGCATGAAACACTCCATCTGTCCCATAGCAGCAAAATATAAACACTGTTAGCAGAGGATGGTTTCGATCCATTGACCTCTGGGTTATGGGCCCAGCACGCTCCCGCTGCGCCACTCTGCTGCCTTCAGAGGTGAATTTGAATATTCCTGATCAGATTATCCCAATGATCTGATTACCCCAGGACAGATGTCTTGTATCATCACCACTCTGCTACATATCAGCGACCAGAGTTGCTCTTCTAGATTAAATCCAATGACTTGATAAAATGGTAAATTATCAGATTTCATTCACAGTACATGTGTAGCGTCTGACAGGAGCAGCAGAGTGGCGCAGCGGGAGCGTGCTGGGCCCATAACCCAGAGGTCGATGGATCGAAACCATCCTCTGCTAATGATAATTAAGATTTTTTCCTACTGCTCAAGCTTCATCCACTGCTTGTCACATTCGTCTCAGGTCCTTTCAGGCCTGTTTGTGCATAAATCTGATAAAAGCAAACACATTTTTCACCATCACAGTGATGATCTGATCATTAGAAGCTGCTTTTATGAATGAAACACTTAATAAAGTTAAAAGCACTGTAGCAGAGGATGGTTTCGATCCATCGCCCTCTGGGTTATGGGCCCAGCACGCTCCCGCTGCGCCACTCTGCTGCCGGAAAATGGAACAAGCATGGAGCCAAGATGCCCATCAGATAAGACTATGACAATTTGCTTAATCCCAGTTTGGATTTTATGGTCATGTAATCGGGCCCAGTGATTGGGAGCTTCACTTCTCCCCACTAGATGGTGCTCAATCTTTCAACATGTCCCCTTTACAGGCTTGTAATAGTTATTTTACAAGAACTCCAATGCAAAGTCAGGGTATTTATTATTTGAAAAGAAAATAGACGTACTTCCTCCGAAAAAAGGTGCTGTTTGAGTGTGAGTCAAGTGATTCTGAGAGCGCTGGACGCGTGTGAGCGCTGTGCTGCAACACCAGTCACAACGAGACACCGTTGGCCTTCAAACGTCCTTTACTATTGCTTCTCCTCCTTTTTTGCTGGGAAAACAACTGTAAACATAGACGGACAACAGCAGAACCCAAACATCTCCCGCATGGAAATTCACTGCAGGTCTTTCCGTTTGCTGTCCACGCCTCCACGGCCAGGCTGTAGCAGAGCCGGGCATCCAGAGAGAGCACACGGGGGCCGTTAGCATGCTGGAAGCCCATGCTGAGGGGACGGCCTGCGGGAGGGCGCCGAAAGGGAGCGGTAATGCAGTTACATCACAAATATGTCAACATTTCTGTACAGTAACAAATACGTGGATACACATGAACCTTCTGAGACTCATCAAGTGCATTCTGGGAATTCATACTGGGGTTTGGTCCTCAATAAGACGAGAAGTTCACCCAAATATTATTGGATAAAGGAATGGCAATGGGGGAACTCTCCTGTGTGTGTGTGTGTGTGTGTGTGTGTGTGTGTGTGTGTGTGTGTTTGTTTGGCAACAATACGATAGTATGCAATACATAAGCTAAAGCCAACAGTACAATTTATGGCACTAAAGTATTATTATTATTATATTACAGGTAGATGAAAACTCACTTTAATTACGAACTGTGCGCCCCCTGCTGGTCATTAGTTAGGCGAGTAAAGATTACAGATATTTCATTAAAAATTAATAGGGCCTAAATTTGTCTCTACTGTGAATTTGTGGATTCTGATTTTATTTTTTATTTTTTTTACCTTAACACTTTCTTTAATTTAGGATAAAAGACAGCAATCATAATAAGGAAATTGATCAAATCTATTGCAGATTTTTTTTTAAAAAAAAAAGCTTTTGACCAATACATGCATATAATCTGTGATTTACGTATAATAATAAAGGAATTCCAGGACAGGATTCCAGATCTGTTCTATATTTCAAACTGTTGGTCTTTTAAGGCAAAGTCATGTGGCGGTTAGTGCAATCTCACTTGATTTCCCAAAAACCCGAATACTTTTGAGAAGTGCCAGTGTTGATCTGTGTGTGTGCATGTGTGTGTGTGCATGTGTGTGTGTGTGTCTCCAGTCTCTCTTCAGTCCTTTGGCCTGTTCTCCTCACAGTCTGTGCTGCTCTGCTCCTCCGCTCTGTCCAGCAGCGCTGTGTCCACATGCACCTCCTCTTCATCCAGGGTCACCACGACGGGGGGTCTCCTCCGCCTCGAGCCCGCCACACCTCCCCCTCGCTCCTCCTCCTCCTCCTGCTCCTCCTCCTCCTGCTCCTCCTCCTCCTCCTCCTCTTCCTCCTCCTCCCCGGCCTCCGTATCCTGGCTGGCCGAGTCGGTGCAGGTGGATGAGAGGGAGGACAGCTTGTGGCGTAGCTCGGCCTGCGTGGGGACCTGGAGGCTGATCTCTGCTGTGAAGGACTCCACATCTGGACCTGAAGGTAAAAAGGGGTGTGTTTAAAGAGGTATGCATGTGTGTGTGTGTGTGTGTGTGTGTGTGTGAGAGAGAGAGAGAGAGAGAGTGACTGGGTACCCACCAGGCGAAGCTGCGCTGTTATCCTCTGCCCCAGAGTGTAGAAACACATCCAGGGCTTCATGGTCCGACATGTCCATTAAATCCATCTGCTCCAGCATGTCCACGTTCACCTCCATGGAGGACATGCTTCCTATTGGCTCTGGACACGACACGGGACGGCATGACATTAGCATCATGTAAACCCAAAGTATTTGCCAGGAGCTAGCAAGGGGCTGAGTCCAGGAAGAGATCAGGTTGTGTGTCCCGTCTGATGCCAAAATTTAAGATGGATGGTGGTTGAACAGTTAGCTACATGACTCAAACATTAGCTACATTAGCCAAACATTAGCTACAAGTGCCAAAGCATCACAACAAATAATGGATTAGCAAAAGGAAGCGATGACAAGATACTTATGACAGCAAAAGATTCAGACTCATCCTCAAGCATTGCATATGTACATTTAAAATCCTGTTCAGGGTTGCTATGGCGATCTCAATAGCACAGCTACACTAATGTGAAGGTTTTCAGCATATATAGTTTATGATATCGTTTTTATGGCATATATTACTAAATACTATATAGAAATAGTATAAATGTACAAATTTGTATTATAAATAAAGATGTGGACTCGTGTAGAATCAAGGGCATCAAGCAACAACAAACATTTGTTGGCTTTTAGTAACAAATTCTCTTTAGTTATTCTCGTATTTTGTTGTTAAAATGAATATTTTACTTCATCATTGATTCGACACCGTCCACTGGATTTTTCCGGCATGCAGCTGAGCAAAATAATGTTTGCAGAAATGATGAGTGAATGAAAACAGCCATCCCAGGGGTCCTAGCTGGTCGCTAACTGGTCACACTATTGCTATCCTTCACCTCCCTGCTGTCCTGGATTCACCACCTTGCTGGGGTGAGGACCCCTGGAGTAAGACCACAATGTGCTGCATGCGTCACAAACAGCCAGTCAGTTCACTGTGGTGGTGGGGGGGGGGGTGACAGTCGCGAGCAAAGGGAGATGATTGGCCAGCGCACAGCAGTGAGAGACGTTTTCATTGGCTACCGTACCTCAAAGAAATGAGGAGAGTGGAGCAGGGCAGCACAGGGAGGGAGAGAAGAAGAATGAGAAGGAGAAAAGACCCCAGTCCTCCCTCCCCGAGTCCTTCAGATACACATACTAAAGACCCCAACCACAAACAGGCACACACCAGTCACGAGTCCTCTTAAGACGGCTTACGTTGACCCCAAAAAGAAGGTCCTGAGGGCCACAAATATGAAGGAAAACAAACGCGCGCACACACATACACACGTGACCCATTTGTGTGGCTCCTTGGTAAAAGCATTAAGGTGCTGAGACCAGAGCATCAATTCCACCCGGCTGCCTGTAAATGTGCTCTTCTTTTAGCCCCTCTGTGACCTTCCCTAAAAGGCTCCTGCTGGGGGGGCTATTGCAGTGAAATTACAGAGGAGAGATAGGGAGGGTGTGTTTAAGACCCTTCAGATTAGACCCTTTCTCTCTCTCACTGTACAGAGAGAGAGAAAGTGTGTGTGTGTGTGTGTGTGTGTGTGTGTGTGTGTGTGTTCCACAGCCCCCGTCTCCTCCTTCCTCTCTGCTCCACAGGCCTGTATAATAAAGCATTTCCAGAGGATTAACAGAGCAGGATAGATGAATGGAAGGAGAAGACGTGGCCCAGAAGACTCCGGTCTTTCTGAGTGCACTGTGGGGTATTTTAGAACAGGCTTTTGGCTCTCCTGCTGTTGGGGGTAGGGGGTGGGGTGCAAAGCACAGCAGATTTCTTGTAGAAAACCAGCAGAAGACACCATTTTCGAGTCATTCAAGGTGCGGCGCCCTGCTGCTGAACTCGGTTCAATCCTGTGACACTGAGCTGAAGTGTGAATGTCTCGGTGGACAGAAGGTGTAGACGCTGTGGTCCAGCCCTGCGGTCAAAGACACCAGTGTTCCCAACCCTCACAGTCAATATTTGCGATTCTCTGCGTTTTTAACCTCAAACTAGTCCTTAAATGTGGAGAGGACGTGTGTGACGAGCACACATCTCACTCTCACCTCTTCTCTCGGTGATCTGCAGGTAGCCGGTGGACAGGTACTGCTCCATGTCCTGCTGGAAGGCCTCCTCGAAGAACTTCTGCCTCTCCTTTAGCTTGACCTGGGTTGGTGGGACACCTCCCTGTTCTGCCCCAGGGACCCTCTGTGCGTGCTCTGTATCGGACTCCACTGGGAGAGAAAAGTGTGGATGAGAATATGCTCAATTCAAGCCAAATTATGATTAAAAACACATTGTCCTTAACAACAAGGCTTTTCCCAGCGCTGCCAATTTAAGGCAAACTGGTGGCGTGTGTGTGTGTGTGCATTCTCACATTTGGTGCATGTTGAGCACCAATAGTCATTTTACCAGCCAAGTGGGGACATGATTGTCCTTTTGCAAAGCAAGACAACTGGACTTTTAGACTTGATTTTAGAGTTGAGGTTAGAGTTCAGTTTAGTTTAGGGTTAGAGATGGTTAGGGTAAGGACCCTATACTGGTATACTGGTATTATATGGTACTATATCTATGGAAGTGCCCACAAAGGTAGAAATGTGAGCATCAGTGTGTGTGTGTGTGTGTGTGTGTGTGTGTGTGTGTGTGTGTGTGTGGCTACAGCCTCCAGTCTCTGTCAGTCTGTCTCTTTAGTTTTCTCATGGTCCCCTGACGGACGGCAGGATTATGTAAGACTCGCTGCTGACGCTAACCGCTGTGACAGACGCTGGACCGCAACGCAGGACCCGCCTGACGTGCTGAGAGTTAAATTAGACGGTGTGCCAATGTGAGTTTCCGTCTGATCATCTTCCCCCCGCGGTCCTCAATGAGACATTTAAACCTAAAATAAAACAAACCCTCAACAGTTTGTGCAGATACGTCTGACAAGCACAATCCTGATCGATGAGACTGGACGTGCAGCAAATGGATACATAATGAGGTCAGGTGGACGACCCCCCCCCCCCCCCCCCCCCACACACACACACACACCCTCTCTCTCTGCCTTGTGTCCAAATATCATAAAGGTTGTGTTATTAGATTCCGCCACGAAGGAAGTGGTTGTGAGGTGAGTGAAGGGGAAGCAGGGGGTCAATGTTGTTCAGCTGTAATCAGTGGTCAGGAACATTCATAATACGGCTCCATCATGTCCGTTTGTGCCTCCCTGATCACATTTGGATCCCTCGTCTGCCTGAGGCTGGCTTTAGCCCATCCACCCACCTGCTGGACGTGCAATTCTCATCTTTTATTTCAGGCTCTGCTCTCAACCAGGCTACAAAACATCCAGCCGAGATGCTGATCGTCTTCAGAGAGGATGAATGAAGGTTTCTGTTGAAATGTTGTGAAGTATTATTAGGATCTGTCCTCAGAACCATAAAACTGCAGTGATTCATGTGCAGGAAGACACGTGCATCTGCTGATGACTCCCGTCTGTGTTGACGCTGGTCCCAGCAGATGTTGCCCAGTAAAGTGACATCAAATAAGCTGTTAGAATGTGGAGAAATCAGCCATGTTACTCTGTTCCCGCCAACGTGGCGCTTTATTAACAGCTGCTGCGCGCATGCTAACAATGCTGCTGCGGAAAATGTGTCAAGTAGGTGTTTTTTACCGATTGGTACATCTAAAATGCTCAGTGGTTGATTGTTGATCTACTACTGTGCCATCAACACTTCATAATAATTAGCATCCTGTCTAGCTTTGACTGCAAAGGATGATGGGATGTATCCCTTTCTTAAGGAGCATCACTTCTCCACTACTTTTCACACTGCATTATGGGATACTTTCAGTCGACTCAGTAGAATACAGCGACCCTGACTTTATATTGATACAACCCTACAAGATGCCGTACACCCTAATTAGCACACTATATAGGGAATAGGGGTGATTTTGGACACAGTGTGTGTTTGTACGTAGCGTGAGAATATGTACGTCACTGAAAGTGAGGACATTCTGGGGAAGTTCTAATAAAAGGTTAGCATTTAGTTGTGATTAATAGTGTAGCAGCCAAAATACCCACTAATATCTGGCTTCATTAGCTGGTGGGACTGAGTGTGTTCGCCGTTCAGTTCCGGCTCACACCACCTTTCAATAGACCTGGATTTTTATTGTTCGCGAGTGTCCGGATTGATGCTTTTCCGGTGATCTGCATGGAAAAGCGATGCTACTGCTAGCTTCCTCCCTTGTAAAAAGCCGTGTGCACACATTGCTTGTAGCTTGGAATTGGCTTGGGGGGGACTGGGGGCTGAATTACGTCTTTAAAAGTCCTCACAATACTGGTACTAAGTGTTTGTGTGTTCATGCTTTTGCAGCTGTGTGAGTGTTTCTTGTCATACACAATGTTCTGCCATTAACGTGCTGATGAGCTTCTGTTTCCTCGCAGGTACGTGAGATTTTCTGACTGAACCTCTTCCAGGATGTTAAACAGCCTCCATAAATGCCAAATCCGCGGGGGGGTCGGGAAATGCAGCCGAAAAGCGGCGAGGAAGCGTCAACATTGAAACAAGCTTTCAGATATGTGAAGCCGACACTAAAGCGCACACTCGAAAACCCCCGTTTCGTTCATCTTCTCAATGGACCTTTTGAAGACGCTTCACGCATCACAGTCGGAGCTCTGCCTGGAATCGCCTGGCTTGATCTTTCAAATGCAAATAAGACGCTGGCATATGCAGCTTAAATGGTTTTAAAAAAACGCTAACTGCTGTTTTCGTAGACGCCGGCATCTCTGTGTAGGAATCATCCATGTTTCGAGTCACGAGGGAGAAGCTCAGCCAGTGAACTGGCCACCGTCGTGTTCTTGAACGCAGCCATAGACCCGGATCCTGGCCTCCAGCATGTAATGATCCAGATGTTATGTCCAGAAAACCAGCAAACACTGTGGCGACACTTAAAAACACAGAGTTTGATCACAAAAAGTGAGCCGATTATCTGAACTTTGAGTTAAAGTGCGATAGAAGTTGTGTCAATGTACGTGTTACATTTGTTTACAACAGTTTACATCATATCACATCACCAAAGAGATGAAAACTTCAGAATCTGGGAATCAGGCTTCTGTCCCGGGTGGATTTGTTGGTTTGTCTGCTTGGATCTGCCAAATATTCCACTGGGAAAGTCAAGCTGAAGACAGCGGAGAGATTCTTCTGTATGCCCTGTTCACTAGAGCCCTGGTATTTTTAGACACCCACCCACACACACACACACACACACACACATACTTGTACTCCTAACTTTGATAGACATAACACATAACCCCACTCCTAAACCCAATCTTCCCTTTATGAGGTCTTTCAAGATTTGAACAATTTCCTCATAAATAAGGACTAAATATATGTTTAAAGCAGGAATGCAGCATCAGAGATGCCTCTAGTGATCAAACCAACTCATTTAGTTTGAGGATCCATATAATTGCATTGAACTGAAGCCTTTGAAGACTGTGGTAGAGCAGAGAAAAGCTCAGAGAAATGGGAGACGTTACTGAGAGGGCCTAAATTGTGCAGAAACATACAAGATGGTGGGAAAACCGAGTGGATGGGTCACAACTGGCTGTCTGTGGAATTAGGGACGGACCAGTGAGATTGATGGGGGGAGGGGTGTGCAATTTCACACCTGTTCTGGGCATTTTTAACACAGGCGTCTCTAAGATGATTGTACGTTCATTTATTTTAAAAAAAGAGAAAAAGGCAAATTAAAGTCATCACACTCGCCACCATCTTTAATTCATCACTGATTACCTCAGTTATTTCCCTGGCCTCCTTCCAGCGCCTGAACAACAATTTTACAGCTGGTGCACCGCGGGGGATTTAGATGAACCCCTGGTCTAAAGAGCTTAGAGCCACTTTTGATAGAAAGCCGTGAAGCTAACAGAGCGTTAGCAACAAATAAGCACAGCACTAAAATCAACTTTGTTCATTCTTGTCATCAATCAGGCCCCCAGCTATGGAAATTTAAACATTATGGGTTCTATTTGCTGGAGTAAAGATGGATTTGAGCAGACTGAGACTATGGAGGAAAGGGAAATACATAGTGTATATATTTAGCTTCCGTATCCTGCTGCCTCGTGACATTCAGCTCAAAACAATTCCTTTGCTGCGGGGCATCTGGCCTTTACACGTGTGTGCATTCCAGCATTCGCTGTGTTGCCGAGTTATCACACAGTCACACAGGCTGTGAGAAACTAGCTAGCAGGAGGGGGAAGGAAAGGGTGCTGGAACCCATCAGGGATTCACTTCAGTTTGATGTGGACAGAAGGAGCCGCACGAAAGCTTGTTGGACATAAACGCACCACAAACTGTTCGTGAAGATGCACATTTTTTGGTTTGGATGGAGCGTTTCGGCGGGACCATCTGTCCAGACCTGCATCTGAGTCTATGAGTGCAGCACAAACGGCTCGACTGGCACTTCTAAAGATTACATAACTCCAGCCTGGCGTCTGTGGCCATAAACCTGGAGGAGACGACAATTTGTTTCACGTGTTAGCGCCTGACAGCACGACGTCAAACAGAGGATCCATCCATTCATGAGGGGGGGAGCAAAGGTCGATGGTGAAAGTGAGGGCACCTTATCTCGAGGGGTCAACAGAGAAGGACACCAGCACACCTTTGCTCACTGGTTTATTATCAGGATAAGCAAATATGCTGCACACGGCTAACGGTAGCTAACGGTAGCTAACGGTTCTGGCCTGTGGGGGAGCAAGTGACAACTGTAAATGTGCAAAAGCGCCAATTCTGGGGCTAATCAAAATTTTGCAGTTGCTGTCGTCACGTCATTGAATCAATCTGTCTTTTCAAACAAGGACTAAATGAGCCTCAAGAAGAATGGAAGGGCTGATTATCCACATGCTTCCTGCGCGCTGAGATAAATACAGAGACACGGCACTCAAATCAGCATTCAGCCGATGCGCTCCCGTGCATGCTACGTTAGCCTGTGCCGTGGGAAACAGATAGAAATGCAACCTTTGCATAATAGGAGGCAATTAAAATAAAGCCCACATCACTGCTAATGTGGCTGGAACTATAAAAAAGTGGAGAATGAAAGGCTGTTTTTTGTGAATTACTCACCAGAAAGGGGATTTCACACACTAGGGAGGAAAAGGTCTTTTTAATCACAGAAAGAGTGCTAATGGCTGTAAGTTCTGGGTGCTACAATAGCAAATGTGGCTGATGTGGGTAGCGGGCTTCAGGCTACGTTTCAATCCTGCACCAGCTGCTGGGATGTTACTATGAAACCATTTAAAAATCCAGTTTTGACAGTCGGAGGAAGTGCTGATGATTTGGAAAGAGGGTGGGGGGTCCTCTCCTGAAAGAGCAGCGTGAAGATAAGTGGACCACGTCTGAGACGCGCTCTCTACTGCTATTTCGAGGAGGAAGAGTCCCCCGTTCAGACAGGTTTTGATGCATTATGCAGGAGACTCGTCTCCCCCCCCGACCGCAACGGCCATGACCTTACACGAGCGGACACACTCAACACGCCACGACTGCGGACGCCACCTTTCCTTTGTAACCTTGACAAAGTGAGACGTTCCAGATCTACACCGAACTCCAGACGGGTTCCTCTCAAGGATACAGAAGAAAGTTTTCACACAACTCCTCCCAAATCTAAATCCGAAGCTTTCTACGGGATTCCGGGTGGAAGCTGTTGTGTATCCCCCAGAAATATTCCTGCGCCAAGTTTAGACGTCAAAGAGACGATCAGTGTTTTACACTTATGGTTTTATGGAGGTGATTAATTCATGAAGGGTGTGAAACAAGCTCCTACTCATGTTTGCTGCTGAATCTTTGATTAGGACTCATGTTGAAAGGGAGCCAGAGTGTTTGATGCTTCTGGTAAATGATTGATTGGTTTACATGCAATAGAATCTGGAAGAAACGGGGGGGGGGGGGCGTGAACAGACGTTGGGTCATACGGTATGTGAGATATGATGAGGCTCCACGCAGAAACTCTGCAAAGAACTGTTGCTTTTTAAAACTAAATATTGGAAACACAATATTTCACTAAGGCTGAAACGTTCACAGAACTGCCACTTTATCAACAGGTTAGCATTAGCAGGTTAGCATTAGCACACGATTGTGGACATGCTAAGGAAAACATAATTTATTATTTTTCCCTCTCTGCTAAAAATCCCCCCCCCCCAACCCCCAAGCAGGAAAATGCACATCTAGAAGAAAAGCTTTTGAACATGCCGCAACGACGGCAGCAAACGTGTCAGAGCTGTTTTTACTAAGCTATGTCCCGCTGCGCTCCACTTCTCTGTCAGTGGGCATTACGCTCAAAATCATCGTCCCTCTTTTTCCTTCCTCTCTCACTCCAACACTCACTGACCAAAGGCTCACGTGTTAGCTACTTATGTACTGATTATAAGCTTTAAATAAGAAAAATCCCTTCATTTTCTCACCTAATTGACCTGTATATTGTTAAAATCTTAATTATCGGTAATTGCTGCACGTGTTGATTAGATCACAGGCTGGCCACTGTTAGCCGTGGACATCGCCACCTTCCTCTGCCACCGGTGGGTCCCCTGTGGGCTGCAGCTATTAAAATCAAACATTAATAACATTGTTCTCCTTGTAGCGAAGCAAGAAATCACTTCTGGGAAGCTCCCAAGATGGGATGATAGCATCGTTGCAGATGGCTCCAGATTAGCACCACATGATGCTAACTTGTCCGCCGGTTTCCTTTTTCATCAATAATTCCAAGGAGGATTTCTTGTATCGTTTGTTAACCAATGGGCTGGTACCTGTGTCCAAATGGGAACATTTATCCACCCCAAAATACCTAAATACCCATGATTCCATCTGTTGTTTTCTTGTGTGAGGCTACCAGCGGGACGTCTGGCACACAGGAAATCATCCCTTCCTCTCACAGGCTTCCTCGCCCTGTTACAGTGTGACTATATCCTCGTTTCTTCCATGTCAATTGTGATCATGTAGTTGCAGCAGATCTGCTCGTGCTGATCTGGGATCTGTTTTAAGCAAAGCAGAGACGGAAGATGGGGGGGGGGGGGTTGCGTTCCTTGACCTCAGCACAAATGAAAGGATGGGAACAAGCGGTCCTTGAACACCTCATCTCTCTGTGCCTGACCTCATTCACCAATAGTGTAATTAGACACAGAAAAAACACAAAACACACACTCACGAGGATTTCTGTATGGAAATGTTAGTGCGGAGATCATTGGAGCAGCACCGTTGGCTGTTTGGGCCCCCACCCCAATACCCCAGAGGGGTGGGAGGACAGCGAAAACCTTCCTGCTGAGGACAGACACGATGACGGGGGACGGAATCTTCAGGCCATCTGTGAGCGGATTTCGAAGGGAAATTTGTTATGACGGCAGATCAGACTCTTGTGAGGTTGAAGGGAGCCGTGTGTGTGTGTGTGTGTGTGTGTGTGTGTGTCCACCCCATCAGTCCACCCTCATCCCTCCATCCTTCCACACAGAACAACGGACACACCGCACCAAGTGAAACTTTCTTGCCGGTCCATCGTTATGGGTAACCATGGCGATTAGACCTCGCACACATGTGAAGAGGTTCAACGCCTGATGGCGTTATACAGGAAACCATCGTGGCAGGTGTAAATCTTTTCAGTGGGGCAGGTTAATGTGTCTTTTTTCATGACTCGCTCTCATTCAACCCCTCCACCTGGCGTCTGCCATCCGGTTCACCTCTCCTCCTCCTCCTCCTCTTCCTCTTCCTCTTCCTCCTCCTCCTCTTCCTCCTCCTCCTCCTCCTCCTCCTCCTCCTCCTCCTCCTCCCCTCTCTGCTCCATCCACTCGTGTTTGAAGACATTGAGTTCCTCTCACTCAATGTGTGAAAACGTCTGTAAATCCCAGGCGGCTGATTAGCCAGCGTGAAGGAGCAGACGGTGCGTTCGGGGCTTTGCCAACAATGTCTGTTGAACCAGGTGGTCGGTTCTGGTGAGGAGGGGGTCAGAGGAAGGAGAGCATGATTCTTAGGTCCCCTCTATCTTAAAAAGATAGATGATTTAATGTGTCGCCCTGGGACCGGATTTAACTCTATTTTTGTGACGCTACATCTACAGCTGCGCACGTATTGTGAAAAATCTAAAGTCACTCTCTGTCCTTTACTTTGACCTTGAAATGCTTGCTGTTTCCACATCTGCACCAAACCCAGGAGCCACTTGCTCTGATCCGTTAATGAAATTTCCCGTGAAACAAAGTAAGGTGTAAACATGCTGCTGGGAATGTGAGCGACATTGTGGTGAGTAGATTGAGCTGCACAGAAGAATCGTGCATACATTTTTTTTTAAAAGTCGTCATAAATTGCTGCAATAGTTTTAACTTGGCGACTTCAGCCGGGCTGCTGATTGTGGCCACCAAAATGTCCAAAAAATGCAGTTTCAGCCAAAGGCAACATCCCCTTCAGACCGTAGCCGACAGAAGCAAATTATTAGGCCCTTGTGTGAGAAGCCATCCAACATGAGGAGTATTTCTGGCTGTTTGAACCCCCCGAAGGGAGAAAAGGGTTCTTTCTGGGGGACTCAGAAGTTGAGTTTGCTCACAGCATTAGCGACCAGGAGACAGGAGGCGGCGGCTACTGCGCTCCGCTGCTCCAGACCCCGCTCATTAAAGCAGCACAAAAGACTAATCACATCTGCACAGCTTTGATTTACATGCAATTAAAGTTTCATGTGAACGGAGATAAACCAGGCAGGGAGGGGGGCAGGGAGGACAGAGGATGGGGGAGGACAGAGGAGATTAGGGAGCAGAGATAGGAGAGCGGAAGTGATGACACGGCACATCCATCTCGGTGGCAGGAGCCTGCTGTTGGTCCTTTACAGAGGACACAAACCGATGCAAACTCTGCTGAGCGTCTCCTCTAAAAATATTCCTGCTTTATTAAGAGTCCATAAATACTCCAAAATTATGCTCTATTTTTGTCCCAGACAATGCGGGGTTGTGCGATTGTTGCACTTTCTCGTTCAGCTCCGTTCGCTTTCATTTGCTTTAATCCTAAATTATTCTTGCTGGTGCTGAGTTGCGGTCCTGGAGCGGCCTAAAGCTGCCTGACCTTTCCGGATAAAGAGACTCTCGTACGACGGGAAGAT